>NC_047587.1:30607500-30955000 GCF_011004845.1 Esox lucius | reverse complement strand
GAAACAACACAAAGCCCACTCCCTTGTAATTTTTAAGAGACCACTGCACCATTTTATTTCCTTTCCAAAAGTTTTGAGTGAGGAACAGAAGCGTTTAATTTGCAGTAGTCTCTTAATTTTAACCCTTCTGTTCCTCACTCAAAATCTTCCTTTTCGATTTTTTTGGATAAGTAAAGAAAAAGGTGCTGTGGTCTCTTAGTTTTTTCCGGAGCTGTATCTGCATGACCTCAGTTTTGTTGCGGCTGAGTTTGATTAAATGTTATATCAGTCAAAACTTGAAAAAACACTTTGTTGAAAAATACCTTCCTTTTTGACTTTTTTGGAAAGGAAAGAAAAAGGGGCTCTCTTCCAGGAGATGTATATAGACATGCACTACCAACAATACAACAAGTGCATCTGAAAAAGCCCACAAGTTGAACAACAACCGCAGCAACACAACATCTAACTTTAACGATGTGTCCCAAAAGGCACCCCTTTCCCAATATAGTGCACTACCTGGTAACTAGGGCCCACAGGGCAGTAGTGCACTACCTGGTAACCAGGGCCCACAGGACAGTAGTGCACTACCTGGTAACCAGGGCCCACAGGGCAGTAGTGCACTACCTGGTAACCAGGGCCCACAGGACAGTAGTGCACTACCTGGTAACCAGGGCCCACAGGGCAGTAGTGCACTACCGGGTAACCAGGGCCCACAGGGCAGTAGTGCCCAATATAGGGAATACCACGGGCCAGGTGGCATTCTGCTTAAACAGCATCTAGACACTTCCTCTGCAGGACAAATACATTAAGGTTTTGTTTTGGTGTTCTGTCTTCTAGATGCTGGTCTGTCCCTTCTGGTACGAGCTGTCTAATTACAATACAACAGAAGGAGAGACAGAGAGAGGGGAGGGGAAAGGAGAGGGAGTGAAGGAGAGAGAGGGAGAGAAAGGAGGAGATGGGGAGTGGGGAGAAAGTGTGTGAGAGAGGGAGGAAGAGGAGAGAGAGAGAGGAGATGGATATTGATGTTTCAGGTTACTACGAGACAGAACATAGAGCAAATGAATGTGTGTGCGTGTGTGTGTGCGCGTGTGTGTGTGTGTGAGATGATCTGTGTAAGAACTACCCCACCTCAGGGTAGCGTGGATGCAAGAAACCAGTGCTGGTTGGAATGTTGTGTGCACGCGTTTGTGTAGAGCAGGCCTAGACAAGAATCTCAGAGACAAGCATTCACCAGCCAGCAACACCTCGCTGTGTGTGTGGACACGCCCATAGCTCCTGTCTGCCATGGAGGTCAGAGAACTGGAAGACCGTAGTACAGAACATGTTCAGTATAACACTCCACAAATACACACACGCGCGCACGCACACATCTATCACACTCAGCAAAGGTATTCAGAGGCTCTTTGTTACATATCCAGCCCTTCCCAATCAAAGCATGCGCTGTGGCCGGCATTCATTAAAGAGACACAACAGTCCGTCGCACGTTCACATTTAAAAACCGGTTTGGTACTTCAGTGCAGATGGAGCAGGAAACGGAACTGTCCGGAGAGGGATGAGGGGACAGGTGGAGGGGACTTTGAAGAACTGAGAGAACTTCTTATTCAGTTCAGAGGGAATGTGAATATGCAAAACACACACACACACATCCATAAATAAACACACACACACACACACACACACACACACACACAGAGACACACTATAATACAGGCCTCTGTTGTAATGGACAAAAATAGATCAACACAGTTCGTCATTCCTAGACTAGAGCGAGAGAAAGACAAGAGAAAAGCATTGTTACAGTTGGAGATCCCTCAGTCTGTCAGCTGGAGATCCCTCGAAATCACCACCACCAGTTCAACCCATATCAGTCAATCCATTAAAACCACAAATCACTTTGGTAACATATTTATTACTAAACTGCCCGTTACCAAGGAAACACATTTGATTACTATATATCACTGAGCTAACGCCCTGAATATTGGACATGATGGTCACTAAGGAAACACATTTCTTAGTGATAACACCCCTATCACCTTGGTGACCTATTGATTAGGCCCACCACTGCTAAAGTCATGGTGGTAAATCATCATGTCTAACTGAACATCCTGGTCCTGCTAAGAACTGGTTGTCAATGCTTTAAACCACTTCATCTCGGAAATACTCGGAGATTCTGTATATATATATAATAAAGAGACCAAAATGTGGGATTTGTCTAAAAGCAGAAGAGATCCCACTAGATGTTTTGGAATATTAATTAAAGGGTGTTCACATCAACAGCCTGTATTGAAATGATAGTAATATACAATGCTATCCCTGTGAATTTCAACAGGGACAGTTCCAATGTGAAGTACATTTTAGCAAAGTTACTGGATGTTCCATGTCCTACTTATATCAGTAGGCTGCATTGGTAACAACCTAAGCATTACAAAGCTTCTATTAGATCAAATAGGAATCACATAGTAAATAAGAACTTTAACTTCAGGTTGACTAAAGGCAACACATATCATCATCAAAAAACTCCTTGCTAAGATGTTATTGTCAATTAGGTGCTCTCATTTGGCTTCTTCCTCTCTGGAAACGTAGACCTAGCGGTTGCTGAACAAATGCTTGTCACCTAGCTTCTAGATGTTAGTGCTGCTTTTGACACTATTAATCACTCCCTTCTCTTAGAGAGACTGGAAACACATATTGGACTATGTGGACATGTTCTAGCCTAATCTTATTAATCTGAAAGATATCAGTTTGTATGTGTGGATGGTATATCCTCTGACAAAACAAAGGTATGTTTTGGTGTTCCTCGAGGCTCGGTTCTGGGTTCATTATTGTTCTCACTATATATGCTGCCTCTGGGTGATGTAATCCGGAATCACAATGTCGATTTCTGTGGGCGATGATAGATGTTCATTGGCAAATTGACGGGCCTGTACATGTGCTTTCGTGAGCAGGGGAACCTTGTGGGCGCTGCAGGATTTCAGTCCATCACTGCGTAGTGTGTTACCAATTGTTTTCTTGGTGACTATGGTCCCAGCTGCCTTGAGATCATTGACAAGATCCTCCCGTGTAGTTCTGGGTTGATTCCTCACCGTTCTCATGATCATTGCAACTCCACGAGGTGAGATCTTGCATGGAGCCCCATACAGAGGGAGACAGTTATTTAGTGAATTGCGAATAATCGCACCAAATGTTATCACCTTCTCACAAAGCTGCTAGGCGATGGTCTTGTAGCCCATTCCAGCCTTCTGTAGGTCTACAATCTTGTTGTTTATTTTTTTTGTTATTCTGTCTCTCACTGTTCAAATAAACCTACCATTAAAATTATAGACTGGTCATTTCTTTGTCAGTGGGCAAACTTACAAAAACAGCAGGGGATCAAATGTTTTTTTCCCTCACTGTAGGTGACGAAGATTGACTTTGTGTCATGTGAAAAGACGAGAGAATCGAGGATCCAACACCAGTTGCCTGCATGGCAGCCCGCGACCCTAACCACTACGCTATTTAACAATGGGTATTCAGTCAGTCACTCACTCAGTAAGAGACTCTTCTTGGCCAGCTCCGCTTACACGGTCCGGCAAAAAAACTAGAAAACGTCTTACTGAACTTAATAAATCAAGAAAAATCACAGAATCACTGATTTACTTTATGACATTCAATCGCTGAAGATAGAGAATAAATTATGATGTGATTTGATGACATCATTCATTAATCAAACAGACCTGAACCAGAGTATGAACACGGTAGATCCAGAATGGAGTGTGCATCATTCGGTTAAAGTGTGAAACAGTTTAAACAATTAATTTCGTAACAGTTTCATTTATTTTATTTTTTTACATATGGAGCGAGACTTACATGATTTTCAGCAGAGCAGAGAAATGAACGTTGACCACCAGCACAGAGAGGATCACTCAGTGAGTGACAAGTGGGAGTACGGACAGTTTCCCTTCTCCCACAGACTCTGGCCTGAGACCTCAGTGGGCAGCTGGTTTATAATAATAATAATAATAATAATAATAATAATAATACATACTTAGCGCATTTCTGGGACCCAAAGACCCTTTAAATCTGGTACAAAACAAACAACATCCAAGGAGAGCGATTAGACAATACACAGACAAATGTAGAAAAGCACCCAGACGTGACACTGGATGAAGTGAACGGGCAGGGGCTAGGGGTTGTTTGAACAGATGAGGCTTGAGGCGGTGGATGAAGGTGGTAACAGATTCAGAGTCACAGACTGATTGTGGAAGAGAGTTCCAAAGCCTTGGAGCAGCCCTGGAGGATGCCCTGTCTCCAATGCGCCGCAGCTTGGACCGGGGGATGGTGAGGTGATAAGCTGTAGCAGAGCGAAGTGACGAGATGGTTGGTAATGGGGAATAAGATCAGAGAGGTAGGATGGACCAAGCTGATGGAGGGCTTTAAAGGTGAGCAGAATAATTTTATAATCAATGCACTGAGGGACAGGAAGCCAGTGGAGTTCCCAGAGGATAGGGCTGACGTGCTGCCAGGACTTGGTGTGGGGGAGAAGTCTGGCTGCTGAGTTTTGGACCATTTGTAGCTTATAGAGAGAAGAAGAGTTGATGCCAGAAAGAAGCGAGTTGCAGTAGTCCAAGCAGGAGGAGATGAATGCATGTATGAAGGTTTCAGCGGCGGTACAGGAGAGGGAGGCCTTTAGCTTGGCAATGCTGCAGAGGTGAAAGAATGAGGATACGACTGTCTGTTCTATGTGTTGTTCAAAGCTGAGGGAGGAGTCCAGGATGATGCCTTGGTTGCGTGCACAGGGAGAAGGAGAGACACCGGTGTTGTCGATGGTAAGAGTGAAGGTGCCAGTTTTGGTGAGCGTGGACTTAGTGCCTATGAGTAGTACTTCCATTTTATCCCTGTTGAGCTTGAGGACGTTTTGCTACATCCATGATTTTATTGTAGACCGGCAAGATTCAATGTGGACCAAAGTTGGGTTGGTGAGAGATTTGGTGCAAAGGTAAATTTGAGTGTGGTCGGCATAGCTGTGGAAGTTTGAAATGGTGGAGGATCTGACCAAGGGGGAGGACGTAGATGATGAAGAGCCAGGGTCCAAGGACAGAGCCCTGGGGGACACCCTGTGTGACTGCAGCTGAATCCGAATTATAGCCATTGAGGGTCAGTGAGGGAGATGTAGTGGGTCTGGTTGGTGAGGTATAAGTGACATTGAGGGAGATGTAGTGGGTCTGGTTGGTGAGGTATGAGTGACATTGAGGGAGATGTAGTGGGTCTGGTTGGTGAGGTATGAGTGACATTGAGGGGGAGGTAGTGGGTCTGGTTGGTGAGGTATGAGTGTCATTGAGGGAGATTTAGTGTGTCTGGTTGGTGAGGTATGAGTGTACGGTTCCCTCAACACCCAGAGCCTCCAGCCTGGTGAGGAGGATCTCATGACTAACTGTGTCAAACGCAGCACTCAGGCCCAGGAGGAAAAGGATGTTGAGGGCACCAGCATCAGCAGAGATGAGGAGGTACGACGGTTTCAGTACTGTGGAGTGGTCAGAACCCAGATTGAAGAGGCTTGATTAAACTGTTACTGATTAAGTGACATTGCAGTTGGGAGGCAAAAGTCCTTTTGAGGGTCTTTGCAAGGAAGTGGAGGTTGGAGATGGGGCAGAAGCTATGTCTGTTGGGGTCCAGACAAGGATACTTTTTGATGGGTGTGACTGCAGCAGTTTTGTAGTTTGAGGGGACAATGCCATGGGAGAGAGAGATTGACTACTTGAGTGATGTATTGACAGAGGGCAAGAAGGTAAACCTTGATGAGAGTCGCAGGAAGGGGATCCAGGGAGCAGGTATTTGTTTTTGATGATACAATTAGTTTGGAATAATGTAACTAACAGCAACTCCCACCAATACATGAAGAATGTGACAGCTAGAGACCCACAGAGACCGTGATCAGATACACTATGTCTATGACCTACCAGGACACTGTATGAGTAACTACACAGCAAAATAAAAAGCATGTAATTCTATTCACAGGATGCAGTAAGCCAGTAAATGTGAATGTTAGTACAAGACATACGTCACGTGCATATTTCAGACACCACTGGAAAGAGTTTGACAGGGGAAACGCTGTGTGTTGTTATACATTTATATATTAAGACATTCCTGGCCAGTGATGGTTGGCAATGAGTGCTTACTACCTCGTTCAAAGCGCATTTAGTCAATATACAGCTCCGGAAAAAATAAGAGACAACTGCACCTTTTTCTTTCCTTTCCAAAAAAGTCATAAATGAAGGTTTTGAGTGAAGAACAGAAAAAAAAGGCAGTGGTCTCTCAGTTTTTTCCGGAGCTGTATACATAGCTGAAGACAATTTACACACAGCGATATATTGGTAAAACAGATGTCATACTGCTTCTGCCATTTTATTAACATCTCTATCCTACATTTTTCATTTGGCTTCTTTCTACAATAGCTGTCCATGACAAATGTACAGATACATGAACATGAAATAACATTTCATAATAACATTACATTATAATGTTTGTCTAATTTATATGGATTAATTTCATCACATTCAGTTTACCTAAATGTATTCTTGCCATCTATACTTAATTCTACCTTTTCCGTAATCATAGGGAAACAGGAAATGGACGCATCCTCAATTCAGAAAAAGCGGTGGCAATTTGGGGAACGATGGTGCCAGTTCCTCCAGTCACTGATGTCTATCAGAGATTACCAGGCAAGTTGTGATGAAGCACATGGGAACACTGAACTGTGTTGTGAAAAAAAAGGGTCTGGATGGTAACAGTATTAGACAGGCTTTTCTGAATGTATCCTCAGGTGATGTGCAGACATTCTTATGGCTGTGTAAGGAGCTCAAATCAAACACTGATGAAACAGTGATAGTATCCTGTAAACATGTTTCTGGTTGCTGTAGGCTGTATCAGGTTTTGTTTACAGTGAAACTTGAAAAGAACATGCACTTCCCAGTGGGAGCCAAAGATATCACAAGGAAACAGTTTAGTGGACATGTGGACCACACTAACACAACAGACGACATCAAAAAGGACATCCTCAATTCCCTGAATGAAGCACTGTCAATTCTCAGAGAGGTGACAGCCACAACAGCTACAGGCGATGATGTGGACTACTAAAGAGTCAATGGCATAATTTATTATGGAACCCCAAATGACGCTGAAGCACTGATGTAAGCTTTAGGCAGAGCAGAAAACCAAAAACAAAGAGAAGCAAGAATCTTTGACTGGGACTTTTTGTTCTCCAATAAAACTGACTGTCACACATATCCTAAAGGAACAAGGACTAAATCCAGTTAACAACTCTCTGCCTATTTCCAACCTCCTGTTTCTAGCCAAAATCCAGTCATGGACCACACCCTCCTATTAACCAGTCATGACCTAACCAAACCTGTCCGCTCAAATGGTTCCAAACGGTTTAAAACACTGCAGCCAGACTTCTCACACATCACTCCTCTCATATGTGAATTCCACTGGCTCACTGCCTCCTAATGCATACAACAAGAACCCTCTGCTAACATATAAAGCCCACCACCACTTTGCCCTCACTACCTTTCTGGCCTTCTTCCCTACCAACTCACTCCGTTCCACTAGCTGGCCACCTCATCTTCTCCAGGTCCAAGCTCTGGTGCTTCTTTGACAGGGCTTTATCCCGGGCTCTTGAATTCCCTACCGACAACTGTCCGAGTCAATCAGGACCGCCTTCAACCCCATCGCTTCCAAAGGTCTTCCCTTAGCTCCCTCTACTATCTTTTTGATTCAGATTTCCTTGTGCTGTGCTGACTAATTCTGACAGTTTCTTTGGCGTCTAATGCTAGCCGAGCTATATCCTTGAAAAGTGATATATAAATCCCTGTGTTATTACAGTATATTATCTCCACGGACCTACATGTAAACAAGGAACATTAATACCCACTACGCAAAACAGAAATACTGGTGTGTTACATTTATAACTCATCCTCTACCATTGGTATGGTATAGCAACTGTTAAATATTTTTCAACAAAGTGTTTTTTCAAGTTTTGACTGATATAACATTTAATCAAACTCAGCCGCAACAAAACTGAGGTCATGCAGATACAGCTCCGGAAAAAACTAAGAGACCACAGCACCTTTTTCTTTACTTATCCAAAAAAATCGAAAAGGAAGATTTTGAGTGAGGAACAGAAGGGTTCAAATTAAGAGACCAAATTGCAAATTGAACCCTTCTGTTCCTCACTCAAAACATTCCTTTTCAACTTTTTTGGAAAGGAAAGAAAAAGATGCAGTGGTCCCCAAAACAAGGTTGCGTACCATGGGGGACCGATGTATTCAGTATGTTTCATCTCTTCCCCAGCTTCTTCAAAACAGTCTCAAACACCATCAGTTCAATCTGGCCTCTCTCAGCTTCGCTCAGCCCTAACTCAGCACTTGTTAAATTATATTGTTGTTTGTTGATTTTATCCTCTTTGCTGTACAGATTCTTTAGGTTTTATGAAAGTTGCTTTACCACCATTATTAATTGTATCATCAACATTATTGCTACCAATTCAACTTGCCACAGGGATACATTACGTCTGTCTGTCCCTCTCTTTGTCTGTCTGCCCGTCCCTCTCTCCTTCCCTCAATCTGTCTATATCAGAAGGCCGACCAGCTGACTCATTCGTTTCTCTTATCCACTACATCTGAACAGGCCAGGCCAGGGAAGTGAGATTTCAGTATGTCTGCTCTGAACAGGCCAGGCCAGGGAAGTGAGATCTCACTGCTATTTCAGTCTGCAGCATTCCTGTCTGACGTCACGCAGCTCCTCCCCCACACTCTCCACAGACGCCATCACGGACCTGTCATCTATGTATTACCAATCACCTCCCACATCCTTTTGAATCGGACTCTGCACGTTCCTGTCTGTACAATACATTAACATTGATCAGTCTTTAAAGCTCTGCCTTGTCATGGTGTATTCCTCTCTGTACACAGATTATCATATCCACTAGTCTGGCCTTTGTTGATAGTGTCCATCACCCCGCCTCAGCTCAGATTTAGCTACTGTTCTTCTATCCAAGTAAACATCCACCACTCACTGCTATAGGAACAGCTCTGTTCTCCAATTCCACACCACAGAAGAAGGCTGGAATGGCTTGACTATAGACTACAGAGATCCGAGTGATGAAGGTGAATGTGGGGTTTTGAGGACTGCATAGTATGTTTTTTACTGTAGGCTATGAATGACACACAATCAGACAGACACTAATTATACTCACATGCCTGCACACTCATTACCAGCGCTGTGTTGCAGGGTCAGGGCTCACCAGTCAATAGGTGCTCATCAGACTGGTACTGTATTTGTTTTCAATAGGCAACCAGTGGATAATGTACTGCTCCCTACAGTACAGACTAAAACACACCAACAAGCACCTGCAAAAACTATGGCTCTCGGTTAAAGACTTTGGGTGACAGCTGTTGGTCAGCTTAATGAATGTGAACACTGTTATATCCGATTAGTATTTCTGCTGATGATTTTATTTGAATAATTTACTGTCGGTTACATGGTTATACAATGATTGTGCCATCCCTAACAGAAATCCATATGAGCCAGACAAACAAAGCCTGGGCACCCAGCCAGACACATTTTACTACAGAAGCATACATATAAAACCACATAGACACTGGTCTTGGCCCACAGTATCCCATAAACACTGGTACTGGCTCACAACAGCCCATAGACATTGATACTGGCTCACAACAGCCCATAGACATTGATACTGGCTCACAACAGCCCATAGACACTGATACTGGCTCACAACGGCCCATAGACACTGATACTGGCTCACAACGTCCCATAGACACTGATACTGGCTCACAACGTCCCATAGACACTGATACTGGCTCACAACGGCCCATAGACACTGATACTGGCTCACAACGGCCCATAGACACTGATACTGGCTCACAACGTCCCATAGACACTGATACTGGCTCACAACGTCCCATAGACAGTGGTACTGGCTCACAACAGCCCATAGACAGTGGTACTGGCTCACAACGTCCCATAAACACTGATACTGGGTCACAACAGCACATTGACACTGGTACTGGCCCACAACAGCACACTGACACAGGTACTGGCCCAAAACATCACATAGATACAGGTACTGGCCCAAAACTAGCACTTGACTTTGAATATAATGTGCGTTATGAAACACTTCACAGCGTTCTAATTTCCACTGACATCAAGAAAAAGCATGTGTTCCTATGTCACTGGCTGATGTCCCAGCTTACACAAAAACACAGACACATGAAGACAATGTACACTCACAAATGTACAGACAAAGCTCAGGAGGCAGGGAAGCACACTGAGATGACTTCACATCCAGAACAGAGAGCTGATTCTACTTAGCAACATGAAAGCTAAGATGCAAATTGTGTGCGTGTCTTTCCATCTATGTATGTGTTTCCATGTTGATAACTGTGTTTGTGGTTTACATCAAGGACGTTTGAACTTACATTTGCGTGTCTGTATCTAAGCTCTACTGAACTTTAACCACTAGCCTTGGCTGTGATTTGACCAGAAAACAGCCCTGAGCAGTCCCAGTATAATTCCTCCACCATATCGACACAACACACATTCCCAAACAGCCGAGCACCAAGTACTGCCTCTCCTCTTCCTCTCTCACACTAACACAGCAGAACCCCATCCACTTTCATCAAGTGACGTCAAATGGAGCCATGGTTGTAACGGAGGTCAATTTCTCCCACGCTGGAGGAGGACTGGCACACACTAGCCGGGCTCTGAAAGAGGAGGCAGCGTACAAGACAAAGACAACCAGGCTACTCTCAGCATCTCTGATGGAGGTCTATAGAAAAAACTGCACCCCTCTGGGTGTTCGTACTGTGGCTGTACAAAAGGCAAACAACTGACCAAGAGTAAAATGAGGGTTTTAGGCTGAAAATTCCATGGACATCATAGTGACAACCACTGCCATCTAACACAGTACTGGTTAGTCTATCTTTTAGTTTTTTTTCCCATTTGGTCACAAATGAACAGCATTTTAATGGACTGTGTAATAGACAGTCATATAAAAAAGATACTTGTTTTTTACATTACTTTCTATGGAGCTCTCTGTTCCCCTCACACAAACACCAAATTCCTAAACTAGACTGTTACCCACACAGACGTGACTATCAACCGAGTTCTCTTTTAAACCCTTCCCTTCTCCCCTCTACCTGTTTTTGAAGGCTTTGTGTCGGAGTCTCAGGGCGCTCAAAGCCAAGCCCCAAGACTTGGGTCGAGAACAACGATGATCCATATAGAAGGAAGGAGAGTCGACGGGTGGAAGGGTGGGCAGACCGACAATTACAAGCGGACCATCAGCTCTCCTAGAACTGGTCCAACTGAGGGGATGGCAACGGTGTGTGTTGGCCAGGCAGAAAGAGCCTGACCCAGAATTCCTAGCCCGGTCACATGGTGCTCTGACATCTAGCTGCTAATGGGCCTGCCTATCACGCATTGGACCTCATATAGTCACACACACGCTGTCAAGAACAATGCCAATAACATCCATGCGCTAATGTCTTCACTCCACACAGAAACAGAATATGGAGGGTGAATTTACTTGTCTTGCAGAACTAGTCAACTAGCCGAGCCAGTCAACTGCTGCACTGTGAAGGCAGAGCCAGTCAACTACTGGACTGTGAAGGCAGAGCCAGTCAACTACTGGACTGTGAAGGCAGAGCCAGTCAACTACTGGACTGTGAAGGCAGAGCCAGTCAACTACTGGACTGTGAAGGCAGAGCCAGTCAACTACTGGACTGTGAAGGCAGAGCCAGTCAACTACTGGACTGTGAAGGCAGAGCCAGTCAACTACTGGACTGTGAAGGCAGAGCCAGTCAACTACTGGACTGTGAAGGCAGAGCCAGTCAACTACTGGACTGTAAAGGCAGAGCCAGTCAACTACTGGACTGTAAAGGCAGAGCTAGTCAAAACTGCACTGTGAAGGCAGAGCCAGTGAGCTATAGGGGGAAGGTATTTTCCCCCCATGCATTACCAATGAAAACTAAAAGTTCCATGTTAGAGAGGAATTAGTAGCAGTAAATTTGAGGACAGATGAAATTTGTTGGTCAGATGTTCTACGAGGCAGGTGTTCTGGATCTACTCTCCATCTGCCTGGTCAGATGTTCTACGAGGCAGGTGTTCTGGATCTACTCTCCGTCTGTCTGGTCAGATGTTCTACGAGGCAGGTGTTCTGGGTCTACTCTCCGTCTGCCTGGTCAGATGTTCTACGAGGCAGGTGTTCTGGATCTACTCTCCGTCTGTCTGGTCAGATGTTCTATGTGGCAGGTGTTCCGGATCTACTCTATGTCTGTCTGGTCAGCCTAAGTGGCTCTGGGCTAAGTTACATTACACTAAATTTCGAGACATATCGAAGAAGACTCAAGACACCTCCCCACCCACCGGGGGTCTGCGTGAAGACAATTGTGTCGTATCTGGATCTGTGCAGTGTTTCTGTGCAGTGCACATGCGTATTGTTTGATATGCACTCGATTGTGCAGTTCGTCTCAAACATGCAAGATAAGTCTTTCTAGTGTTTCATTCTCTCTCTTCTAATATAAATAAGCCGGTTGCTTCTGGCAAGGTGGGAGGGAGTGTATAAGTGCGTGTGTGTGTCAGGGCCAGGGGGCTGCAGGGTAGCAGGACCTATATAGCTTAAGTAGGCTGCCATGCCACCTGGGACAGTACACACACACACACACACACACTCACACACACCCACACATGAAAACTCTAAATTCAGAATCAGAAAGGATTTTATTGCCAAGTATGTTTCACAACAAACAAGGAATTTGTTCTGGCCATTGGTGCACAATAAATACAATACAAAAGCAATAAGGGAAGTCAAAATAAATAAGAACAGTGGACTGAGCATAAAAATAGTAGACTGTGCATTAGTAAATTACCAAGAATAACAAAAAAGTATAGGTAGGGTGCAAGATTATGTCCAGTTGAGGGTTGTTTCTGTATGTGAGGAGGGGTAATAGATTTGTCCAGTTGAGGTTTGTTTCACCCAGGAAGCACACAGACAAACACACTCAAGCCGACACACATAAACAAACTAACAGACTAGTCTATTACCATTCCACTGCTTTAATACGACAGTAGGAGTTGAAATTAGATCTCTGGTGACCCTCATATCCTGTCCCTCTACTCTGTCTGTCTCCATTTGCTCTGTCTGTCCCCCCCCCCCAGCTCCACTCTGTCCCCGCCCCCTCCGCTCCGCTCTGTTCCCGCCCCCTCCGCTCCGCTCTGTTCCCGCCCCCTCCGCTCCGCTCTGTCAGCGCCTCCCCTCCGCTCTGCCCCCTCCTTCCGCTCTGCCCGCCCCTCCCCCCACTCCACTCTGTCCGAGCCTCCCCACCACTCTGTCCCCCACTCCGCTCACTCTGTTCCCCCTCTCCGCTCCGCCCGCCCCTCCACTCTGTCCCCCCTCCACTCCGCTATGTCCCCCGCTCCGCTCCGCTATGTCCCCCGCTCCGCTCTGCCCGCCCCTCCGCTCTGCCCGCCCCTCCCCTCCGCTCTGCCCGCCCCTCCCCTCCCCTCCGCTCTGCCCGCCCCTCCGCTCTGCCCGCCCCTCCCCTCCGCTCTGCCCGCCCCTCCCTTCCGCTCTGTCTGCCCCTCCCGTCCATCCGCCCGCCCCTCCCGTCCGTCCGCCCGCCCCTCCCCTCCGCTCTGTCGCAACCTCCGCTCTGTCCCTACCTCCGCTCTGTCCCAACCTCCGCTCTGTCCCAACCTCCGCTCTGTCCCAACCTCCGCTCTGTCCCAACCTCCGCTCTGTCCCTACCTCCGCTCTGTCCCTACCTCCGCTCTGTCCCTACCTCCGCTCTGTCCCTACCTCCGCTCTGTCCCTATCTCTCTTTTTCTTCCATTTCTTTCTTCCAATATCTGTCGGTCTTTCTCTCTTCAACTCTTTTGAGCTCTTCGTGTGCCCATCATCAGGACATCTCTGTCCCAAGGCGATCGGCATGCCACATTCCTGCTATTTTCTCCATTCCTGCTAAAACTCCACTTCCTGAGTCACTCTGGCTTGTTTTGCCCCTCCTCCTCCTCTTATTGAGGACGTGGATCAACTCTCTAGTTCTTGTGGAATAAAACCCTCACACAATAGGTGGATTGGGTCTCTTAAAAACGTGGTCTTTTGATGGGCTGACCATGCAGTAGATATGCATGTTGCAAATTTACTGGGGAACTCTTTAAATAATATCTTTAAATAACACAATACTAAAATAAGCACAATGGATAGAATAATTACACATTACATGACAATTAAATAACGGCCTCCTTCTGTGTAATTATTTGTTCAAAATCTTTTAGTAGGCCACATTGTAAAATAATTAAAAAAAAAGATATTATACTATTTGTGGCTTTTTATTTTTTTACAGAGTTAACTAATGTGGGTTAATACAAGGGGTAGGTATTGGCAAGTACCTTCCCATATGATATACATCACGTTACCCGTTACGATTCAATACATCACAATTGATCACAACTGAATCACGATACTTACCGAAGTGCTAAAGAAAACCTCAAATAATATCAGGCTATATACTTGAAAGGATAATCTTTAGCTAATCCACATGAGCAACCCCTAATAAAAAAAGAACCACTCAATTTTAAATAACTTATTATTCAACCCTTTTTGACCCCAATATAATTCTATAATGCGTCTGTGGATTACTAAACATACTCTTCTTTAATTTGTCAACACATTAATGTAACTTTGAATAATATAACTAGTTCTCCCATTAACAATCAACAAGAATGATCGTCTAAATTTGCATAAAACGATATATTGAGACCAGATTGAGCCCGCAGCCAAATTATGTCCGTACAGCTAATGTGATCCTAATAAAGTAAGCACAAGGCAAATCTCAAGACATAGGCCTTCGAATTTTTGTAAATTATTTTGTAAAGGAGAAGAATGTGGCGTACATCTTTTGGCAGATGCAGGACATCATCGCGATCAAGTGACAACGTTGTCAGCGAAGCACAACATTACTGCTTGCGGGCTGGCTATTGAAAGAGAGCTTGTTGCTGCATAAGCAAAATATTTGTGGGCAGGCAACTTTATTTTAGTCTGACAGACAAACAAACCGGATAATTAGTTGTCTAGTTAGCAATGGCATTTTCCATATTTGAATTAAATTGGAAGAAACAAGAGAAAACAACCAAGTAGTCAGCCGGCTACACAGCTACTGTAACGCAGTGTTGCCAACTTAGCAACTTTGTCGCTAGATTTAGCAACTTTTCAGACCCCCTTAGCAACTTTTTTTTTTAAAAGCGACTAGCGCCAAATCTATCGACTTTTTGTGGTGTTATTGGAGACTTGTTCTTACTCTTCTCAATGAGCAGCGGGTGCCGCCGTGGGCCCCTCCCCCATCTGAAAGCACTCACAGGCGGCCCAGTCCTCACACAGCAGTTCCTCCGAGCTGCAGTCAGAGCAGGAGATGTTAACTCCTCCGCGTCCAGACTGAAAATGAATCGCGCATACGAATGCGGGAAGCCCCCGCTGGCTTTTCCCGCCCATAATGTAAAATGTAAATGTTTTTTGTCTAAAATAAATCACTGCACATAAATAAATCACTGTATTCATGATTCGACTCACATCACGTGCAGTTGGTGCAGTTCTCTTAATCCATGACCATGATGATATCTCCCCTTGTGTGTCACTCTAAATTTCGAGCCTTTTGAATTTGAATTAAATAGCATTTTTTGTTCAGGTGATTATTTCTTGTACATGGACAACATTTGTAAATACGCATGTATATTATTTTCCCCAACGAGAGTTTTGTACGTAAAAAAATAATAAAAATATTCATTCATGCTGCTGATGGGAAATTATGCATATTAGGCGATGACGTCATTTAGCGACTTCTAACGACTTTTAGGACAGCCAATAGCGACTTTCCTTACTGAGGAGTTGGCAACACTGCTGCAACGCAAGCAACCATTTTAGCTCCACAGCTGATGTGCTTGTCTATCAAGTTATCACAACAGGGTTGCTGTTGTCCTCTAAAATATATCAAGATATATCAATATTTCATAGCATAAAGTGGACAACACAAAATTTAGAGCCACAGTTAAATTTTTACTCGCCTCGATTTCATTATCGCTTTCAAAGTGCCAGGTTGTTTCTAACCTCTATCACCAAACAACACAGAAACAATCTCTCCTAAGGTTAAGAAGTCGTGGCCACTTTGGTGCTACATTTTTGAGTAAGGAAATTAATTAAACAGAAAAGTCACTTTCCTGGTTTCTTATCAATGATGACATCCATGGAAATACAACAAGCTTTTATCGGGTAGATTGTGTGATATATACATAATTATTGTTAAAGAAACACGTCCGTTCAGCGACCACTAAAGACGGCTGTCGACAGCATAATAAATAAACATTGATTCTAGAGATCAGAATATCGATACAATATACATTAAATCGTTGTATTGGCACAGCACTAGTTAATACATTGTGTTATTTCCGCCAATTTACCCCTCCATGTGCATATGGCCCTTCCACAGATATAAAAAAACAGACTATTACATCAATCTTTGAAAAGGTCGTTCCGTTGGTGTGTAATTCCATACATCACCCAGTACTATATCTAATGCTTTCTAGGAAAATTATAACAGAACCGTGTTTAAAGTGGCTTCTTTTCAAAATGTATCTTGTCGGTCATTGTTAGGATTCTATTCCAACGAGTGTTGTGCTGTTCCTGTTACATTAGTTAGTTCATTAAAGACCCAGTTCTCCCTGTGCCTGTGTCCTGACCCTTTCTGCAACATTGCAGTGTGTGTGATAGATGTCTTGTGATAGACTAGATGTCAGTGCAGTCTTTAAGTATTTGGACAGTCACTATTTTTATACAGAGTTTCCCCCATTTAAGGGTAACAAATGTATTTGGACAATTTGCTTCACAGCTCTCTTTTATTAGGCAGATGTGTTTGTTGCATCATTAATGCATGCACAAGAGTGCTGCCAATGCCTAGTCATGTCTTTGCGTTTGCATTTGGAGTTGGGTGATAGTGTCTGACAACTCATGTATTAAAGTGTCAATGCAAGTCAACATGGCAATCATGATGCAGATAAATCAGAATAGACTACAGACATAGTCAAAACATAAGTGCCAAAATCCTTGGTAGATTAAGAAGAGAGAAAGCACTGATCACCTCAGCAATGGCAAATAGACCAAGATAGACCAAGGAAGACAATTGCAGCAGATGACCAAATAATGCCCATCATAATGAAGACATAAACCACAAAGAACAGTCTGACAGATCATGAACACTCTCCAGGAGGTAGGCGTGGATGTGTCAGCCACTACCATTTGCAGACAACTTCACCAGCCAAACTACAGAGGCTGGACTGGAAGGTGCAAAAACACTAGCTAGTCTCAAAACAGGATGGCCTTAAAAAAAACAAAAAAGTCTGCAGAGTTTGGAAAAATGAATTTATTTCAAACATAATGGGCTGGAGTAGAGACCCAAAACTTGTGTCATTGTCCAAATACCTATGGACAGCATTCTGATAGTTTACGGTTGACCTCACATTTCAATCCGAGTCATAATGACCCTGTCCCTCCAAACCAGTGGTTAGTCTTTCAATAGGACTAACTGTCTGGCTGGGGTTACTGGACCACATCAGGTTCCAATGGAAGTAACAAAAAACCACTCACAGGGAAGCAAACACTGCGGGACAGAGATAAGTTGGTCAAACAAAAAAGAAAGGGGGAGAAGAAAAGAGGAGAAATAGAAAGAAAAAATAATGTTGGTGGCTTCCAGAGGAAAATATGGAATGGAGCACATCCAGTGTAAACATAGCAGGCTGTGTCCCTGCTGACTGTGTATCAGAACACACACACGCGCACGCACACACACCATTTAATTTAAAGTGCTTTCAAAGTAAAGGCATGGTGGATACTTCAGATGATGTTGATGCCACACCTCTAGAATGTATGCTGTCACTAAAACAGATGCCAAAAGAGATTTTCAAAACATCCCTGCAGTACTTGTGGAAGCCTCCTTCACAGCACGAAAAAACAAATACTAGCCGAGAACTACGGGCCAGTCAACATTCTGGAAAGTTGGTGATGCAGGGGATGAAGACTTAGACTACAGCCTCATAGTGTCCATGAGTGACAACCAGGCTGGCCTACAAACAGACTGCTGGCCATTAGGTGAAGGATTGCCTGCCCCGTTCCCCTAACCCTGGACACCCCGAACGACCTGAGAAACGTGTGACACCTGAACCACTGATTCATCCCGTAGATCGGATGACATGGGATCACATGACCGTTCCTCAGGGGTGTACTTCACTCAGAGCCGTCTGACTCAAGCCTCCCTTGTTCCTGGGTCAGACGTGTCGTAATTAAAAAGGAAAGAAAAGGGTCTGTTATTCGATGGCCCTAATTCACCAAGACCCTTCACTACACAGACAGGCACCAGCTGTCCGAAGACGGTGCCTTCTTCTCCGTCCACAGACAGAAGGCAGTTAGGTCAAGTCTGGTTTGTCACTGATCCTTTTGACCAAGCAAGAGAAAAAGAGAGTGAGAGAGAGCAAGAGAGAGAGAGAGAGAGAGAGAGAGAGAGCAAGAGAGAGAGCAAGAAACGAGAGAGAGCGAATACAGACCGATGGATACAGATAGACAGACGAATAGATATAGAAAGAAATGAATGGGAGATGAAGAAAATGAAAAACGAGGTGACTGTCCAGACACCGAAAGAGGCTATAGACAGAGAGACGGAGGTTGGGCCATGCTAACGGGGGCCGACAGAAGCCCTCCCTGTCACTAGCCCTGCATCACGCCTGATTAGTCTGGTCTGGGTGGACAGATATGATGTGGGTCACACTGCAGGCAGAATATGGAGGGGGGAACGGACTGGAATGTCTAGGATCCTGGCTACTCAAGATGTGACTGGAAATGGGCTGACTGGGTCTCTACCTCGGCCCCTTTTGTCCTCGTTCCACTTTCCCTCAATAGGCTTCCTTCAGACTAGTGGTTGAGGCGGACATAAGAAGAGGGAAGGAAGGAAGCTGTTTAGCATTCTCGGGATAGAGCTTTGTCTCTGTTCCCATCTGTGTGACCTTCACAGGGTATCAAGTCGTGTCAGATCAGTGGTGACTGGAGAAAGAGGCCGGCAGCCTGGAACCAATGGGAGGGGTGTCCGTGTTGTCTAGTTCTGTCTGGTCATTTGAAAAGTCGCTGATTGAGATGGTGGAAGAACATTGTTATATGCCGCCCACTATCCTCCATCTCCTCCAACCTCTATCAGGGTGACCTGTCTCTCCTCCACCCTCTATTAGGGTGATCTGTCTCTCCTCCACCCTCTATCAGGGTGACCTGTCTCTCCTCCACCCTCTATTAGGGTGATCTGTCTCTCCTCCACCCTCTATCAGGGTGACCTGTCTCTCCTCCACCCTCTATTAGGGTGACCTGTCTCTCCTCCACCCTCTATTAGGGTGATCTGTCTCTCCTCCACCCTCTATTAGGATGTCATGTCTCTCCTCCATCCTATATCATTTGTCTATATAGACTGTTCTGTCTCCTCTGTCTTTCTGTCTTGGAGTGGCAGTTTCAGTAATCAGTGTAAAAACACATTGAGTCATCCAATCTCACCTGGGGGCCATGGCGTGCACACGCACGCACACACACGCACACACACATTAACATATTAACAAAGGGCTTCCCACCAAATCGCACACAACACACATGCATGCAAAGCTCTCACATGAAAAGAGATTTCAGAAATACACACATAACCAGCCCACATTATACACACCCTTCAAATAAACGCACACCCCAGAAACTGTGACTAGACACAGCAGAATAGAAAATATGCCAGTTTCACTCATACAGTTACCAAACATTACATGTATAAAGAGGCAGAATCTACACTCACCTAAAGGATTATTAGGAACACCATACTAGTACTGTGTTTGACCCCCTTTCGCCTTCAGAACTGCCTTAATTCTACGGGGCATTGATTCAACAAGGTGCTGAAAGCATTCTTTAGAAATGTTGGCCCATATTGATAGGATAGCATCTTGCAGTTGATGGAGATTTGTGGGATGCACATCCAGGGCACGAAGCTCCCGTTCCACCACATCCCAAAGATGCTCTATTGGGTTGAGATCTGGTGACTGTGGGGGCCATTTCAGTACAGTGAACTCATTGTCATGTTCAAGAAACCAATTTGAAATGATTCGAGCTTTGTGACATGGTGCATTATCCTGCTGGAAGTAGCCATCAGAGGCAGGGTACATGGTGGTCATAAAGGGATGGACATGGTCAGAAATAATGCTCAGGTAGGCCATGGCATTTAAAGAATGCCCAATTGGCACTAAGGGGCCTAAAGTGTGCCAAGAAAACATCCCCCACACCATTACACCACCACCACCAGCCTGTACAGTGGTAACAAGGCATGATGGATCCATGTTCTCATTCTGTTTACGCCAAATTCTGACTCTACCATCTGAATGTCTCCACAGAAATCGAGACTCATCAGAACAGGCAACATTCTTCCAGTCTTCAACTGTCCAATTTTGGTGAGCTCGTGCAAACTGTAGCCTCTTTTTCCTATTTGTAGTGGAGATGAGTGGTACCCGGTGGGGTCTTCTGCTGTTGTAGCCCATCCGCCTCAAGGTTGTGCGTGTTGTGGCTTCACAAATGCATTGCTGCATACCTCGGTTGTAACAAGTGGTTATTTCAGTCAAAGTTGCTCTTCTATCAGCTTGAATCAGTCGGCCCATTCTCCTCTGACCTCTAGCATCAACAAGGTATTTTCGTCCACAGGACTGCCGCATACTGGACGTTTCACCATTCTTTGTAAACCCTAGAAATGGTTGTGTGTGAAAATCCCAGTAACTGAGCAGATTGTGAAATACTCAGACCGGCCCGTCTGGCACCGACAACCATGCCACGCTCAAAATTGCTTAAATCACCTTTCTTTCCCATTCTGACATTCAGTTTGGAGTTCTTCTTGACCAGGACCACACCCCTAAATGCATTGAAGCAACTGCCATGTGATTGGTTGATTAGATAATTGCATTCATGAGAAATTGAACAGGTGTTCCTAATTATCCTTTAGGTGAGTGGATGTCCAAATACTGTAAAACACATTGCTACTGAAATCAAGTTTCCACTGCTTGACAATATGAAAAACACACCAGGGAGGAGCACGCCTGCATATTCATGCCTGTTGACATAGAACACATAAACAGACACACAGGCAAACCCAGCCAGAATCTAAGTTGACCCAGAGGCTACAGGGTCGGTCAGGCTACAGCAGGGGTGTCCAAACCATTCCACGGAGGGCCGTGTGTCTGCAGGCTTTTGGCTTTTCCTATAAATTGGTTCCCTGTTCACACCTACACAACCAGGTGAGGGTAGAAACTAACCAATCAGTAACCTAATTAGTCAATCATGTACAAGGAGAGAGTGACACACGGCCCCCCGTGGAATAGTTTGGACACCCCTGGGCTACAGGGTCGGCCAGGCTACAGGGCCATAATTAGGTTAACCACGGCACAGACAACACCTCTCTACTCTCACACTCTTCCTCTCTTTCGGTTTCCTTCATTCAAAAGGGCATTTTTTGGCATGGGACATATTTGTTTTACAAAATGAATAATAAATAAAAGCAAAACAGAAAATACTAACCAAACATTGCACCCAAAAGGATTATGACATTTTAAATGTTTTCATCTTGGCTGTGTACACTGTTTTAACACTCTCTTCCTTGTCCTCTTCCCCTCTCTGAGTGATGAACAGAGACAAAACAACCGGAGCGCTGCAGTCTAGACACGAACACCTGACCCCATTCATCGATGGAAAACAGCATACCACAAAAACAACCCTGTGGTAACAACAAAGACCCCAACCGAACAGCACTACCACATACAGTGGATATAAAAAGTCTACACACCCCTGTTAAAATCCCAGGTTCTTGTGATGTAAAAGAATGAGACAAAGATAAATCTTGTCATGACTTTTTCCACCTTTAATGTGGCCTATAACGTGAACAATTCAATTGGAAAACAAATAAAAATCTTTGAGGTGAAAAAAATATATATACAAAACTCACAATAACCTGGTTGCATAAGTCTGCACACCCTTAAACTAATACTTTGTTGAAGCACCTATTACAGCACTCAGTCTTTTTGGGTAGGAGTCTATTAGCATAGCACATCTTGACGTGGCAATATTTGCCCACTCTTCTTTACAAAAGCGCTCCAAATATGTCAGATTGCGAGGACATCCCCTGTGCACAGCCCTCTTCAGATAACCCCACAGATGTTCAATTGGATTCAGGACTGGGCTCTGGCCGGGCCATTCCAAAACGTTAATCTTCTTCTGGTGAAGCCATGCTTTTGTGGATTTGGATGTGTGCTCTGTAAGAAAAGGCTTCCGTCTTGCCACCCTACCCCATAGCCCATTCATATGAAGAATACGGGAGATTGTTCACACACAGCCAGTACTTGCCAGAAATTTCTGCAGTTCCTTTAATGTTGCTGTAGGCCTTTTGGAAATCTCCCTGACCAGTTTTCTTCTCGTCTTTTCATCAATTTTGGAGGGATGTCCAGTTCTTGGTAATGTCTCTGTTGTGCCATATTTACACCACTTGATGATGACTGTCTTCACTGTGTTTCATGGTATATCTAATGCTTTGGAGAATTATTTTGTACCCTTCTCCTGACTGATATCTTTCAACAATGAGATCCCTCTGATGCTTTGGAAGCTCTCTGCGGACCACAGCTTTTGTTCTGAGATGCAACTAAGAAAATGTCAGGAAAATCCTACTAGAACAGCTGAACTTTATTTGTGATTAATCAGAGTCACTTTAAACGATGGCAGGTGTGTAATGACTTCTATTCAACATGAATTTAATTCTTAACACAGCCACATCCACAGTTATAAGAGGCTGTGCGCACTTATGCAACCAGGTTATTGTAAGGTTTTTACTTTTCATTTCCCCCCCTCGAAGATATCAGTTTGTTTTTCAATTGAATTGTTCACATTATAGGTCACATTAAAAGGGGGAAATGTTCTGACATGATTTATATAGCAGACGACAAAAACCTGCCATTTTAACTGGGGAGTGTAGACTTTTTATATACACTGTACATCCCCAGGACCTCAGATCACAGAACAGCATTACCGCATACATACCCAAGACCTCAGATCACAGAACAGCACCACCACATACATACCCAAGACTTCAGATCATAGAACAGCATTACCACATACATACCCAAGACCTCAGATCACAGAACAGCACTACCACACCATTTAGGATTAAAGAACAAGACCTCAGATTACAGAACAGCACTACCAAATACATACCCAAAACTTCAGATCACAGAACAGCACTACCAAATACATACCCAAGACTTCAGATCATAGAACAGCACTACCACATACATACCCAAGACTTCAGATCACAGAACAGCACTACCACACCATTAAGGATTAAAGAACAAGACCTCAGATTACAGAACAGCACTACCAAATACATACCCAAAACTTCAGATCATAGAACAGCACTACCAAATACATACCTAAGACCTCAAATCACAGAACAGCACAACCACACCATTAAGGACTAAAGAACAAGACCTCAGATCACAGAACAGCACTATAACATACATACCCAAGACCTGAGATCACAGAACAGCTCTACCACATACAGTGGATATAAAAAGTCTACACACCCCTGTTAAAATGCCAGGTTTTTGTGATGTAAAAGAATGAGACAAAGATAAACATGTCAGAACCTTGTCCACTTTTAATGTGACCTATAATGTGAACAATTCAATTGAAAAACAAACTGAAATCTTCGAGGGGGAGAAAAGAAAAATAAAAAACTTACAATAACCTGGTCTCATTTTTTTACATCACAAGAACCTGGCATTTTAACAAGGGTGAGTAGACTTTTTATATCAGACGTGTGAACGTTCATTTTCAACACTTTTTCTTAATTATTTCTTGTTTTACTTACATTTTTCTTTATCCTCAGTTGACAGTTGCATTCAATTACATTCACATCCACTCATGCACTTATTATATAATTTGTCTAAATTAAACCTGTTCTGATAATTTTTCTTTGTTCTATTGCCTTAATATTAACTGTTCCAGATCATTCTTTGCATGTTCAGGGAGGCGCTATTTCACAATAACAGTAAAGTGCCTGTTAAGAACGGTTAAGATGGACTAACGAGTGGTCCGGAACACTCCTTAATTAACGAGTGATGTTATGAGCCACTTAGTAACGATGCTTTCAGGAAAGGCACTGATAAAATAAGGAGGCACTTAAATGCATCTTACGATCATCTTAGTGCTTTGGGAAACCGGGCCCAGGCCCCTTTACAATAATCAAAACTCAGCAAGCAACCAAAAAGCAGACTCGTAAGAAAAGCCACAGAGAGACCAACAATCACTTTGAAGGACCTATAGAGTTCAGTGGCTGGAAGTTAAGCAATGATGCACCAGTCAATCATACTGTATCAAGAGCCTCGGATACATGGAGGAAATAAAAGGGAAATACTGCAAGAGAACCTGCTTCAGTCTGCAGAAAAATGAAGACTGGGAGGAAATTCACTTTTCAGCTTGAAAATGATCCTAAGTACAATGCAAAAGAAACATTGGAGTGGCTAAAGAACAAAAAGGTGAATGCCCTACGGCGTCCCAGTCAAAGTCCTGATCTCAATCCCTATTGATAATCTGTGGCCCTATTTGAAAACCAACCTGAACAATGTAGAGAAAATCTGCCAAGAAGAAATGGACAGAATCACTCTGATAAGCTGGTACACACCAAAAAACCTAATGTTATTGCAGCCAAAGATGTCTATCAAATATTTTTTTCAAACTTGAATACTTAATGCAAACAAAATATTTCAATACTTTAGTTAAGTATATTTCTCAAAATAAAACAAATGTCACCTTACAGTAACTGATTTTGAGTGTTAGTATTTTAAAATAAAATAACCCAGAATTAGTGTACCTTTTGTAATTCAGTAACAGGAGATAATTGGTCAGGGCTATGAATACATGTATAGAAAGCATATGTGGAACACTAGCCAAAATCATAGGCCTTGAAATCTTTCTTATAGCCAAAACATTCTCTATGAATTCCATTCAGTATATCAGCCATGGCCCCTGATACTGTTATATACCATTAGGCTGGTCGTACGTGTTTGCATTGACACTGAAAGTATAATTACACATTCAAGACACTGTATTACCAGTAAAATCCTAGTTCTCACTCTCTGATATACCAAACCTTTCATTAAGATCAGCTAAAATCTTACTCTCTCTGCCAAACACCAAGTGCCTCGGTGCGTTCATGCATGCAATGTCAAACCACTTCCTTGCTGTACCTATTCACTTGTGTCTATCTCCACAGTCTGTGTGTTCGCTTGCAGGTTTAAGTTAATGCGTTCACGCATGTCAGTCTTTGGTCTGTTGCTGCGTAGGCATCTTGGCGGCTGGACAGCTCTGCGTGTTCATATTTGCCAAGGTGGCATCAGTGATTATGAAGTCAAGTGCCTGGCCTCACCTCATGTCCCACCCCAGGTCCCAGAAACATATCAACCTATTCTGACATGCTTTGATGGGATGTGCTGTGAATGTTACTTTGTTGATATTGATTTGTGCTTATTTGGTTTATGTTGTCATGTGTTGACTGGATAATTTTGGTTCATTTTGTTTCGATCAGCAGAATTTTGATGTTTTCATGTGTTAATTGGATGTTGTTTGTTTTTTGCAGTTGCTCTGTTGTGGTATCTTTGCTTAACTAGTAAAGTATTATTGGATGGTTTTATAACGCAGGTTAGGTGAACTGCAGTTTTTTTTTGGGATGTTTCTACAAGGTTATTGTCTTGTATGTGTTTTGAGACGTGCTGCTGGTGATGTGCTCTTCGTCGGATGTCTGACTGCTCTGTCCTGCTGAGATGTGCTTGCTGGCTATTCCACTGTTGACATCTTGACAGGCAGACACTGCTGGGTAAGACCCCCCTGACCTCAGCAGGAGCAGACAGGCAAACAGACATTGAATAAACAGCCAGACAGACAGGCAAAAATGTGTTGTTTTTCCACTGGCTGTCTGAAATGCTACAGCGGACCGCAACAATAGACCACTGCGCCTGTTTCCTTAACGTGTCAGCACACTGCACCCTCTACAGACAATAGCAGACGACAAGCGGCTGGAATGGACCGACCGAGAGACAGGGGGGAGACGAAGGGGAGAGGAGACAGAATGACAGAACGCCGGACAGAACGCATGGCACAGAGAAAGACAGACAGACAGTCGGGGTGGGGGCATGGGGAGGGGGGTGAGGCGTGTTACCTTTCGGGGGACGAGGATTTCTCCGAGTTCACGGACATGAGCGGTGCCTGTTAGCCGCTCGCTCGCCGAGGGACGACAGAGAGGTGCCAAGGAATGACAAACAGTCTCTCTCTCTCTTTTCTCGGCTTCTGCCTCTCTGCCTGAGTTCAGTGCCGTGTGTCTGTGAAGGGGGGGGGGCTGCCTCCCCTCCTCCTCTCCTATCTCTCACGCCTGCTCGAAGGAGACGAGAGGATGGAGGACAATGCTTCAAAAAAGGAGAAGAAAAATGCCAGCTCTGTGGGCTGGCTGAGCACCAATCTTACTGCGTGTGAAACGAGACGCCCCTCCTCAGACCAGCTTCCTTCCTTCACCTTCTTCAATCTCTCTCTCTCGCTCACTTTCCCTTTTTCAGAGGCGGTCCTGTTTCCTGTGTCCTTCCGTCTGTCCTCTGTGTTCCTGGGTCAGTTCTTAAACCGGTAATGAAATGAACACACACTCCCACACTCGCAGTCTCAGTGTCAATCTCTCTACTCCTCCTCTTTCTGTCTCTGTGAGTCTCTCCAACGGCAGAGGTACAGTAGCTGGCTCCAGCAGGCCTTCTGCAGCTCTGCACAACAACAGAGCCCTGAGCAAGCTGGGACAAACCACTGCCTGACAGAGAGAGGGGGGTGGGAGGACTGAGACCAACAGGAAAACCTGACAACTTCTCCTTGAGGCAGTCCTCTCCCCCCCATCCCTGCGTGGTCCTGTCCACCCTCCTCCCTCCTCTCCCTTATTACGACATCCTGTATCTCAGGGCAACGCCGCACAGATCAGACCCCCCCCCACCCCCCCACCTATCTGCCATCCTTCTCTTTTCCCTCCTCCTCGGTCTTCTCAGGCTGGATGGTTGACACGGGTGCTTCCATTGACCCTTCCCTCCACATCTCTCCATTCTGTGTGTCCGTCCCGGCAGATGGGTCAGTTTCTCCATGGCTGAACAGCAGAGATAGCCAGAGGGTGTGGCATGGTGGAGGTCCTCTCCACTGTCCTCCCCCATCTCTCCCACTCTCTCCCTCTACTCAGTCTGACCTCAATACTGTTGTTTGTTAGTCAGCCTCCACTTGCACACAGTGGAATTACAAAGAGCGGGTCGGTGTGTGTACTGTCTGAACACGCACAGCCCCCCACATCACACCCACCCCCGCAGCCAACACACATGCGCCCCTCAAAGCATTCCATGCCCAATCCATTTTAGCGTCTCGAGAAACGATAAGACTTGGGTTGGGGGGGGGGGGGGGCATGTATTTTTACTGCGCATGAAATGTCTTTCCGGGATATTTAATTTTTTTTTTGCCCTGGGTGAGAGACACCATTAGGAACAAAAACAGTGTGAGAGTGTGGACGGCGCTCTGAGGGAGGATGTCTTGGGAAAATTGACATGGGATCCATATCTGAGGGCACGTCTGGCTCCATGACTGGATTCGACACTCTCCGATAAGGAGACGCGACGCACACACACACACAAACACACAAGCAACCATCAACAGCAGTCCTCGTTTCATGTAACTATGGGCCATCGGGGGGGGGGGGGTGACATTAGGTCACCGTGGTATCTTAAAACTGAGCGTCAGTGGATTACTATCAGCCCCCCCCCAGCTTCACAAAGAAAATGGTATGCTCCAGATGTCACATTAAAACAGTGGAGGATGACTACTGAGACTAAAGAAACAACAACCGTTTTAAAGACGGACTCCTCCTTAGACAAACTGTCACACATCAGCCACATATATACACGCCCACAACATTTGCCCCGAAGGACGTGCACTCGTGTCCAGGATGTTAGGCCATGTCTTTCAGAAAAGACACCAGCCCTTGTTGGAGCACTGGTGAGAAGGGGAGGAGAAAAGGAGGGTGAGAGGAGCAGTCTCTTAGCTATGGGGAGGGGGTTCTGTCTCACTAGCTGTGGTATTTTGGGAGCCAGTATTGAGGCTGCTGGGGGCTATCTTTAAGCGGCCTACTTCTCTCGCCGGCTGGTGGTACAGAGGGAAGAGAAAGACAGATCGGGACAGAGAGAGAAAAGGGACGAGAGAAAAGGGATGGAGGGGGATGATAGAAAGGGGAAAAGGAAACAGTAAGGGAGGGTCAGTGAGAGAGGGGAGAAACACTCTAAAAGGGCCACTGATCTGAAATAACACTGAGCTCTGTGTGCAGTAAGTGTTGTTTCATACTGCTCAGCGAATGTGTCAGTGTCACATGCATTTCTATGTTGTCACTCACGGCATAAGATTGCTGTTGTTAATAATGTTGAAGTGACCTTCCACTGGATCTAAATTAACGGCAGAATTTCTGTAAGTGTTCATGATTTCGTTGCCGTGTGTGCAGAGACTGTTATGTCTGCAAACACAGGAGCGCACTGCTAGAAACCCAGAGCTCCACCAATGGGTATACGTGTAGCTAGATATCAGCTAACGTTTAGCTCCAGAAGGTTCTATTGCCTGACAGAAAAGTTGATTGCATCGAAACGCGTTAGGGCTTGGATAAAACAAAGGCATGTGTATAAACTCTATGGTCTGTGCTTACTTTCCGGGGGTTTGCATTTGTTCCTCACTATCAACTAACTAAATCTGTTTTTACCAAGTTGTGCCACTAAGAAAAAAGTCCATACTTTTCAAACTCAAGTACAGTTAATGTCATTAATGTCATTCCCATTACTTTGCTGATAGGAATTACAAGCCTGTGAGTTTGGCGGAAGCAGTAAACCCACACACCTGTTTAACACTACACTACGCACAATAAAACCTACATCCACTACACTACGCACAATACAACCTACACCCACTACACTACACACAATACAACCTACACCCACTACACTACGCACAATACAACCTACACCCACCAGACTACGCACAATACAACCTACACCCACCACACTACGCACAATACAACCTACACCCACTACACTACGCACAATACAACCTACACCCACTACACTACGCACAATACAACCTACACCCACTACACTACGCAAAATACAACCAACACCCACTACACTACGCACAATACAACCTACACCCACTACTACGCACAATACAACCTACATACTACACTACACACAATACAACCTACACCCTCTACACTACACACAATACAACCTACACCCTTTACACTACACACAATACAACCTACACACACTACACTACACACAATACAACCTACACACACTACACTACGCACAATACAACCTACACACACTACACTACGCACAATACAACCTACACCCGTTACACTACACACAATACAACCTACACACACTACACTACGCACAATACAACCTACACACACTACAACCTACACACACTACAACCTACACACACTAAACTACACATAATACAACCTACAGACAACACTACACACATTACAACCTACATACTACACTACACACATTACAACCTACACACACTACACTACGCACAATACAACCTACACACACTACACTACACACGTTTCACACTACACAATATAACGGTCAATTGACTATATCCTAACTTGGGGCAGACATCCGGTGGTGCATGTGTGTGTGTCAGTAAGACGAGACAGACTGTACGACTGACTATCCCAGATGTGACCTGGAGTGTCAGTCCCTCCATCATAATTTCAGAACTCTATAAGGGTCACTGGATCCATGATATCTAACACCCAGTCTGTCTAGTTGGTTGGCAACATCTTGTTTCCCCAGGGTTGTCAGGTAAGCAGCTGGCCCTCGATCTGCTCACTCTCCCTCGTTACACCAGGGAACACACTCCGGACATCAATGATGTGTGTGTACGCATGCGCATTGAGTCCAAATCCCCTCAACTCAGGAGCAGTGTGTGTCTTATTAGCTAAGTGGTGTGTGTTTAATTAATGAATGAAGGCAGACGACCCTTGACCTGTCCCGACCCTCACTCTGAGCTCATGTCAGGCCGCTGCAACTTCATTAAAGCGAAGTCATTAGTCTGGCCCATTACCACGCCTTGACACAAAATGGATACCAGTTGGTGCCTGTAAAAACACATGCACTTGACACATCCCCAGTTTCACCACTAACTTCCAGCTATTACAGCAGCCAGCCCTATTACAATTTCAATACATATTATGACTAGCATGCGGCCAATGGCAAAAACAGCAACAGACCCAACAGCAACAATACCAAACACACGTAACACAAACAAAAACAACTATTAAAAAAAAACATCAACAATGCCAACAACAACACATCCAATGTTTGCGCTGGTCTAGTGGAGCCGGAATGAGGAAGAACCACACAAAGCCTCTGCCCCCCAGCCAACAACAGCATAGAACCGGATCAAATTGGACGATGATAGGGCCCTCTGGTGTTCACTGATATAACTGCACCAGACTCTTTTTGAAAATGAACCCGGTGTTATTATTTTAACCAAACAGAGACGATAGAAACAGTAGCACAACAAGCTGACATGTATTTTCTGCTTTTACAATGTAGCAGGCAATGAGCCACAACCCATATTGACCACAGATAGGCAGCAATGACAAGTCTGTGTTCTAACTAACAGTAACACCCCTGTCTGATAAGGCGGACCAGCTTTCCATTGGTCGGAGTCTCATAAACAGCTTTGCCAGCGGACCTTCACCGATACAAACCCAATTGTTCTGATCAGCTATTAATCTAAATAGATTTTTCCTACTTGAGTCTTCTTCATGGAGACGTCCACTGGCCCTGACAGGTGACAAACGCCCCAGTCAAAGTCATTCGATGTACAACATAGTCTTATGCCAGCACCAGGTGAACATTTATGTATAAAATTGCAAGTGATGAGCGAGAGAGAGTGTTAACAGTGTGAATTGAATGTGTCACACACACACGCATGCGCACACACACACACACACACACACACACACGAGCAACACGCACGCAGGGATTAGCATGTCAGCTTTGGCAGAGAGATAGGCTAATTAGACAAATAACATTCCACCCCCTCCTTGGTGAAGGTCCACTCTCACAGAAAGGTTTAGAATATCGCTCGCTACGAACAGTGTGAGATCAACAGCTGTTAAACAATTTAGAATATATCACAGTAATGTGATATTATTATGAACAGGTTCTTTGAGCCACATAGAGAGACACACTTATTTGGGGAGTAGGCATATACTGCAGCTTGACTAATCCCTGAACCCAATAATAACTAACACTTGGCCTAAACCGTCATACAAGCATCAGCCAACTCTTAGAGCGGTAACACAAACCCAACGATTTTCACTCACAAGCTTTGGGCATCTTTTATTCTCCTCCTAGAGTATCAGAAACTCTCATGATCAGATATCTGTTCTAAAACAAAGGAGAACACAGGGAGGAAGAGGAAAAGTGTTCCTGTAGTCAACAACATGAGCAGGAGGGAACCACTGTGCTACGAGGAGAGGAATACTTAGGGGTCACTCCCAAAATATTTGGGGGAGGGGCTTCTTCTGCAGGCTCATAAAATACCAAAGCAGTGGTCAACAAAAATGAAATGTTTTATGCCTTGCACCACAATTTCAAACAACTAACTGATTTACTGGTAATCGTCAGCAGGGGGCAGAAAAGTGAATGTGACCAGATTGGAACAAAATGGCATGACCTAATGCCTCTCTCCCTCTACCCTCAATGGCCTGGCCTGGCCTGCCGGCTAGAACTAGTCTGTAGTTCAGAGATGTTATGAAAGGGGTGTGACAGAACATCCCAGAATCCTCTAGGTTAAACTGCCAGTACAACATCTTATTTACCCATGCATATTGTCAATTACTAGGTCACATTGCTCACGTCCAATTGGTTTACAGTAACACAATCCTGCCTGATTTCACCAAGCAGTACATGAAATAATTTCTCAAAATCTAGCACATGCCAGTGCCAGGCCTAATCATTAGGCATTAATATGGATTAAATGGATAGGCTAGCCACTAGAGCTACATAACTCAAATCTGGGCCTCCTTTATTTAAGGGAACTGGTCATAATCTGAGGATCCTCATAATCAGGAACCAAAATATGGGTTAATCTGCTTACCAACTGTACACCACATGCACTAAACACCAACACCTAAATACATAACCTCACACATTCGTTAAAACTGAAGTAGAGGAGGGCAATTGTCTTCAGGATGTTACACTTAAACACTTAAATAGACTTAAATAACACATTCCACTGGTGGTGTTGCAGGCTATTCTACAACCCATTCAATCCACATTACTCCAGGTGGTCTACCAGGGAAAGATTGTGACTGTACTGTTATTCTGAGCATTATACTGTCATACTATGACCATTAACTTGATCCTATCTGGGTGAAGCAAGATTAAGCTAACTAGATAGATGGCTCCCTTTCAAGCTAGTCAAAACCTGTCGCATAACAACAGTTCACTTTGTTTGCAAAGGTTTCACTTTAAGTGGCATCTCTCACTTGTTATTGACGTAAAGCTTTCTGTTGACAACCAGAGTACTTGCTGTAATCTCATGTTACCGTAGCCCACGTGATGGAAGTTAGTGGGTTGGGGTGGATTATGTGCTTTGTTTTGGCCGTAATGGTCCTAACTGTGAATTGAACACAAACATTTTGATGTGGTTTCTCCACAACAGAAGGGTAAATACTGCTGTCCTGCAGGTTTTACTAGTGATGACTCATTTTGATGTTTGGAAAAACATGGCTGAACAACCAATCACACACAAACAAAAAAAAGAGTAGTGATCAACAATGTCCTATGAAATACAGTACCAGTCAAAGGTTTGGACACACCTAGTCATTCTTTATTTTTACAATTCTCCACACTATACAATAATAGTAAAGACATGGAATAACACATATGGAATCATGTAGTAACCAAACAAAAAAAATGTGCTAAACAAATCAAAATAACTTATATCACACTGAATCAACATTGTAGAAACTTTATAGTAGCCACCCTTTGCCTAAACAACTATATAGGCCACTATGGAAGGACACCAATAAAAAGAAAATTCTTGCTGCGGCCAAGACACACAAGAAATTGACATGAGACAGGTGGAAATCTTTCCACATTTTCGATTTTTGATTCTAACTGCTGTGTCTTTGTGAGACACAGAGTGGCTGAATAGAGGATCACTGCATGTTTGGTTCCCACCACAAAGGATGGAAGAGGAGGTGTGATGGTGTGGGGCTGTTTCACTGGTGACACTTGTGACTTATTTAGAATTCAAGGCACATTCAACCAGCATGGCTACCACAACATTCTGCAGAGATACGCCATCCCATCTGGTATGGGTTTAGTGGGACTATCATTTGTTTTTCAACAGGACATTGACCAAAAACATACGTCCAGGCTGCATAAGGGCTATTTGACCAATATAAATATATTTTGATTTAACACTTTTTTGGTTGGAAAAATAAAGAAATACCCTTGAATGAGTAAATGTGTACATGTTTTGACTGGTCCTGTATGTCATAATTTTCCAGCATTTTTCTCATTTTGGCTTTATACTACGCAAGCTTGGATTTCAATAAAAGTGGTTTAAGTACAACCCCATTTACAAAAAAGTTGGGACGTGTAAAATCTAAAAAAACAAAAAACAGAATGCCATTATGTGGAAATCATTTAAACCCTATATTCAATAGAAAATAGTACAAAGACAACATATCAAATGTTGAAAATGAGAAATGTTATTGTCTCTTGAAAAATATATGCCCACTTTAAATTTGATGCCAGCAACACGTTTCAAAAAAGCTGGGACAGAGGCAATAAAAGACTTGGAAAATTATGTAATGCTCAAGTAATTAGGTTAATTGGTATCAGGCCAGTGATTGGGTATAAACAGAGCATCCCAGATAGGATGAGTCTTTCAGAAGTAAAGATGGGGAGGGGTTCACCACTCTGTGAAAGACTGAGCAGGCAAACAGTGCAACAATTTAAGAATAATGATTCTCATGGTAAAATTGCAAAGAGTTTGGGGATCTCATCATCTACAATACATAATATCATTAAAAAATTCAGAGAATCCAAAGAAATCTATGTACGTAAAGGCCAAAAACCAAAATTGCATGGCCGTGATCTTCGGGCCCTCAGTCGGCACTGCATTAAAACAGATATGCTGCCATCCAGACAATGTCTTTTTCATGGAAGGCCTTGCTTATTTCAGCAAGACAATGCCAAACGAAATCCTGCATGTATTACAACAGCATGGATCCATAGTAAAAGAGTCTGTGTGCTAAACTGGCCTGCCTGCAGTCTAGACCTGTCATCCATTGAAAATATTTGGCACAATGTGAAAAATACGACAAAGGAGACCCCGAGCTGAAATCCTATATCAAGCAAGAATGGGAAAACATTTCACTTTCATATCTACAGCAATTGGTCTCCTCAGTTCCCAAACATTTACAGAGTATTGTTAAAAGAAAACGTGATGCAACAGAATGCCCATCCCAACTTTTTTTAACCTGTTGCTGGCATTAAATTCAAAATGGGCATTTATTTCTCCAAAAACAAAGAAAATTCTCAGTTTCAATATTTGATATGTTGTCTTCGCACTATTTTCAATTACATATAGGGATCAATGATTTGCACATCCTTGCATTTGTTCTCCATTTGCATTTTACACAGCATCCTGTTTTGGACCCTGGAATGTAAATGGGGAGTGTACTCACTTTTGTCGCCAGCGGTTTGGACATTAATGGCTGTGTGTTGTGTTATTTTGAGGGGACAGAAAATTTACACTGTTATACAAGCTGTACATTCACTACTTTACATTGTAGCAAAGTGTCATTTATTCAGGTTTGTCACAAGAACAGATATCAAATATTTACAAAAATATGAGGGGTGTACCCACTTATGTATAGCATTGTACATAGCATGTATTGATATAAATTGGCACAAATATGTAAAACACATGATCAATTCCTTTGACATTCTGTTTCAATTACAGAAAAACACTTGCTAGAAATTATATTTAAGGTTAGGTTAGGCACCACAGTACCGAGGTAATGGTAACAAAAACTGAAATTACAAAAAGACATCTCACTGTTCAACAGATTCGAACTTGCAAGCATTGGAGTGAAGGTCAATTGTGTTTCAGCCCACCCACCTTCCCAAGCCACAATGCCTCCCTCTCCCACTACCTCCCTCCCTCCCTCTCCCTTCACTAAATGACAGTACATGAGGCTCACATGGCAGGCTCTCTGCAGTGCTGTGACTGTCTGATTCATGAAGCCAGGCCTCCGTATTAAATGAAGCATCATTGACCGTGCAAATCTGTCCAGTGGGGATCGAAGTCCTGAGCTTCTCACTCTCACTCACACACACACGAGGACACACACGCGGACACACACGCGGACACACACGCGGACACACACGCGGAAACACACGCGGACACACACGCGGACACACACGCGGACACACACGCGGACACACACACAAATCAACTTCTTTTTCACATGCTCTAAGCCCATAGATCTCTGTCCAAAAAAATACTGTTGGATACAGCTTGTACAGTGGGGAGAACAAGTATTTCTCTATAGTTTCCTGTTGTTCTTGACCAGGTTTGCACACACTGCAGCAGGGATTTTGGCCCACTCCTCCATACAGACCTTCTCCAGATCCTTCAGGTTTCTGGGCTGTCGCTGGGCAATACGGACTTTCAGCTCCCTCCAAAGATTTTCTATTGGGTTCAGGTCTGGAGACTGGCTAGGCCACTGCAGGACCTTGAGATGCTTCTTACGGAGCCACTCCTTGTGTGTTTCGGGTCTTTGTCATGCTGGAAGACCCAGCCACGACCCATCTTCATTGCTCTTACTGAGGAAAGGAGGTTGTTGTCCAAGATCTCGCGATACATGGCCCCATCCATCCTCCCCTCAATACGGTGCAGTCGTCCTGTCCCCTTTTCAGAAAAGTATCCCAAAAGTTTCCACCTCCATGCTTCACGGTTGGGATGGTGTTCTTGGGGTTGTACTCATCCTTCTTCTTCCTCCAAATACGGCGAGTGGAGTTTAGACCAAAAAGCTCTATTTTTGTCTCATCAGACCACATGACCTTCTCCCATTCCTCCTCTGGATCATCCAGATGGTCATTGGCAAACTTCAGACGGGCCTGGACATGCGCTGGCTTGAGCAGGGGGACCTTGCGTGGGCTGCAGGATTTTAATTCATGACAGTGTAATGTGTTACTAATGGTTTTCTTTATGACTGTGGTCCCAGCTCTCTTCAGGTCCTTGACCAGGTCCTGCCGTGTAGTTCCCTCACCTTCCTCATGATCATTGATGGCCCATGAGGTGAGATCTTGCATGGAGCCCCGGACCGAGGGACATTTTCTTCTTCCAGTTGTTGCCTTCTCACCAAGCTGCTTGCCTATTGTCCTGTAGCCCATCCCAGCATTGTGCAGGTCTACAAATGTTATCTCTGATGTCCTTACACAGCTCTCTGGTCTTGGCCCTTGTGGAGAGGTTGGAGTCTGTTTGATTGAGTGTGTGGACAGGTGTCTTCATACAGGTAACGAGTTCAAACAGGTGCAGTTAATACAGGCAATGAGTGGAGAACTTAAAGAAAAACTAACAGGTCTGTGAGAGCCGGAATTCTTACTGGTTGGTAGGTGATCAAATACTTGATCATGCAATAAAATGCTAATTAATTATAAAAAAAAATCATACAATGTGAATTTCTGGATTTTTGTTTTAGATTCTGTCTCTCACAGTTGAAGTGTACCTATGATACAAATTACAGACCTCTACATGCTTTGTGAGTAGGAAAACCTGCCAAATCGGCAGTGTATCAAATACTTGTTCTCCCCACTGTACACCCCTCATGGCTAGCATTTCAGATGCAAAAACGCACAATTTAGTCAATGAACTCTGACCCTGACAATGAACCCTGACTCTGACAACCTTGATAACTGTCCCAAGTACACTAACTTTCATAGAAGAACCAACACAACACAAGAATGTATACGGTACTCGTATACGGTGATTAGCTCAGACGGTGGTGCAAAATACTGGGTTCAATTCCAGCTAACGTCTCGATGTAAAACGCATCCTTACTTGAGAGTAGGTTGTGTTGGATTACAGCTCCTGCTACATGGCATATAATTGTAATATTAATCTTATTATTATTTTTATTGACTTTACACCAAGAAATAATCATAATAGGCTTATTTGCAAAATGTGAAGGTTGATCAAATGTGGGAGACTTTGGGTGTTTGGGCTCCAGCAATGATATCCAGCTAACACAGAATCTGCATTTTGGTTGGCACTCCTGAGAAGTGCTACCTAACTGCTTCAATATGCTGATCCGCACACAAGCCTATTCGCAAGCCTGCGAATTGCCATCTTCAATCTGTTGGCAAAACGCGACACAAAAATCAATTAGGTTTACATTGCTACGGGCAGAAACATCAACCAGACTGCATTGGCCTGATACAGGGATTTTCCATAAAAGCAGTACACTGGAAGAGTGATGGTTAATCTGACAGATTCATAACATTCATACAGAGGAATATTACATGTATCATTTCTATAATATGTAAAGTCTCTGACATAGTTGGGAGAAAGTGGGAATAAGGGTGAGTGGGTTTTTGTTGTTGATTGGCTATTTGTGGATGGGGCTGTACATGTAGGAGGCGAGTAGGTGTAGCCGTCATTCAATGCTGTTAGTTTACAAATCCTAGAGTGCAGACAGGTATAACAGTTGTAAGCACCATAATAATTCTGTCAGCTTTGACGAGGAACGCTTGATTCATGACTCATTCAGTCCCCAGGCAGCCATGTCCAGGGTGAGTGGCATTATGTACTAGCCTACACTGTGTGTGAATGATTGGTGAAATAGTGTTACTAAGTTACTGACTGGCTCCGGGAAAAGAAGCACCCAGGAAGCAGCTGAAAATTGTGATTAAATGAGTTGTGATGGAATAAAATGTAATAAGACCTCCCATAGAATATTAAAGACAGTCTGTCAAGTCTCAAGTTATGTCTAGTTGAAAAACACGGACTGGCCCCAGAAACAATTTGAAGGAGAGTGAAAATAATGGGCAACGCAACAGATGCAGACAGAAGGGAATGTGAGACGTAATTTACAATGTGTGAACAATAAAATACACTATATCTACATACCCTAAATGCACACAATGCATGTAAACACACACACACACACACACACACAAAGCTGTCACTTTTACTACAGTCAGTAGCATTCCCCCTGTCTGTCTGTTTGTGTGTGACAAGACTCTGCTCCTTCCTGCTGAATTCTATTTCAGTATATGGAGACCAGTGACAGAAGCCTCTATTTCTCCCAGTTTGGTTGTGTTCTGTAGGCTAGGTTGGGCAAGTCAGATGTCAGTCAAATAGGCAAGGGCAGGGGTGATGGGTGGGGGTAACCGTTTGAGGACAAGGGAGTTGGAAATAGAGGTGAGTGTCTTATTCTTTATAGCATGAATGGGACGAGGGATGGGCTGTGTTATACTATGTTTTTTTGGCCCCTTCTGATTTTAGCTCGACGAGCCTCCTGGCTGCAATTAAGAGGTAGATTCTACTAGGAGGCCTATGAATTTCAAGCACAAGAAAAACCATACACAGGCTCACACCTAGATCAGCAGACAGGCAGGAAGTACAAAGTGTGGCCTGCATAGCTATGTCAGCTGAGTACATGTGTGTTTGTTGTGGTTTCCAGCTGAAAGCATGTCTCTAGATTGCTTACAACAGCAAAGCAACCACACACAGTTATGAAGGCCAAGGGAGGAATATGGGTTTAATTTTTAATGTCTCTTTTAGAGCACTGTCAAAAATCATTAAGGCACAAATTGTAAATAGACCCCATTTTAATCAACTGAAATTAATGTTTTGCAACAGTATCACCAGGGTGATAAGATACATTGCTCCAGAATTGCTCCAAATCCAGACACTGGATTTAAATATATGTCGATTTTACACGCTTTTCATTGATTTGTGTAATAATTTTACTAACGTATCCTGAGGCAACACATTTTCTAGCACTTTCCATAGCCGCGCGTGTGGGCAGAACCTTGGTGTGGTATCACCTAATTGACGCCAGTGACTACACCGTGACGTCGATCCAATAGCATCCTGCCATGAAGTCGGCTGCTCTCTCCCCAGACCAATTCGCATGCACTTTACAGACCCACTGCGCCGCTGCGCGCACACTGTCAAAACCGGCTCATGCACCATGGAAGATAGGTAGCGCACAATTCACACACCCATATTCCACACTAGACCCACTCTGGAAGAGTCAAGCTACACACTGTTCCTATAGGCACAGTCATATAGCAGCTACAGACCCAGCCAGATTTATAAAAGGCGCCAGCACGCCAACAACGCTATTCGATCCGGGTGATTGTCCGTCGCTGTTGCTGTCATTACTGCAATGAGGCAAAGATAGCCTGTCACATCTGTCTGTTCTTATTTGGAACCCTGAGCCAAGTCAAGACTTACTCTTAGCCTCAGCTAAAGCAGCCAAAACGACGTCAGTTTAACTACTTCAGAGAGACACATTACTGGTTTATTGTGTTATAAATCTTCAGCAAGTATTTCATATCCTGTATGTTCACGCTCCGCAGGCACGAGATATCAATCCACCACACACTGCCCCGACGGTCGTTGCCAATGGCAACTTCCAACACCACAGTTGGACCGCCCAGAGCTGGCCACGAGCCGCAGAGGCGAGCCCAATCTCCCGTTTCATGCCAGCACCTGCACTGTGTGCCATACCAGCGCAAAAACAGACTTTCCACCATATGTCGCTTTCGCACAGGTCACTCAGCCAGGACCTAACACACAAAACACAACAAACGAGCACAGCACATAAACAATACTCCATGCCCTCTCCTCTCCGACCGCTTCTCTACTAAGCTTACCTCTTTCCGTGGGCTGCCTTGTCTTTTTTCCCCTTCGGCCTTCTCTTTCGGGCCTGGATGGCCATCACTAGAAGAGATTAGATTTATGTAGAGGTAAGACCGATGTCCGGGCACGGATAGAGAGAAAGAACAACACATCAGTGTTGAGCAATTGCTGTCCGGTCCAACAATCGTTTGTTTACCCAAAAATGTGAAGCCCCGCAGGTGCGTAATTTCGGCACCTCTCTCCAAAACAAACTAAAGCTGTCTCGGGCGGAATATTTGAAGGATATAGTAGATATTTACATACCTTTCCTGGAGCTCATGATGTTTTCCTCCAAACCCTCGGCAGCAGCGGCAGCAGCCGGGAACTCTCGCTCTCCTGCCTTCCCTCCGGAGAACGCGCACTCCCTCTGTCGTTAGGAGTGGGAGGCGGGCTCAGGCACTAGCAAAGGAGCTCTGTGCTACATGGCCGCGCACAACTTGTCACAGGTGAGCGGGGAGTAGCGCCTAAAGAACCCATATTAATAAGGACGAACTCCTCTCTCGTCAACTATGTTATTTTTTATTATATTTAACTACTTCTGATGTCTTGAGCTTATTATTTCTCCTTCCTGGTTTCCTATTTATTACCACCCCAAAGCCCCATAGCTCATTTGTCCTGCTATAGACTAACTGGGGCATATAATTACCAAATGAGAGTTGGACGCTGAATAACAGAAATCCTCTATAATTATCCATCCTATTTGATATATTTCTGGCAGTTTGTTCCATAGTATCCTATCCAATAAGAAGAGCTTGCCTCGCAAAGGACAGAGAATGGTAAGATTGACCTGGTTAGGTCAATGGATATATATATATATTTTATTGATACAGTGGATATAAAAAGTCTACACACCCCTGTTAAAATGCCTGTTTTTGTTATGTTTACGAATGAGACAAAGATAAATCATGTCAGAACTGTTTCCACTTTTACTGTGACCTATAATGTGAACAATTCAATTGAAAAACAAACTGAAATCTTAAAGAGGGAAAAATGAAATATAAAACAATACAATACCTTACAATAACCTGGTTGCATAAGTGTGCACAACCCTTTTTAACTGGGGATGTGGCTGTGTTCAGAATTAACCAATCACATTCAAACTCATATTAAATAGAAGTCATTACACACCTGCCATAATTTAAAGTGACTCCAATTAATCACAAATAAAGTTCAGCTGTTCTAGTAGGATTTTCCTGAATTTGTCCACAGAGAGCTGCTTCCAAAGCATCTGAGGGATTTTTCTGTGTCAGGGTGGAGGGAATTATGAAAAGTTCCAAATACCAGACAATTTTGTAACAAAACCTTCAGGCATCCGTTAGAAAGCTGAAGATGAAGAGGATGTTCACCTTTCACCACGACAACGCACCAAAGCACATCCAAATCCACAAAAGCATGGCTTCACCAGAAGACGATTAACATTTTGGAATTGCTACGGGCAGAGCCCATACCTGAATCCAATTGAACATCTGTGGGGTGATCTGAAGATGGCTTTGCACAGGAGATGTCCTCGCAATCTGACAATCAGATTTGGAGTGCTTTTGCAAAGAAGAGTGGGGATAATTGCCATGTCAAGATGTGCCATGCTTATAGACTCCTACCCAAAAAGGCTGAGTGCTGTAATAAAATCAAAAGGTCCTTCAACAAAGTATTAGTTTAAGGGTGTGCACACTTATGCAACCAGGTTATTGTGATTTTTATATTTTTCCCCCTTCAAAGATTTTAGTTTGTTTTTCAATTGAATTGTTCATGTTATAGGTCACATTAAAGGTGGAAACAGTTCTGATATGATTTATCTTTGTCTCATTCTTTTACATCACATGAACCTGGCATTTTAACAGGGGTGTGTAGACTTTTTACAGCCACTGTGTATGCTGTGGCACATCATAATCCGTAAACATAATTTGTTAGTATCTCATCCTGAATCACAAATATCACTTTCTTTGACCCCCAAAATATTAAAAAAATAAGCCTACATATATAGCTTACTGCCAATACTAGATATACCAAATATATACAGGCCTATGTGGAATTGACAAACTAGTTTGCATCTTAGTTTCCCCATTTAGAAATGACAAGACTTAATATGTAGTCCCCCTATTTCAAGACACCAATTGAGACAGATTCATATTTAGGTCCAAATTAAGGGGTTATGTTTAGTATTTGGTAAAACATATTTTACATGAAATAAACAAATGGAATTATGTGACCCATTGATCATATCTTTGTTGGTAATGCTCTGCCTGTACTGCAGCCATTTTCCAATCTTATTTGTTTTGAAGTATTTATTTCCTGCAGGTCTCATCTTCAACAAATGAAAAGCATGTTGAATTGGATTTCAGTTTGGAGATTGGCTTGCAAAGAACTTTCTGCTTTTTGTTCTTGAAAAAAACCTAATTGCTATATCAGTATATTTGGGGTCATTGTCTTGCTGTTTAAGTGCTGTCCAATAGGTTTGGAGGCATTTTCTGGTACTTTGGCAGACAGAATGTTTCCGTACACTCTAGCATTAATTCTGCTGCTGCTGTTAGCATTTACATAATCAATGAAGACAAGTGAACCAGTTCATGAATGGCAGTCATTCAGGCCCAAACTATTCCACCCCTTAAACCATACTTAACAAATTAGGTGGTATGAAGTTCTTGGACTCGTTCCTTTTTCTCTCTATACACATTCCTCTTGCCATCACTCTGTTACATGTTCATCTTTGTCTCATCTGTAAGTAATGGATTGTACCAGAACACCACAAACTCCTTATAGGTACAGTAACCTGGCCATCGTGTTTTTAAACCTAACTAGTCGATTTTTCAGATATTTGAGCCCCATAATGGCATCTTTGACTTGGACACCTTTTTGGTCCCCATGTAGACAGACACAAATAACATATTCCAAAAGAAAATGCAAACCCTAAAATGAGGATTAGATATTGACAGCTGTCTTATGCCAGTAAAAATAATGTGGCGTAACACACTTGATACTTGAAACCCTTGTCCAAGTCAAATGTTCCATACTTTTGGTGCCCAACCATCCCAAAGGTGTTTTCATACCTTCATGGTGAAACAAATAAGAGCACAAATACCCTCAAATAAAAGCACGGAATGTAAACAGAACCTAAACATCATAGAAATTGTTTCATTTAAAATCCAAACGTTTTCATTATAGCGCAAGGAACAAATTGCTCCCTAAACCTAATATGGAGGGCATTTTTAATCCAAATATTTTGCGAAAGAGAAACTGGATTATTTAGATTGACATGCCCTTTAGCCAATGAGTGTTTTATAGGGGCGGGGTTCAGGGGTTGACTATTTCCGGATTCGCGCACAGTCTACACGTGTTTACGAACACTGGCGTACTTCTCCGTGCACACTACTGAAGCTCTGTACAAGCAGGTAAACCAGATTTAAAAGATGGGAGCAACTTAATGTCCTTGTTCTATATTGAAATCGTGTAATATTAATAGGTTGTCCTATTAAATAAGAGTTTCTGTTCGTCGGCAAGCCATGATAAAAATGTGCTTATTGCTGTGATAGAGCTAACGTTATCATTAGCTCGTTAGGTAGTAGCACCCTAGCTTTCTAGTTCATTTTACAGTAGTTATCTGTCTAGCCAGTTCACGATGCCATCATCAGAAAATGGCATCTGTTAACATGTAATTAAACCGGAGTCCTGATCATTTCAGCGTTCTAGGTCGCCACAGTATACTACTGTAGCAGTTCTTATTACGGTACCTAGCTCTCTACATTTAGTACTGTCACAATACAGTTCGCTGTTTCAGCAACAAAAAACACCCGGCCATCCTGGTGTCATGTTTACATTGTCGGGATTATTTGCAAACAAGTAACAATTAACGTTTTTCTGCAGTGTTTTTTAATACTAGCAAATAATCTTCCTGTTATTTTAATGCTGTTTATATTACCGTTAGGTCTACACAAAACATTTGGGTTGTTTTGAAGTATCACTCACCCCATCTTCTGCTACTGACACCCAAGCACCAGGAATCAGCAAGACACAAAGCCTTTTTGTGTGAAAGGAAAGCAAATTCCTTTCAAGTCCTTCTTTTGTAAGCTGTAAGTCAAGTGTCCACCACAACTATAATAATTTAGTAAGGGAATTGGTTACCCGTAGCAGTAGAGGAGGTGTTAACCGGTTAACTCTGCATTGTTGCCGCCTTCACAGCTTGGTCCCTATGGCGGATGCAGAGCCCATGCAGGTCCCTGTCCCTGGGGGAGAGAAGAGGGCATGCCCTGCACTGGAGGAAGAGGTGGACCACAGCAGCAAGAGACCACGAGTCCAGAAAGATGAGAAAAATGGGGGCGGGCTCTCTCACAATCTCCCCCAGGATGAGGGAGAGGGCTCTGAGGCAGAGGAGCCAGAGCTACTGGAGGAGGATGGAGAGGTGGAAGCGGTAGGGTCAGGCGAAGCCTTCGCCGAGATGATGAAGCACGGCCTCACAGAGCTCGACGTGGGCATTCTGAAGTTTGTCAGCGAACACAAGGGCTTCTCTGGGATTCTCAAAGAGAGGTTCATACTGATTCCTTTTCTCTTTAAGTTTGGCATGAACATCTGCAATTTAGTGTGATGTGTAGGCTGTGCATGTGTTTCATGAAGACTGAGAGACCTCCTGCTTTGTCGATTTTAAGGTACTCTGACTTTGTGGTGCACGAGATCAACAAAGAAGGCAAGATTGTGAGGTTGGATGACCTCTCTGTTCCAGAGGAAGTGGAGGTTTGCGAACAGTTCTTCAGCAGACATCTCTAGTCACACGGTTTAGACTGAAATATAATCAACTACTATTTATTGTGAAATGGTAATGTTGGTCTTCTTGTGCTAGGAGGTCCCAGCAGAGCAACCAGACCAGACCGAGTCCCAGGTTCTGACAGAGGAACAGAAACAAGAGATGGAGCGGTTGCAACAGTTTAAGAACAAAGAGGACAGTGTCTCCATAGAGGTGTGGAAATACATTGTTTTCGCCAAGCCCAGTGGGTTTATTTTCATTGTCTTAATATTTGATATTTCTAATTAGGAGGCCATATCTGTTCGACTGCATTGATAGAGATCAATAGCGTGTGATGTTGCTCACAGGTGGCGGATTACACGAAAGAGAAACGGACCCTTGTCCACAAAGCTATCAAGACTCTTTTCCCTGGACTGGAGACCAAGACAGAGGAGCGGGAGGGAAAGAAGTTCATTGTGGCTTACCATGCAGCTGGGAAGAAAGCCCTCGCAGGTACCGGACACAACGGGAGGAACGGTGTACCTGACCTTTTCTGGGTCGTCTGTCTTTGTTCGTTTATTGCAGTGTAAATTCTCAGCAACAATTCACATGGTCATTTTGTGAAAGGGCTTACAACTGGATCCGTTATCACTGAATGGTCAGAAGGGTTGCGCTGCATGGGTAAAGCTTGGCCTCGATTTTCCCACCGCATGCGTCTGTCTGAGCCGAGCGGCTACTGGGTTAGGCTCTGGGATCATGTGTAGGGTTGCATGCGCGAGGTGGACACCATGCCTGCATGATGACACTGACTGAAGATCTAGGCCACGCCTTTTGATCCAGCGGTGAAATGGACCTAGACAAACGAGCGAAGTTCCTCTTGACCTGGTCTGGCTTGTACCTCAATCAATCCCTGGGCTTGATCAGTTCAGGTGGTGGAATTGTTCATGTCACTAAATTCCTGTGAAGTAAGTAGGCTTTATAAAAAGGTCATACGGCCTTGTAGTCAGTCATCTAGTAACGGCTGCCCGTCATACCCATGGCACACTCCGGCTGCACTGAACATGGTAGACGCACCATCATTCCAACCGCATGACGTCCATGCCACCACTGCCGGTCTGCGGAGTGGTCCATGGCTCTCTTCCAGTAACCTTTTTCTATCGTTTATATCCTGTTCCTTTTGCTATTCTCTGATGGACAGAGGTCAAAACCGCTGCAGGTAAGAATTTCTCATCCACACCGCTCAGAGAGGGGCTAGTGGTTCAGAAGTCTCCAGTTTGTAATGGGGTGTGGTTTTAAATGTCAAGGCGACTGTCTTGGCGTCATCCGTCCTGAAGGATTTGCCGGAATTGTTTGACCTGTGTGTGAACGGTAGTCGTCTGGGAGTTTTAATGAAATGTTAGCTGCAGCGCACGTGATTAAACCTCTAACACTGTCCTTCGCTGGGCTTAGTATTGGTCTGGAGTTATTAATATTAGCTTGGTGTGGTGGACTATCATTCAAATTTAGGAAGATAAACCTTGATTGGATTAATTTAAAGTAATGGGGAGTGAGTGCATTTTTCTGATGTTATGCCGGAAGCATCCCAAGATAATTTGTCCAAGTAGTGGCTGGTGCGTTGAGGCCCTTAACAGACAGGGATGCTTCTGCCCTAAAGGATAAAGGAGCCATTTGTATAGAAACGCAGATGAAGGCCGACATGGGTATGTTCTCTGGTGACAGACGTCTCTCTGACATGGCGCCTTGAGCTCCGCAACAAACGTCTGTCCTCGTCTTTCTTCCCGTACAGCCCCCAGGAAACACTCCTGGCCTAAGAGCCGTGGGGCCTTCTGCCATTTTGTCCTCTACAAGGAGAACAAGGACACCATGGAAGCCATCAACGTGCTCTCTAAGTTCCTCAGGTAGAACACGCCATATCACGCAGCCTTTCTTCAACTATATATAATCATAATGTATAGCAAACTTCAGAGTTGTCTGCTTTCTTTTCCTAGGGTGAGGCCCAATGCGTTTTCCTACATGGGGACGAAAGACAAGAGAGCTATCACTGTGCAGGAGATTGCTGTTCTCAAGTAAGTTTGCTGGCCTCCTACTGTTATGATTGATGTACTCCTTGCTTATAGTCTGCATTTTATGGCCACTGATTGTGAAAGTGGCGTTGTCGATTCAAAATGGGTCCCCAAAAAGTGTACTGTCATGTATGTGCCCCATGTCATCCCTTACTTTTGAACTTGGAATTTCATGTCTATTGGAGTTATCTTGTTTCTACTTATGTTATACACATTCAGTATAAACAGCATATTACACATCCATCTTAAAATAAAATGTCAAAAACTACAGACTGTGTCCTTACTGGATGTTGCCTGTCCCTTCAGGATCACAGCAGAGAGACTGTCTCACCTCAACAAGTGCCTTGTTAACTTCAAGCTGGGAAACTTTTGTTACAAGAAACATCCTCTGAAATTGGGGGAACTTCAGGGCAATCACTTCACTGTCGTCATCAGGTGAGTGTAAATTCGACGTCAATCCCATTTGCTGTACCACATCCGGTATACCGCATCCGTAACCACAACGACTCTCCAAATGGAATTGTTCCCATTCCCAATCGACCTTTTAATATGATCTGTCTGCGTCCTGCCCAGGAACATCACAGGAACAGCTGAGCAGATCCAGCAGGCCATGACCTCCCTCAGAGACACAGGCTTCATCAACTACTACGGCATGCAGCGCTTCGGCACCACCGCCGTACCCACATACCAGGTTGGCAAGTAAGGAAGTGACCACAGACACACACACACACTGTTGGGGATGGGGTCAGCGGTTCAGCTGTGCCCCCTCAGTGCATTGTGGTAACTGGCTCATGGGTGATTGGATCAGAAGCGGGTTGACTGTGTGCTCCTGTTTGGACCAGGGCCATCCTGCAAGACAACTGGAACGAAGTGATCGATCTGATCCTGAAGCCTCGTCCTGGAGGTGACACCACCCGCCCCATTTCTTTCAGTCCATTTCTCAATGCGTTTTGTGTTTTTACTGTCAGACGCTGGGTGGCCTAGGTCCAGGTGGCTGGCGTAACCCATGGACGGCGTGTTTAACTGTGGTCTGCCATGGCCCATCTCTCCGCAGCGGAGAAGGGCTACCTGGTGAAGTGCCGTGAGGAATGGGCCCAGTCCCAGGACCCAGAGGCGGCGCTGAAGAAGCTGCCGGTCAAGCGCTGCGTGGAGGGCCAGCTGCTCCGAGGCCTCTCCATGTATGGCAAGAAGAACATTGTCACGGCATTCGCTATGGTAAGATGAGCACGCTTTCCTGGCGCATATGGGGAGCTGCACCGTTGTCAATGGTCGGGATGTACCGGGTGTGGACTCACGCCAAATCCCAATATCACGTGCAGCTTTATTCGTCCCAATATCGCGTGCAGCTTTAATTTGTCCCAATATCACGTGCATCTTTAATTTGTCCCAATATCACGTGCAGCTTTAATTTGTCCCAATATCGCGTGCAGCTTTAATTCGTCCCAATATCGCGTGCAGCTTTAATTCGTCCCAATATCGCGTGCAGCTTTAATTCGTCCCAATATCGTGTGCAGCTTTAATTCGTTGTTTTGGTGAGGTGTGTTTTAGATGAATTACCTCCCTGTGTCGGTCCCTCTCATCTTGTAGATTCCTCGTAACAACCGGCTGATGTACATTCACAGTTACCAGAGCTTTATGTGGAACACCATGGTCAGCAGGCGCATCGAGGCCTTTGGCCTGAAGGCTGTAGAGGGAGATCTAGTGCTGAGGGGAGGTAGGTTGTCTAATATCTCATGTTATTTCATGTGTTTCTATCTTTGTACCAGAGGTGCTGTTCTATGATGTTCATAGAAATGTGATAGTTGACTACCAGTAATGACACTCGGCCTGTGGTACTAATTATTTCATGAACCCCAGGTAAAGATGGGGAACATGGTACTAATATTTGATGAACCCCGGGTAAAGATGGGGAACGTGGTACTAATATTTGATGAACCCCGGGTAAAGATGGGGAACGTGGTACTAATATTTGATGAACCCTGGGTAAAGATGGGGAACGTGGTCCTAATTATTTGATGAACCCCGGGTAAAGATGGGGAACGTGGTACTAATTATTTGATGAACCCCGGGTAAAGATGGGGAACGTGGTCCTAATTATTTGATGAACCCCGGGTAAAGATGGGGAACGTGGTCCTAATTATTTGATGAACCCCGGGTAAAGATGGGGAACGTGGTCCTAATTATTTGATGAACCCCGGGTAAAGATGGGGAACGTGGTCCTAATTATTTGATGAACCCCGGGTAAAGATGGGGAACGTGGTCCTAATTATTTGATGAACCCTGGGTAAAGATGGGGAACTTGGTCCTAATTATTTGATGAACCCCGGGTAAAGATGGGGAACGTGGTACTAACATTTGAGAAACCCCTGGGTCAAGATGCACAGGAGTACAGAGCCCAGCCAGTCCTTCAGTATATTAATCACTGTCAGAGGGCTTTAGATCACCAGCTAGGCTGTGCTGGGTTAGTATGCTAAGTCAGTGTGGAGCTTTAAATCATGTGATGTAGGCATCCTTCTGTTCCCCTCGGTTTTCAGGCACTGCGTACATTCTGTCTGCAGCCGAAGCAGAGACCCACTCCATCCAGGACGTAGTGATGCCCCTCCCAGGGTTTGACGTCATCTACCCCACTCACCACGGTAACAGCCCTGCAGCCTCCCAGTCAGGGCGTAGTCCCCTCAGACGTTCTCATATAGCCTCCCACCAGGTCAGGGCGTAGTCCCCTCAGACGTTCTCATATAGCCTCCCACCAGGTCAGGGCGTAGTCCCCTCAGACGTTCTCATATAGCCTCCCACCAGGTCAGGGCGTAGTCCCCTCAGACGTTCTCATATAGCCTCCCACCAGGTCAGGGCGTAGTCCCCTCAGACGTTCTCATATAGCCTCCCACCAGGTCAGGGCGTAGTCCCCTCAGACGTTCTCATATAGCCTCCCACCAGGTCAGGGCGTAGTCCCCTCAGACGTTCTCATATAGCCTCCCACCAGGTCAGGGCGTAGTCCCCTCAGACGTTCTCATATAGCCTCCCACCAGGTCAGGGCGTAGTCCCCTCAGACGTTCTCATATAGCCTCCCACCAGGTCAGGGCGTAGTCCCCTCAGACGTTCTCATATAGCCTCCCACCAGCTCAGGGCGTAGTCCCCTCAGACGTTCTCATATAGCCTCCCACCAGCTCAGGGCGTAGTCCCCTCAGACGTTCTCATATAGCCTCCCACCAGCTCAGGGCGTAGTCCCCTCAGACGTTCTCATATAGCCTCCCACCAGCTCAGGGCGTAGTCCCCTCAGACGTTCTCATGTTTTTTCTCATGGACTGTTGCTGCTTATCCCAAATTCTGACAGGAACCTGGATTCATTGGACCCGGCTTTGTTTTTTCCATTCTTCAGTTGTCCTGTGTTAGTTATTTTGGAGTAGTTACATAGTTTTAGCTGATGAGATTGGTGTGATTCTCATGTGGCTGTGTTTTTCCTGCTCTCTAAGTGGGTAAGGGCTACAGGGAGATGCTCAGTGCGGACAACCTGGACATTGACAACATGAGACACAGAGTGAAGGACTACTCTCTGGCCGGGGCCTACAGACGCATCCTCATCAAACCCAGTGATGTCAGCTGGTTAGTACCGTACCCTTTAACCTCAATACTGCTGGGATGGGTCATGCTAACTATAGCATAGTTAGCATGACACAATTATATTTCCTCTATCACACTAACTTGTATTTCCTGTGTGGTCTTATTTCCTGTAGGGAAGTGATTAATTATGATGACCATCGAGTGTCCCTGGTCCACACTGATGTGGAGAAACTTGAGAATCAACCTGCCCCAGTCTTTAATAAAGGTTGGATATGGTTTCCTGTTGCTGTACATTCATCTGTCTGTGATAGTTTTCCGTTCAACTAGTACCATCTTCACTCGATTCCATCCTCTTTCAATCTTGGTACTGTTTTCACTTATCCTTTTTCTTCTTTTCTCCACCTCCCACCAGAGGGGAAGTACAGGGCTCTGGGGATGGAGTTCTCCTTGCCACCCTCCACCTATGCCACCATGGCCATCAGAGAGGTTCTCAAGATGGACACCAGCATCAAGAACCAGACTCAGCTCAACACCAGTTGGCTCAACTAACACAGAACAGCAAAGAACTGAACTGGCGTTTGTTCACCACGTCAGAAATATAATTAATTAAGCCGAGAAGACACCCCCCCCGGACCTGACAATCATATCTGGTGTACACGATACATATCTGTGAATGTTCTGTATCGTAACAAGTTCTGAACAGGCCCTTTGGTATTCCCACCTTTATTGGACTGCTTTTACAGGCTGCCCAGCAGGCTGCTCGTGTATGTGTCTGTGTGTTGGAGCCAACATGTTGCCAACCCAGATGTCACTCAGCATATGTCAGTGATTGGGTATCTTACCTCACCCTACCCAACCAAGAGCAACAACTTATTTGTTACTACTTTGCTTTGGTGTATTTTTTTTATCAGAACATTATTTACTTATTGTTTTAAAGCGTTTCGGTTCAGAATAAACTTGGAGAAGTGTTTTTTTTTCTTTCTTCATCGACTGATGTGCTTCAGAAGCATGTATGTAGTTTGTGTACCAATGGTGATTTGTGGGAATCTGACACTAGGACTTGAGTGGGTGAGGTAACTGGCCCCTAAGACTTTAAAAATGGGACGCCCTGCTATTTTCCAGGCTACTACCAAGAATTTTACCCTGGTTATACAGAGCTGTTTGCTTTTTAACTGTAAACTGTTTAAAACCTCTCACAGAGAGAATTAAAACTTGGTGAAAATGGGTTTGTAGTATGTCTGTACATGGGTTTTGTTCAGAATTTGATATGTATCCATCTTTCTACACCAAATATTGAGCTTAAAAGGGACACATTTTAAGTATGTTAACATCTAGCAGACCTGCTTTAAAGCTGAATAAAGAGAAATGGTATGATGTCATGAAACCAATTTGGCATGCTTAACAAAAGTAGGTTTTCCAGAAGAGACAATAAAATAATGTTTTGTAGCCCTGTTTATTGGACTGTGGGGGCACATTCTGCTTTGTGGCATCAGAGATTAATCTTGGCAGTGTCAAATGCTGTCAACACTTGAAAAGTGTATGGCCATAGCTTCAATCCGAGTGTTTGACTAGATGCAGCCCGTTTTTGTCTGCTATGCTCTTCAAACAAATTTGTCTAACTAAGCACTAAGTTGTAAATTGTTAATCACTTTTGGGTGGTATGGTAATGGTCCAGATTTACAAAATGCACGACTGTCGTCTAGTTAGTGACCATCACAACAGTAAATTTATATTTTTTTGTAAGGCTTGTGACATACAAATACATCAAGATGATTAATTTACAACACCCGAATGCTTTCAAAATATTTTCAAAATCACCTTTAAAACTACTTTTCAAATGAACATGTGCTATTCAAGTCTTCAAAATGTGATCTAATTCAACCGAATTCAATTATTAATTTTCCTTCGCCGGAAAGTTGGATGTTTCGTCACGGCGTCTGCGCAAATAACGCTGAACTGGTCACGTGACATAACAAACATGTCTGCGTACTGTTCAAGAAGTGCAATGTAATGTTTTGCAACGTGTTGAAAATTTTCAGCTTCATTAAATCTACATTTTATTATATTCACTGCCTTTTGGCATTTACGCTTAGTTGTTAAAGATGACGTCTGGAACCGCTTTAATTTTTGACGAAGAGATGACGCGCTACAAACTACTATGGGTTGAGTAAGTTTGACTCTTTGTGTTTTGTTTACACTGCAGATTGGTAGTTTTATTCCCGGCTACTATGTGTATGTGTAGACTGATTGTATGTACGTGTTCAAAGTAGTGATGAGAAATCAAGGCTTTCTGAAGCGTTTGAGGCAGTCGTCAAATTGGGCCGAATACCGGTTAATTTTCTCGAGGCTTTTGAACTCACTGCACAGTAATGACACCTGTTGGCCAGGAATATATATGACATGTTTATTGTTTATATAAACATATTTTTCCATAATATCCAATAAAACCTCTTGGCGAAGTATTTAGACGTGCGCACCGCGAAGTGCGATTTAGAATGCGAGGTTCGTATCCCACCTTGCATTTCCAGTTAGCTTTTTTAAAACGGCATCTAATGTTTTGGAGTCTCATAAGATAAAGTAAAATAAATGAATTATTTGAACAACAATAAATACCACCTCACATAGTCTAGACCATGATTATTTCTCTCAGGTTATTTTAGTTCAAACTTTCTTAAGTTGCTCTGCCAACAGCAACTATCTTAGTCCTTTTAGCAACCCAACTCTTGGTAGATGTAGCAGCTTTAGATCATCCATGAAACAGCTCGCACGTGCAGTGTGCTTTGAAACAGGCTTTTTTACAGCAGTTACATTTTGGAATGCTTGTGCGTGGTCTACTGCCATCTGTACATTTCTGAGGTTATGATTTAAATACATAATAGCTTATCAGCATGAACGGTCCCAAAGTGTTTGGCTCATTTGTTTTGTTTGGCATGTCCTATCTTCAGCCCAGCGTGTAAGATCGAGGTCCCTGAGCGTCTGACTGTGTGTTGCACTGCTTTACAAGAGGAGGGTCTGGCCCAACGCTGTGTTTCAGTTCCTGTACGCCAAGCCACTGATTCAGAGATTCTACTGGTTCACAGGTACTCTGACACTCAAAAACCCATATGCAACAGTTATGGTGCTTTAGTGAGGAGCTCTTTATTCACTGTCCAACTGCCCCTGACGCACATGCCCTCACCCACTCTCCCTCACCTCCATATACCTCACCCACTCACCCTCACCTCCAAATGCCTCACCCACTCTCCCTCACCTCCATGTGCCTCACCCCGTTCACCTCCATATACCTCACCCACTCTCCCTCACCTCCATATGCCTCACCCACTCTCCCTCACCTCCATGTGCCTCACCCCATTCACCTCCATATACCTCACCCACTCTCCCTCACCTCCATATGCCTCACCCACTCTCCCTCACCTCCATGTGCCTCACCCCGTTCACCTCCATATGCCTCACCCACTCTCCCTCACCTCCATGTGCCTCACCCCGTTCACCTCCATATACCTCACCCACTCTCCCTCACCTCCATATGCCTTACCCACTCACCCTCACCTCCATGTGCATCACCCCTTTCACCTCCATGTGCCTCACCCACTCACCCGCACCTCCATGTGCCTCACCCACTCACCCTCACCTCCGTTTGCCTAACTCACTCCCTAACTCACCTCCTTCCTCACTCACCCACTCTGTGACTGTTCTACAGTGAGGAGTATCTGGAGGGTGTAAAGAAGACCCCTTATATGAATCTGGAGGAGCTACAGACCTTCACCCAGCAATATGGAGACGTCTACTTCCACCCGGTGAGATTACATTAACATCCAACAGCCTCTTTGTCTCAATAGAAAAATGTGCCGTGCAACCCGGGGCAGTATAACATCAACCAAACCAGTAATACTACATGGGACCTAACTCTGAAACCGACAGAACCACATGCTGAAGTATGAAACGCCTTCTCTGCTTGTTTGGGCCACTCTAGAACATCTACCACTGTGCCAAGATGGCCGTCGGATCCACTCTTCAGCTGGTTGACAGCGTGATGGGAGGGAAAGTGAGGAACGGCATGGCTTTAGTCAGGTGGGATTATATCACTTTTCCTCTCTTTTCATTAACCGTATCCCTGGGGTTGTCATGGACGTCCTGTAGAGGTAGTTCACCACAGTCTCCCTTCCCCCAAGGCCCCCAGGACACCACAGTCAGCGCAGTGCTGCCAACGGCTTCTGTGTTTTCAACAACGTGGCCATCGCTGCCCAGTATGCCAAGAAACACTACGGTGTCAAGAGGTGAGGCGGTACTGCCTAGAACCTCAACCCATTGATGGATGAATTCTGCAGGTTTTTCCTAAGAATGTGTCTGTTCCAGAGTGTTGATAGTGGACTGGGACGTTCATCATGGACAGGGGGTGCAGTTTGCTTTTGAGGACGACCCAAGGTGGGACTCTTTTCTGATGAACCTTAAGGCTGGAGATTCACTAGATCCAATTTGCCGTTTCTCCTGACCGACACCCCTCTTTGTCACCAGTGTGCTCTACTTCTCCTGGCACCGCTATGAGCACCAAGAATTTTGGCCCAACCTGAGGGAATCAGACTATGACAATGTGGGCAAGGAAAAGGGCGCTGGGTTCAACATCAATGTGCCCTGGAACAAGGTGAGTCTCATAAAAATAATTCTATAAGTTGTTCTAACTCAACGGTGAGCCTTCTATGGTGGGTAGAATGACGCCTTCATCTCCGTGTTCTCCTGACTGGTTCCAGGTCGGGATGGAGAACAGTGATTACCTTTCCGTATTCTTCCATGTGCTTCTACCAATTGCATATGAGGTGAGGCATTATACTGGATCAGCCAGCAGCTGATATTTCAAAATATGCAATGTTCAATCTGTCTACATGTTAATGGTGTTTTTCTGACTGAAATGAAATGAATGCTGTTTGTTCCAGTTCAGCCCAGATCTGGTCTTAGTGTGTGCAGGCTTTGATTCCGCCATTGGAGACCCAGAGGTAAGGTGTTTTATCCTTCTGTGAATATCCTATTATCTTACGTTTTATAATTGAATCATATTAAATGTTTCTCTGTGGTTTTATCCCAGGGTCACATGTGTGCCACCCCAGACATCTTTGCTCACCTGACCCGTCTGTTGATGTCCTTAGCTGGGGGGAAACTATGTGCTGTTCTGGAGGTGACTGTTAATCTGTCATTTGTTAAAAAATAAAAAAGCTTTTTAACTCAAACAGTTGAACACCTCTTTACACTCTCAAACTGTTCAGGGAGGGTACAACTTGACGTCACTAGCCCAATCAGTGTGCCAGACTGTCCAGACCTTGTTAGGAGATCCCACCCCACCAACGTCTGAACTTAACGGGCCGTGTGAGAGGTTTGGCTCGTTTGTCAGTCAGATATTTCATCAACTAGACGCACCTATAAATAGCATGCGCTGCCTGTAGTCTCTGAAGAAGAGCTTCTGCTGAATGTAAAGTTAATTATCTAATTGTATCTCTGTTTCTGTCCCTCCAGTGCTCTGGAATCTATTCAGTGCGTGAGATCGGCTCACAAGCCGTTCTGGGCCTGCCTCCAACACACAGGTACTACGCAACGCCCCCACCCCCCCCTCTCATGTCACTCGCATCACTCCATTTGCAACAGCCTACGTTCCTGTAACGGAACTATGGGTTTTATGGCTCTTCACCGTCTCCCCCTCAGCCGCCCCGCCGGTACCTGAATACAGCACCAAACGCTGCAAGCTGACGGAGGAGGGAGAGTCCAAGCCAGGTGAGAAAGAGGTGGCGGAGGACGTGATGTGGATGAAGCCCCCGGACCGGCCGGCTCCTCTGGTCCACACTGAAGTGGTGTTCCCTTCTGACCTGGACGTCCCAGACAGATGTGTGAGTTTGTCACAGGCTCCGGCTCCCGAGATGCTGCAAAGGGTCCGGTAAGTTCCGGTCACGTGCCTGCCACGTGCCCTGACCACCTACAAACACTTGGACATTTAGGGAAGGTCCCAGTTCCGTTTAAGTAACTGACAGCTCCTATTGAGCAGTTTATACTTTCACTTAAATTGCAATTTTACTGTCAATGATGAGTCAACACTTTTTTTTGGTGAACCTTTGACAATGCTGTTTTCTGTCCAGAGAGAACTTGGTTAGAGGCCCAGAGAATGAGGAATCTCTCACGACTCTCTGTGGTGTCATCGCTCTCTTGGAGAAGATGAAGAAACAAGAGGTGGGCTGTTTGTTTTCGAGAGATTCATCGTGTTGAAACCGTTGGATTGTGACAGACTGGAACTATGCGGTGCTGCGTCATTTGCCTGTGAATGTAGTCTGTGTGTGTATTTATTTTTTGTTCTGTTACAAGTTTTGTTGCTGTTGTTTGCTTGTGATAATCAGAATCCTATAGGACAGACTTATGAATGCTGAGCAAATGGGCCTTATTAACAAATGTTAGTGTGTCTGTGTACAGTGTGTAATAGTTTAGATATGTCTGTGTGTGTTTATAGTATTGGGGTCTGGACTATAGTACTATAATTTCCAGGACCAGAACTATGACATCAGTCACCAGACATTGTGGTGTTGCTTTGCCTAACCTGCAGATTCTGTTTATCTCTGTCAGATCCGTAATGGTCTGGCGCTGGTGACCGATGTCACCGCGGCGATGCTGTGCGCTGTGGAGCATGCTCAGATGTTTCTTACTAACCGGTACACAATGTTTCTGACCTTTTGACCTCAAGCCCCTTTTTCAGTACCGGACATGCATTCACATTCAAGTGGCGTGTGATTGGTCTTGGCAGGTTACTGCTGGTGTTCCTGGGGGATGCGGAGATCCCGGCACACGTCACCAAGGACGGGTGAGAATGTCGGCACGGTATGTTGAGGAATTCCTTGGTCACCTACACGGTTTCCAACCACGGTCTTCTTGACATTTCTCTTAAAGGAAATCACTGGTGGTAAAGATCAGCAGTCAGGAGCCAGAGGAACAGACATTCGGAAACCTTGTGTCCGTGGGTCTAAAAAAGGTACAGCATACTGCTTGGAAACGAAAAACCGTGTACTGCCTGAGGACTGTCTTTTATGGAGGAAATGCAGGTTATTTGAGATGTTTGACATTGTGTGCACGTCGTGTGAGTGTGTTAAATCCCCCTACCCCTGGCAGGGCTGCAGTGACACGGCGGGGCTGATGCAGATTGTGCTCGGCCTCCTCCTTCCTCTGGCCTATGAGTACGACCCAGGGCTGGTGGTGCTGGCGCGGGGGCCTGGCACTGAGCTTGGGGAGGCAGCCTGGCAGCAGGTCATTGGCCTACTCCAGGGACTGGCACAGGGACACACCCTGGCACTACTACAGGTGAGATGGTGACTGGGTGAGTGAGCAGGGTGGGGGGTGGGGGGCCACTTTGACATAGGCACGATGAGAGACTGAGGCCCATCGTCGTGCCTTTCACCCCACTGGCATCTTGGCATGGTTCAGCGTTATAATGCACAGCCTTGTGTCGCAAGGATCAGTACAAATCTGTATGGTTGGTGGAATTTCAATGAACAGAAGGAAAAAACTGTCTATTATAGGAGCTTTTTCCCAAAGCACCTCTGGTCCTATTGTTTCTGCAAATGTTTATTTACCTCTAGCCTACTTATTGAACCTCTTCACTGGCAGCCATAAAGGTTGATTGTTTTGCAGTAAAACGTCTACATGCCATTTTATCTTAAACTATTTTTTTATTTTTTATCTTTAGTTGTAGAACACTACCGTGCTTCAAATATGAGACAATCTATTGATTTAGCTTTGATCAACCTTTACCTGAAACTCCATTTGCCAGAGTAGCCTGTTCACTGGAAGTACAATGGAGACCAATGTGCACTGAGTGATATGTACATTTGCAGAAGAATCAAGAACTTCCTGGAGAGAAATACTTACTTTTTGTTCACAGTGGTTTGTGTGTGTTGCAGAGGTGAACCTTTAACAGGTTTCTGTTTGGTTCCAGGAGGGTCAGAGGGAGGCTGTAGGGGCCACTGCAGCCTCTCTGCTAGGGGACCCCGCCCCCTCACTGGGGCCCCTTGGTGCCCCTTGCCTTGAGGATATGGAGGCCATGGAGAGACTGAGACAGAGGCTGCAGACACACTGGGGACTACTGAAGACTTCAGGTGAACAGATGGTCTCTCCCTCTAAGGGAAGCCGTTGAGTTACTCCAATTATTTTTTTTGTGTGAAAACTAGTTATTACTGTTAAACTGTCTAAAAAGTCATAAAGACGCTAATCTGATTAATTTTTGTTGTTTTAAAGTTGCTGGGGGAAGTGGCTGAAATGGAAGGGCTCAGCTGATCCAGAAGCAAGCTGAAGTGATCCAAGTCTAGAACCTGTTGAGTTTTTACACAGGGGATAAGATCCAACACACTGCCTTCTATTTTTACACGGTTTCCAAGTTTCTAATTAAAACCAGTTTAACTGTCCATTGGTCATTCTGTTAACTCTTCACAAAAAAGATGTCTGGTACTTGCAGCACTGCGTAATCTCCATTTTGCAACGAACAAAATATGAATATCATGTTTACTATCAGTTTTCATCAGTCCATGTGTGAAGTTCAAACAGAACTTCCTGTTTGCACAACAATCACGGGTAAGTCAGGATGATTACAGGATGCTGTGCTGTTGGTCAGTAAAGATGTAGGCTACTGATACAGACATACTTTGTGTCACTGCTGTCATATCTAATGTGAAAAAACATTAGAACACAAGTACATTATACCGTAAGCATAACTTAAAAGGTTGCCAAAATACATGAACATCCATTCAAAAATACCTACGTTATAAGTAGTTAATAACCGATTGCTCACAAGATTAGCTTGCATTTGGTTTTCAGCAAAGACTGATATTTTAGATGTTCAATTGCATTGTTATCTATAAAGCATCTAAGTTATTTGTGTGACGCCCTAAACTCTCACGGGATCTCCTACATCCAGCCATTGACGGGCGCTGTGGGGTAGTGTATAATAACGACTGCTAAACTGAGTCATCCGGTCCCACTGATAAGCCAAACAAGCGCTCATCATTGCCTATTGTTATCGCTGCCGATGTCTATGTTTTTTATGTGGGAACGTGACGTTTTTTTTCCTGCCAGCGGATTTAATTCCATGTGTTCTTCAATGAATCACGCGGTTTGTGGTTTTACATTGAATTGAGCTGTGCTGTAGCAAGCAGATAGAAGCAACGGTTTCTCAAAAATGTCTGGAGCTCCTGCTAAATCAGCCACCCCGCACTCGAGCAAGATGAAAAAGGACGAATCTTTCCTTGGAAAATTAGGAGGTACACTGGTCCGTAAGAAGAAATCCAAAGAAGGTAACATAAATTCCTGAATCATGACTTTATAAATGCTAACACGAAGTTGTCTATCCATTTTCTGCTGTCCATGGTACTGCAGTCATTATTTCCCATAAATGCATTCTGTTGACAGTTGTCTACATTAAGGAATTGTCTTCAGAACCTTTTTAGTGGAAACAAAACGTGTTGTACGAGCCAAATACTTTTTAATGCTACTCAAATTATGATCAGGTGTTATAACACATTGAAACGAGACACTAATATAGAATTAAATATATGTTACAGCATTAGTTGTCCAAAACCAAGTGAAGATTGAATTGTGAACAAGTAAAAGGAGACTCAAAACAAAGTTGACTGGGAAAGTGGCATTCCACCCTGATGTAATAAATATAAATAGATCTGATGCTTGTCACCTACGACAAGAATGCAAGGTCAGTAAGATAAGGAATAAAGTTAACATCTTTCTCCAGATGTTAACTTTCCCTCCTCTTTTGTTTTGAGTAACCTTTGTTCTGCCCAAGTTGTGCCCTTTCACCTACTCATGTAATTACCAAGCTATTTTAAAGCACCCTTCCCAAGTCTCAGTCTTGTGTTGACAGCTGCAAGGTTTTGTAGATCTGACTGTTCTGGTAGGCTACTCCCAGACCAGCCATGTGTGGATGCTTCTGTAAACAGTTAGTTACCTTAAAGGTTGTAGAAGGAGGGCTAGGTTCTTATAGCTGTGGACACACTGCAAATGCCAGTCTTCAACACTGTGTGTCTGGACGGGTTCTGGGAGCTTTTTGTATTGCAGAGGGTAAAAATAGATGTCCTCCTGTTAAAGCTTCTGTTGAAGCACGGTCCTTGGTTGTCATGTCAGAAACATGGTGCTCACAGAACATGCTAATGAGCCCACCCACACAGTGCTGTATGAAAGGCTCAATACGTGGTCAGGTTGACAGGAACGCCACCTTGTGATCCAGGCCAAAGCACATCATACCGCCTTGTGAAGAAAATGAAAAGTTTGTTATATCAACTGTGTGATTACTGCTGCAGTATGTGTCCGAAACGCTCGCCTTGGGTTCTGGGCAGACTTAGATATAATGTGTTTGCAACGGTTTCTGAAAATGAAAAGACAGGAAATGTGTTCTCTGTGATAGGCTCCCATCGGGTAGTTTCACTCACTGCAAAGGATAAAAGACCCAGAATATTTAGAAGAAAGTGCAAGTCATCGGCTGAAATGTATAAGGGAAAGTGTTTCCTTATTGTCTCCATTATGTCTTTGCTGGAGACTGAGGAAAATATTCTCTCAATGTGATAGCAATGTCTTTCCCAGAAAGTAATCCCACAAGTAAGTTGTATTTTTTTGTTTCAAATATTTCCTTTTTAATGTCTTCCTGTATTTTTCCTACGTCTTATAATGGGAAAGTCCATGCCGGGGCCATTTCAAAAGCCTCTTTGTTATGGCCTCATGAGACTTTAGCCTATACTGTATATGCATGTAATTAGCTTTCCTCTCTTATGCCTTGTTATTTCTGACGTCAAGCATAAAACGCTGACTAGCAGTAGTAGTATGTCTTCGTAGCTAATAACTGGTCACCTGAAAGCTCTGAATAGCCCAGGCAACGGTTATGACATGGTCAGCTCTGTGTCTTTGGACAGTGTTGTTAAGACTGGTCTATTTAGTCACTCCTGCCTATGCTGCTTGGCATAAATAACCTGGGCTAAATTTAAGACATTGGCTGTCTTTCGCTGTGACATAAATATCCTTCCCCTGTGTTCCAGATAACCCCCCATCCCCACCTGAGGGCACGGGAATCATGTTTTACATTAACCTTCTAGATAGAAATATGTTTTTTGTTTTCATAAAATATGTATATTTATCACTTGGCATTACATCCTTTACTTCCAGGCAGCAACAAGTGTTTGTTTTTTGCATTGTGTTTGTAAATTGTCTGCAGTATTCTGCCTACTTTACCCTGCTAATGGTCTGAACATAACAATGCCTGACATATTTCACTGCAAGACCGGGGAACTGAATTAATGTAATTATAATAACAGGAATACATTTTGTTGATTATGTTCATAATTACTTCAATCTGGCCAAAACAGATTAAGAGCTGAATGTAATTCTAACATCAAAGGAACGTTTCAGGATACACAGATGATATGGAAAGCAAACTATAAAACAGGAATGTCCCATCGCCAACTGAGTACATTCAGTGCTACACGTTTTGAGAGCTCCATTGTCTGTTGTAGTAAACTGCTGTTGCCAGATTAGGATGTCATCACACCATGGTACCTGTTACCGTTGATGGGTTGTAGTATCCACACTCTGGATACTACACACACACGCACACACACACGCACGCACACACACACGCACACACACACGCGCGCACACACACATACATACAAACCCTTCTCCGCTTCTGTAACTGGAGTTACCGGGTTGCGGAGTTGTGACGAAAATAAACACAAGATGAGACGTGATGACGTCTCTTCCATTGCCTAGTCCCACCGCCAGCACCTCACACACTCTCTCTCTCTCTCTCAATCACACATTCTGTCTACTTCTCTTCTTTCACTCGCTGCTACTCCTTCGGGATATTAAGACTGGGTCTGGGGACATGGCGGGCCTGTTGTGTGGGACCAAGAGGAAGAAACAAGGTACTTCTGTTTGACGCTGGCTTTGAGGAACTAGTCTTTTATGAATGGGAAAGCTTGCATTATACCGTATGTACATTCTGGTAGACCCAATGTGTTTTGAGTGCTGCTGGTGTGTTGATTTAAGGGATCGGTTTAGGTTTTGATATAAAAAAATAAATAATCCAGGTTAACTGTAACTGGGGTCTAATCCTATGCTTTGGTTATGTTATCTGTAGACACATCTCTATGACAGTATTATCTGCCTGTATTATGGTTTTGGGCCATCCTGCCATAAGATGGTAAAATCTTTAACACACATTTTTACTCATACATTTGAACACAGTAATTTGAAACCAAATGTACTGGACACTAAGAGGAAATAGCACAATTATGATGAAACACTGGAGTGTAATTCTAAAGGAAATGCTGATGTGGTGAGTGATGTGGTGGGAGAGGCATATAGTAGCCCGCTGGCAGTGTTTTGTGGCTGATCTCTGCAGCAGGACAAATCTGACTGGACATCTATGGAGTCATCTATGAAGTCCTCCTCTTTCTAAAATCAACATCATCCCATTTCTGCCTACCTTAAATGTGCTGTCCTGTGCCTTGCGGTACACGAGAAGATGAAAGGAATGGAACCATTAGGTTAAGAGGCCGAAGTGTAGACACTAGCCACCAAATCCCATCGTAATTATTCAGTGAAGAGGAACCAAAGCTAAAGTCAGCAAGAGCGAGCCTTTGCTTAGCCTTGTAGGTTTTATGGATCCTAATCTTGGAACCTTGAACCAAGTGTAGGGCGAGGCCGACTTATCGTTGGACAATGGATGTTGAATTAGAAAAGGATAAATTAATGTCTATATGCGTTTAGTGCCAGCGTGCCCCTGTCCAATCAAATTTTCTGTCTAATGGTTTTTTGTCTGTCTGCCTGTCAAAAATGTAATTCATCTGACTGTGTTGTCTGTGAAAATAGATGGAATATACAAAGGCGTTATCTCCACTGACCGTCAGCATAGAACTCCCATTGAGAAAGCGGGCCAGACTGGCCTCACCCTTCAATGTAACTTAGAGTCTGTCAGGGAAAGACTGGATACATCCTCACTGATCAATGAAGTAATTTGGATACAAACCATTGAGTGCTTGTTTTCCATTAACTAATAGATTCATTCTATTTTGGGTTCAGTATAAGAACTGTGCAAGCACAGATGTAGGCCCACCAACAACTCGTGTGTCCTCAGGGGATAGTTGCCTAGCGGTCGCCAGTTTAAATCCCTGGGCCGATTAGGTTAATAAACAAAAAGTCAATCCGCGCTTGAGCAAAGCACTTAAAATAGTTTCTCTAAGGTTGCCATCAGTCATGTTCTGAGCCATGGTTCTGACCCACTATTGGAGGGTGTCTCCAGTCTTGTGGACCTGTAAGGTTTGGATGCCTTTTTCAGTGAGTTCTGATGGAATGGGAGGTGATTTGATGACCTGCCTGTGTACAGTATGTGTGTTGGGGTTGTTGTGAGGTTAATGCTACTGACTGTATATCTCTTTATCCAGTAAGCAACCTTCAAGAGGAGGGGAAGAATGCCATCAACGCTCCCATGCTCACCTCGGGGGCAGATATCCACCCTGAAGACACCTTGATGGGTAACAACCAATTCCAACAATAACCTTCTGAGATAAAGCATATGTCTGGGGTGAAAGACATTAATACTGTTGTTACACTTTTGACTAAAAGTGATTGAAGTGATTCCAAGTGATAGAGAACAAACTGTAACTGTGAGACTGTGACCAGTATTCAATCTGGCAACTGTTTTAGTATTTTTTGTCATTAGAAACCTACTTAATTTTGCGGTAACAGGTTACTGTAGTTTGATGAATCTGTCTGAATGTGCACATGTGCACATGATAGACGTTAAAGATAGCCTATATATGTATTATTTAATAGAAGAAAAAAAATATTCCTAAAATGATTAATGTGAAATTACCATTTATTAATCGCATTTTAATATATATAAAATTAATATATATATTTTCATCATAGGTACACTTCAACTACGAGAGACAAAATAAGGAAAAATATTCCAGAAATATTTATGAATTTATTGGTAAATTAAGGTGGAAAATAAGTATTTGGTCAATAACAAAAGTTCATCTCAATGCTTTGTTATATACCCTTTGTTAGCAATGACAGAGTTGAAACGTGTTGCTGGTATTTTGGCCCATTCATCCATGCAGATCTCCTATAGAGCAGTGATGTTTTGGGGCTGTTGCTGGGCAACACAGACTTTCAACTCCCTCCAAAGATTTTCTATGGGGTTGAGATCTGGTGACTGGCTAGGCCACTCCAGGACCTTGAAATGCTTCTTACGAAGCCACTCCTTCGTTGCCCGGGCGGTGTGTTTGGGATGATTGTCATGCTGAAAGACCCAGCCACGTTTCATCTTCAATGCCCTTGCTGATTGAAGGAGGTTTTCACTCAAAATCTCACGATACATGGCCCCATTCATTCTTTCCTTTACACAGATCAGTCGTCCTGGTCCCTTTGCAGAAAAACAGCCCCAAAGCATGATGTTTCCACCCCCATGCTTCACAGTAGTTATGGTATTCTTTGGATGCAACTCAGCATTCTTTCTCTTCCAAACACGACAAGTTGAGTTTTTACCAAAAAGTTCTATTTTGGTTTCATCTGACCATATGACATTCTCCCAATCCTCTTCTGGACCATCCAAATGCTCTCTAGCAAACCTCAGACAGGCCTGGACATGTACTGGCTTAAGCAAGGGGACACGTCTGGCACTGCAGGATTTGAGTCCCTGGCGGCGTAGTGTGTTACTGATGGTAGCCTTTGTTACTTTGGTCCCAGCTCTCTGTAGGTCATTCACTAGGTCCCCCCGTGTGGTTCTGGGATTTTTGCTCACTGTTCTTGTGATCATTTTGACCCCACGGGGTGAGATCTTGCGTGGAGCCCCGGATCGAGGGAGATTATCAGTAGTCTTGTATGTCTTCCATTTTCTTATAATTGCTCTCACAATTGATTTATTCACACCAAGCTGCTTACCTAGTGCAGATTCAGTCTTCCCAGCCTGGTGCAGGTCTACAATTTTGTTTCTGGTGTCCTTGTTTGGAGTGTGACTGTTTGAGGTTGTGGACAGGTATCTTTTATACTGATAACAAGTTCAAACAAGTGCCATTAATACAGGTAACGAGTGGAGAACAGAGGAGCCTCTTAAAGAGGAAGTAACAGGTCTGTGAGAGACAGAAATCTTGCTTGTTTGTAGGTGACCAAATACTTATTTTACAGAGGAATTTACCAACGAATTCATTACAAATCCTACAATGTGATTTTCTGGATTTTCTTTTCCTTGTTTTGTCTCTCGTAGTTGAAGTGTACCTATGATTAAAATTACCGGCCTCTCTCACCTTTTTAAGTGGGAGAACTTGCACAATTGGTGGCTGACTAAATACTTTTTTGCCCCACTGTATGTACAATACCATGTGTCTCAGTTCCACGTAGCTTCTGAATCATTTTGACAGAAGTGCAATATATATATATATATATATATATATAGAGAGAGAGATACAATTCCCTGTGTCTCAGTTCCACGTAGCTTCTGAGTCATTTTGACAGAAGTGCAATAGTTCTGTGTGTGATGTGTGTTTCAGGGTGGGACTTTTGCTAATTTAGGATGTGGAAGATCATTATTGTATATGTACTTCTGCAATCAGCTGAAATTCTCTACAGTCTCCATTGAGTGTTATGCTTTCGATGTCTGTCATAGACGAGAATGCTGAGAGAAATATGCTGGACCCAACCTCAAGAGAGAATCCTAAATTTAAAGATCTTCTGAGGGTAGGTAACATTGTCATTAACATATTAAAGCTGTGTTTGTCACATACACATTTTAGTTTTGGGTGTTGCAAAATGTTTGTGTCCCTGCCACTAAATTAATACTATTGATTGAGTGACGTAACTATTCTAAAAGCGTAAAATACAATAGAAAACTACTAAGTCAAGTTAAACGGATGCCGTATAATGGATGCAGTGTAAAAAACAAGGCGCACAGTGTTCTTCATAGTGTTTAACCCTGCAGTTAAAGGAGAAATACTGATGCTACTAGATGGTGTGTCTAGGTGCTGATAGACTGGATCAACAATGAGTTGGAAGAAGACAGGATCATCGTCAAAGACTTAGAGGAGGACTGCTATGACGGACAGGTGCTTCAGAAGCTCTTTGGTAAATAATCACTCGTTTGCACTCAGTTTGGTGTCAATGGCTGACCTCGATTGTCTTCAACATAATTGAAATCCCATTTTAGCAACAGCGGAAGAGTCCGTTTCAAGGTTTTCTGAGATTTAACTGCGAACGGTGATGTTACTGTTAAGTGTTTTCTGAGATTTAACTGCGAACGGTGATGTTACTGTTAAGTGTTTTCTGAGATTTACCTGCGAACCGTGATGTTACTGTTAAGTGTTTCCTGAGATTTAACTGCGAACGGTGATGTTACTGTTAAGTGTTTTCTGAGATTTAACTGCGAACGGTGATGTTACTGTTAAGTGTTTTCTGAGATTTACCTGCGAACCGTGATGTTACTGTTAAGTGTTTCCTGAGATTTAACTGCGAACGGTGATGTTACTGTTAAGTGTTTTCTGAGATTTAAATGCGAACGGTGATGTTACTGTTAAGTGTTTTCTGAGATTTACCTGCGAACGGTGATGTTACTGTTGAGTGTTTTCTGAGATTTAACTGCGAAAACGGTGATGCTACTGTTAAGTGTTTTCTGAGATTTAACTGCGAACCGTGATGTTACTGTTAAGTGTTTTCTGAGATTTAACTGCAAACTGTGATGTTACTGTTAAGTGTTTTCTGAGGCATTGGCTGTGTGTTCACTCAGGCAGGGTCAATAATGTGTATGTGGGCTGTTTATTTCAGTCCCCCTAAGTCTACCTGTGTTTGTCTCCTCTCTCCCGCTGACAGAGAAGCTTTCAGGTCGGAAGCTCAATGTGGCTGAGGTGACCCAGTCAGAGATCGGACAGAAACAGAAGCTCCAGACAGTACTGGAGGCCGTCAATCAGCTGCTCAGGCCTCATGGCTGGTCCATCGAGTGGAGCGTTGACTGTCAGTTTTCTTTCATATACCATGACCAAGTGCTGATGGCATTTCAGTTCCTATGCATGGCTTCGTAGACTGCACACACTTTATTGTATTTTATATTGTGAACAGTTGACCTTAATGTTATTTAACCATAGGTTTTCATATTACTTGTTGTTTGCAATGTCTGACCTGCTAAGATAAATGCATCAACATTTCAGCCATTACAGTTCAGTGTGTCCTGGTTAATGCATACTGCACCCCCTCTTCTGGTCCTCTTCCTCTGTCCACAGCAATTCATTCGAAGAATCTAGTTGCCATTGTGTATGTGCTGGTGGCTTTGGCTATGCACTACTCAGCCCCAATCAGACTGCCTGAACACGTCTCAGTACAGGTGGTTGTGGTTAAGGTATGGAGATACCACACACATTACATATAATAATGACACATTGACATCTACTACACATGAAGATGATGACACATTGACATCTGTTACACAACGATGATGACACATTGACATCTATTACACATGAAGATGACACATTGACATCTACTACACATAAAGATGATGACACATTGACATCTATTACACATGATGATGACACATTGACATCTATTACACATGAAGATGATGACACATTGACATCTATTACACATGAAGATGATGACACATTGACATCTGTTACACAACGATGATGACACATTGACATCTATTACACATGATGATGACACATTGACATCTATTACACATGATGATGACACATTGACATCTATTACACATGATGATGACACATTGACATCTATTACACATGATGATGACACATTGACATCTATTACACATGAAGATGATGACACATTGACATCTATTACACATGAAGATGATGACACATTGACATCTGTTACACAACGATGATGACACATTGACATCTATTACACATGATGATGACACATTGACATCTATTACACATGATGATGACACATTGACATCTATTACACATGATGATGACACATTGACATCTATTACACATGATGATGACACATTGACATCTATTACACATGATGATGACACATTGACATCTATTACACATGATGATGATGACACATTGACATCTATTACACATGATGATGATGACACATTGACATCTATTACACATGATGATGATGACACATTGACATCTATTACACATGATGATGATGACACATTGACATCTATTACACATGAAGATGATGACACACTGACATCTGTTACACAACGATGATGACACACTGACATCTATTACACATGAAGATGATGACACATTGACATCTATTACACATGAAGATGATGACACATTGACATCTATTACACATGAAGATGATGACACACTGACATCTATTACACATAATGATAACACACTGACATTTATTACACATAATGATGACGACACATCTATAACACATGATGATGATGTATTGTCATCTATTGAAAAGGATGATGATGACATATTTACCTGTAACCATGTTTTTGATTGTCTTAGAAAAGGGAGGGCATACTGCAGACATCCCTCGTGACTAAGGAGCTGACCACCACTACTGAGTAAGTTTCACTTTTATACCTCATAGTCTTACTATACAGCTCCCGAAAAAATGACCTTTTTCTTTCCTTTCCAAAATGTATTTAAAGGAAAGTTTTGAGTAAAGAACAGAAGCGTTCAATTTGCAGTGGTCTCTTAATTTTAACCCTTCTTTTCCTCACTCAAAACCTTCCTTTTCAACTTTTTTGGAAAGGAAAGAAAAATCTCCTAATGGTCTCCTAATTTTTTCCAGAGCTGTACGAAAGTCTAACATAAACCTTATTATAGCTAGGTATAGCAGTCACTAAAATCTGTTTACTTGGTCTTTTACAGGATGATGATGGGTAGATTTGGTGAGTATATGTTGATTGATTTAGGCCAGTTGTAGAATTTGATTAATGTGTTGTTATTTTCCAAACAACACTGATGTATTCCTGTCCCTCAGAAAGGGATGCCTTCGACACTCTTCTGGATCACGCACCCGACAAGCTCAATGTTGTGAAGAAGGTACGCTATTTGAAGAGTGCTTTGTCAGCCTACAGTAATTCATGTATTTGGTTCCCTGACACTACATACTGTTTCTCTTCGCCCTTCTCTCCATTAGTCCCTCATCACATTTGTGAACAAACACCTTAACAAGCTGAACCTGGAGGTGACGGAGCTGGACTCACAGGTTAGATGTGATGTTTCATTAAAACATCTAGATCAGTATGAAACACTGTAACCACTAGGGATCAAATACATGTGGTTCTGTTCATCTTCTGATGTCCAGTTTGCTGATGGGGTCTATCTGGTGCTGCTGATGGGACTGCTGGAGGACTACTTTGTCCCTCTCTACAACTTCTTTCTCACACCTGAGAACTTTGAGCAGAAGGTAAGGAAGACCTGTAGAGGTAGGTGTTCTCTGTAACATGAAAACGTATAGAAGTAAACTGAAACTGAAGTATCTCTGGTTGACCCTCTCCCCCGGTTCCCCTCAGGTACACAATGTTGCGTTTGCCTTTGAGCTAATGCAGGACGGAGGCCTGAACAAACCCAAAGCCAGACCAGAAGGTAGGTTCCACTAAAAGACAGTGTAGGCTAGTAAGACGATGGGAATTGCCCCTGTTAAATCAGTAGTTGGGGTAAGCTTGATGAAGGCTGAGTATGCAGAAATGGCTTTGATGCTGACCAGGCTTGAGGAGTTGTAATACCTTAGATGTCCAGTAGGTGTAGACCTAGCCTCACTTTAGAGACTGCTCCAAGCCACTCTGTGACCTCCACACCCAACCATACCTGACCAGCTGTTATCATCGTGAATATAAACTCTCACAGAAAGAATTGTCAAGATCTTTTTAGTTTTATGTTTTCATACCAATCTTACAAGGAATCAGATAAGGGAATTAGCTTAATTTTCCTGCCTATTTCTGTGTGAACATCCCTGTCAGAGGACAGTTTATTTAAAAAAAGTAATACTTTTTTTGTTTGGTGTGGTCTAGATGTTGTGAACCTGAACCTAAAGTCCACCCTGAGAGTCTTGTACAACCTGTTCACCAACTACAAGACAACAGAGTGATGTCCGTCTGCCTCGCACACACACGCACACACACACACACACACGCACACACAACAAACAACACTGGGTGAGGAGAATAAGGCCACAGTGTTTGTGGTCTCTTTAAACTCTGCGCTGGAGGAATCCACTGAGACTTGACAAAAGTCACCCTGCCTATCGCTGTCTGCTGTGCGTCTTGGGATTAACCCAGAGCACTGGCGTGAAGAGATTGAGATTGTTTGTATTTAATCTTCCCAATGTCAGTGTTAAATTCCTCCTTTATACTAACACTGGAGAATGTTTTCTCATGCCTGAATGTCCCAACTAGAGAACGATGGTGTGTGTTTTATGCAAAGCCACTACTGCTAAGAAGATATTTATGATCCATAGCTTGAACGTGCGAGTACTTGAAATTATTTTATATCTCTGAAAGCTTTATATTATTATTATTACTGCTGATGAATACTATCACTGTACCTTTTGTCTGTTTATCAGTCCATTTCAATTGGACGAATGCATTGTAACAGAGGCCTTTAGTGTTACAGCATTTAGTGTCTATAGGGACCGGTTCAAGACATACTGCATAGCCAGTGCCAAGGTTCAGACCCTGTTGCTTTTCGCCACCAAGTGCCATGGTATTCTCCTACTGTAGAGTTAGATGGCTGCATGTAGCCTACAGGAGCCCATTCATGCATTTTAGAAAGAGGGTAAATTATTGAGAGGTACGAGTCAAGTTTGGAATTGCCATGAGATGTGCTGTTTCAACTGAACAACTCGTCTCCCTGCTTCTATCTGCTTGGATGTGTCTGTCTACCTAGAAATAAATGTTTAAACTCAGACGGCGTGTGCTGTTTTAATTATGCACTTCACACATATATGGTCTTCAAAGTGAATCACAAGTGTGGCGCAGATTTGGAACTCACAACACGAGCCCTGTGGTTTCGGTTCAGCCAAACGAATTATGCGGTTTATTTTAGGACTCGGTCTTTATTTTTCTTATCTATTCCCTTGGTTACCATGGCTACTTCCCCTTTTCCAAATTGCCCTTTCTTCTCTGGGGGATGTGTGTTTTCTCTGCTCCTCTGACGTAGAGACGGATCTCTTGCAGCACGCTGTCGACGCTTTCTCTCCCTGTAGGTGACTGTGGACTGCCGGCGGATAGACAACAACCAATTGGTACAGCCGGACCCCAAAGTGAATGTGTGAGCAGGTTGTCACTGTGGCACAAAGTAGGGATGCCTGGTGTCAGGTTCCATTAGACGCCCTGTGGTGCAGTTGTCATAAAATGCTTTACATTTGCTGGTGAAGTGACCTGAACTTAACTTGTCTTACGCTCCATCTCCATCCTAATGTTCTCGACTGTGTCTCCACCTCTAGGCCTCTTCTCAGAAAACAAACGGCGCTGTGTGTTGACATACAGAAATGAAACCACTGTCTCAAAAGAGGAAGTGCTCACTGTTTATTTCTATTCTTTCACATCCTGTCATTTCTCTTTTAAACAGTTTACGCTTTCATTCTCACATTTAGTTTTTTGCAGACAATTAGTTTTTTCCGGAATTCTATGAAGTTAGTTTTTGCGGCAATCCTGTGATCCGTTTCAGTATAACTTCTTGTCAGATTGAATGTATTTCTCTGTGTGCCACGGCAATTTTGATTGATTCCGTGTTTATGTCAGTCAGGAATTTGTACTTAGCAGTTCTCCAATTCGGCCTGCTTGGTGCTACTGATCTGAAGGTAAGGTTTATTGGTTTGGACATTTGATGAAAGTTTGTGTCAACCTCAGGCAGAGATGCCCTGGGAGAGTTCACGACAGACTGAGGTTGCATAGCAAAATCTCCCTCTACATTCTCAGTGAAACAATCGGACATATTTTTGGTCGCACTGCATTCCAGTAAGGCTAGTATTCTGTCTAGCTACCGTCTGAGTTTGCTTTTGATTTATTTTGTTTTATTCCCCAGGATCAACACAAAGCGTTCAGATGAACAGTATCATGTAGAGCTGAATTAGGACTTCATAGTTATAAGGTTATGTTGGCTCTGTTTCTGAAGTTTGTGTGTGCTCAGCCTAGGCAGCAGTGAAACCACAAAGAAGGAAGTGACCAAGGAAATCTACCAAATCAAATGCCGGCCCTGTTTCAGTTTTCATATCACAGGTTTTGAAATGACCCTCACTTTAATTGAACTGAGTTTAAACTATGCTGAATTATTAATAACATCCCAGGCAAGACTGATACCAGGAACAGTTGTTTGATATCTTGCTCACTAAAGGAGATATGGAGGATATTTCTGATAAGAAGCTGCAGAACGAAACTGAGGGCATTGAGTTTTTTCCGGGTAAGTCTACTTTCAGCTGTAGTCAAGCACTGACAAACTGTCTTTCTGAAATGGTTGTCAAGCAGTACCCTCAACTGAACTTCTTACATTTGAAAAAAGGTGAGAAGAGGAAAATTATTCAGCCGACTTCTTTGAAAGATCCCAAACTTGAAAAGTTAAAAGTTGTAAGTACTTTTAGACTTCCATTGCGATACCAGTTCTGATAATATTGTATATAAATATTTTATCTATCTATTTAAATAAATAAAAAAGATTCACAACTAAGCTATTGGACCATGTTACAAGATATTTGCTGCACAGAAAAAACATTACAAAGAAAGACTCCGACTGTGTATTCATTAGGGTATTGCCGAACTGTTAAGATAGCTGGCTGCCAGAGGTGTAGACTGGTATATCCTTAACAAACGTCTTTATTAGAAGGGATGGTCGTGATCAGAGAGTCACTGCTTAAGCTACACAGGAAATGTGGGGTAAGATCTTCTCCCATGAACCCCAGCTGAAATAGAAAAGACAGGGTCAAGTAAAATGTAATAATGGCTGTGTGCTTCTCAATTAGATGGTGTAGAGATGAAAGTGTTGAGACGAAAAGAAGAAAGAATAACGCCCCTGCATATCTGGCTCTAGTTATACCACTTGCTCCCTTAATGTGACGCCTCAGCAAGCAGGCTCTGACTCATGAATAATTAAATATAAATATATTTGGACATTACAATGAATCCTTTGATATTAAAGTATCAGAGTGGACTCACAATGTATTTGGAACCACCGTCCTTACAGGCTTTACTATATTAATGCACCCAGAACCAGACACTATATGGCCAAAAGTGTGTGGACACCCGAAAACCACACCTACATAAGCTTGTTGGACATCCTATTCCAAACCATGGGGATTAATATGGAGTTGCCCCCCCTTCCCCCCTGCAGAACAGCCGCCACTCTTTTGGGAAGCCTTTCCACAAGCCTTCAGAGTGTCTCTGCCCATTCAGCCAAAAGAGCATTTGTGAGATTAGACACTGATGTTGGAGAAGGCCTGGCTCACAATCACAGTTCCCATTCATCCCAAAGATGTTCAATTGGGTTGAGGTCATGGCTCTGTGCAGGCCACACTGAGTTCCTCCACAGCAACCTTGTCAAACCATGTCTTTACGGATCCTGCTTTGTGCACAGGGCCGAAATCATGCTGGAATAGGAAAGGGCCTTTGAAGCACCCAAAATGTGAAGCACCCAATTGTCTAAAATGTCTTTGTATCCTGTAGAATTAAAATGACCCTTCACTGGAACAAAGGGGCCTAACCCAATCCCTGAAACACAACCTCAGACAATTATCCCTCTTCCACCAAACTTTACAGTAGGCACTATGCATTCCAATAGGTAGTAGTTTCCTGGCATCTGCTACACCCAGGTTCATCCATCAGACTGACATAATGAAATGTGATTCATCAATCCAGAGAACATGATTCCACTGCTCCAGAGTCCAGTGGCGGTGTGCTTTACACCATTCCAGCCGACGCTTGGCATTGCGCATGTTGATGTAAGGTTTGCGTCTAGGCTCAGCTTCTCGGCGATGGAAACCCATTTCGTGAAGCTCCTGACACACAGTTCTAATGCTCATGTTGCTTCCAGAGGCAGTTTGGAACTCTGGTGAGTGATGCAGCTTGGCCCAACTCTGTGAGTTTGTGTGGTCTACTACTTCGGGGCTGGGCTTTTGTTGCTCCTAGATGCTTCCACTTTTCCACAATTATAGCACACTTTTATGCTCCAGTGAGCAATGGGTTTGGCTGAAACACCTGAACCCAATAATTAGTAGGGGTGTCCACTTATTTTTGGCCATATAGTGCATGTTACCAGACTAGTAAAGACTGTCAGCCAGTCACTGAACCCCTGTCCCTGCAGGTCTTAGTTGACTGGATCAACAGGACTTTAAAAGTGGAACACATTGTGGTACAGAACCTGGAAGAAGATCTCTTCGATGGCCTCATCCTCCACCACCTTCTAGGTGAGACCCAAGTGAGCACGCACGCACACACACATGCACACATGACTGTGGTCTGTATGGTCTTGGCACGTGCCCGTGACGTTCACAGGGAAGCTAGCTGGTGTGCATCTGTCCGTGGAGGAGATTGCGTTGACCAGCTCCGCTCAGATCCGTAAGCTGGAAATGATCCTGGAGGCTCTGAATGAGAAACTGGGGCTGCAGGACGACTCCCCCGCTAGGTGGAGCGTCAAACGTGAGTCGCATTCATGACGCAACCCCGCAGAACCGGTGTTTTGGACACCCCTTTCGGCTGAGGAAACATGTACAGCACATTTTTTACTTCTTCTCTGTCAGTCATTCACAGTAAAGATTTGCTGGCCACTCTCCATCTCCTGGTTGCCATAGTGAGGTGTTTTCAGCCTGATCTGGAGCTCCCCCTGAACGTCAGTGTGGAAGTTGTCCTGTTGGAGGTGAGTTTAGTGTCTATGTACCATATGTCTGCCTTCAAGGTGTAGAACCTAAAACAATGGCCTTGCTCTCACTCCACTGCCTCGCAGGTCAACAGAAACGGAATCAAATCAGAAAAGAAAACAGAGATTCTCACAGACGCAAGGTTTGGCCTATGATTATGACAACTGCATGTTCTTCAGATCATTTCATTTGGTTCCCAATGAAATGCATTACTGTATGTTTCAGCGGTGATTCAACTACAGATTCGCAGAGCAGTTCAGACCGTAAGTGAAATATTCGGGGTCACCTTTGAAGTACTCTCTTGTCAATTCAGAACGTCGCACAGATTAATACTCTCCTCTTTATCTCTTCATCTAGTTGAGGACCCCATCGAGCAGCTGCTGAATCTTGACTCCCACAAGGTCAACATTGTAAAGCAGGTAATAAAACAGGAGTCCAGCTGCCCTTCTGTTTACTGACCAATGAATTATTAGGCTTCGGGATTTATTCTACTCTGGTTCAAACCCTGAGTTCTGATTGGCCATATACCATGGCTAACAGTAATCCTGTCTTTTAATTGTGCTTATTGTGCTGATAACCCGTTAATTATTACAATAAAGTCCCTAGGTCTTTTGTATGTAGAAGATACCATGGCTAAGGACTGTATCAAGGCACTCTTCATTGCGTTGTGTATAAAAACAAGCATAGCTGCAGTACGTATCAGGGACGTCGCTAAGCGTATTTTAGGGGGGCTTTAGCCCCCAGATTCATGTTTGTATGGGTTTGAAGTCAACTTATTGCAATGTATTCTGTTCAGAGGATGGGAGGTCCGGTTGTTAAATCTTTCTTTTTTTAATTATGATACATTTTTGAATGACTTTATTCCAAGATGAATGGGCTAATGACTAAACGATTCAGAATGATTCAGAGAATTCTCGCTTAGAAACAGAATATACTGTTTATGTTCATTTACTATAAACTATAGTTAACAGAAGTATTTTGGCTACATAGTACAGCAGTTTTTGTTTGACTTTTGTTGGTGTTTGATGGTTGAGGACAGAGTGGACTTAAATTTCTTTATTTAGATAGAATTTAAGTCATATTAGATCAGTGTCTAACACAAACAATGAGATGGGTATACCTTAGGCCAACCTTGACCAAAAATAACATTATTTTGATAGATTTTACACCAGTTGTTACTCTAAAAATACATGATGAAATAATGTTTTGGGGAGTATGCCCAGACCCCACAGAATGAGGCTTAATCTGGTCACAATATTACCATTGCTGGTTTAGACATGAGGTAGGCTGATATGTTTGAAAGGCTGCTATATGAATGAGATGTGTGACAGAATTCAGTAATGCATTTGAATAAACATCACATCAACCCCAATGGAATGTGGTCTAATTAGAGACAATGTTATGGTTAAATGTCAACATTTCTGTAATGAGATCTGTCATGTTGAATTAAATGTATACCTTCCTATTTTAGGCCATCATGCACTTTGTCAACAAGAAGATGTCAGCCCTGGGACTACAGGTGACAGACATGGAGAAACAGGTACGCTGATTGCGGGAAGGGTTTGGGTATTAACGGCTACCAATGTGTCAAGAAAAGCGATGGTTTTCCATTATGATCACGCTACAGCCATTTGGGTTTGGTCCAACTGATGGTGGTCTTTATAACGTGTAGTTTGCAGATGGTGTGATACTCCTGTTGCTGATCGGACAGTTGGAAGGGTTCTTCATTCCACTCCATGAGTTCAACCTTACGCCAGTGAACCATGCAGAGATGGTAAGAAGGTCATACAGCCTAGGACTCTACAATGCAGCCCACACTAACTGTATACTCACATACTCCCTTAAAAGAGGACTACAGAAGAACAAGCCATCCAATTACATTTGTTTTCATTTGAAAGCACAAAGAGAGCCCTGTTCCTTTCGAGGTAGCAAACTCTTGGTTTGACGTCAGCTGGAGAGATCCCCCCTGTGGATTTGAGCTCCAAACCTTTTCCTGGACAGCTAGCATCGTGTAGGTTTTTGTCCCCAATCCTAACCCAGTGTTATCAGTGATTCCTGTAGGAGGTCTGATCCCTGAAATGAAAATGGATGACAGTCCCTTCAGATACATTTATTTTCACACGACGCGACGTGACCACAAGGGGATGAACAACCCTTATATCTCAAATAATAATGAAACCATTGCTCGATTTGTAAATCTTATGGTGCCGGAACAACAATAGGACATGTGCTGGGGTGGTCCAAACGTACCAGGAGACATCATTTACAAAATATATAATTCTTTAAATAATACATCACATGATGGCTTTCAGAACTTGGACACATGCCCATAGGATCTAAGGAAATATAGCCTTTTAGAAAATGCATGTCATGCAAATGCTATGTCATTTTAAACGATTGGAGAATTCACATCTCAATGTTGCACAAAGGCTGGAAATGACAGGCTATTTTAACACTGAACAAATGGGACATTTAAGATCTTTAAGGTTTGTGGGGAGACTTATATTGTAGCCTACAACTTGAGGAGAAAAATACATTATTGTGCTTACGAAAAAGAATTCCAGTTTCTGACTCACTCAATGACACTGCAGCACAATCATGGGCAATGTCAAAAGCTTCTCTCTCTTGGTTTTACTTTGTACTTTGCTCAGTATATTACGTATTTGGACTTTATCCTAAATAAGAACAAGACTCTTCTATTTTAGCAGCTATCTTGTGTTTTTATTTGAAATATTGCAGGGCCTAGGATTGGCTGCGTCGGATTTCCCATTTCCTGTACAGTGATTGTGCTACACGCAATTCACATCCAGGCAATAAAACAAATTGATCCTGTTTGGCTACATTTGAAACTTTATCCTGATATAGTATGCTGACATTTTTCTTACTAATGAGAAAAGCATTAGGCCTAATTCTATAACGTTGGCAAATGAATTAAAATGGATCAGGAGCTTCTCCAAGGAAACACATCAGTTGCTAAATTTGAGCAATTTTTATCGGAGCAGAGGGTGAAAGATCACATGTATCTCATTCTGTAAGCGACAGATGCGCACACATTTCTCTCTCGCCTGCTGCAGCAACCGGCAAACGGTCTCAATCATAAACGGGTCCTCTCAAAACAGAAGAGCCTGTCAATTGCGGGCCTCTCCACTGAAGTTCATTTATGGGCTGTAGAATAGATCATTAAAATCTGGATTATTGGGAGTAACTGATAAATTGCTTCATTATTTTTTACTCACATCAATCATAGCATTGGTAAGCTGTGATGTTACCTATGATTCTATGGTAACCATGAAGGACGTCTCTTCCCCTGGTTAATACTAGTGGGAAACTCATCTACCACCCTTGATTTGCAATCTATGACAATGTTTCTTTCAAACACTAAAATGCTTAAAAAGCACGATAGCTGTACTTTCAGTTGGTAGTTGTACATGTTTTCTGGCCACTGGGTATTTGCTTTCTTAACAAGTTTCCACACCTGCATCAATCCGTGCATTTACAACTTCAGGTTGCCTTGTCAGTAGGTTCTAAGCAAGGGGTTGGTTACAACAGAAACCTCCAGGAGGGTAACGGGAGCTGTAGTATGTATCACCTTTATTGATTTTGACCTTCTTGTGAGATTGGCATTCTGCACAGGACGTGTGCCAGGTGTCAGTCTGGTAGATGTGCCTTGGCCAGCTCTATGTCTCATGTCCCTCTCTGTGATTAGCTCCACAATGTGACCCTGGCCATGGAGCACCTCAATGACATGGGGTTACCTGTGTCCAACGTCGACCCCCAAGGTGAGGCTGTTCACATTCTGTACTGCCGTGTCCATGCTTACTGTACCCAGGTATGATGCCACACCAGCTAAGAATAAAATAGGTCTTGCCCAAGTGTACTAAGACTAGGAAATAAAAAAGGGAAGGAAAATATCTCAAAAAAATACCACAGCCAGAGTGGCGGTATGTTGCTGTATATGAAAGACATTTTGACCAAGATTGCTCCAGGCTGAATGGTGCTCCAAGACATTAATGTCAAACTAATTCAGAAGATTTCGTATCAAAGGCATTTGTTTGGGCAATTGCAGTATTTCGCAGACTGTTCAAATGTCAAGTGGGAATCATGATTTGCGCTGATCGTCCGTGTTAATCCCCTTCACTGTGCATGGGGATATGGTTAGTGTTCTGAAGGAGAGCTGGGATTCTGTTTGAATATTAATGAATATGATGATTAGAACCCTGAATGATGATTGGCTGAGGGGTTGTACCAAATGCCATCCTATTCCCTGTATAGTGCACTTCGTTTCGGGTCAGCAGTATAGCACTGCGTGCAGTAGAGAATAGGGCGTCTTTAGGGACATAGGCCCACTCCGAGGTCACGATTGTTCATTTAGATGCGCAGGAAGGATAAATCCAGGGAGGAAAGTCAATCTATCTATTGGCCGTTGATAGAGTCACTGACATAACCTTTCTCATTCATACTGCAACACCAAACTGACGAGAGGCTGGGTTAGAGGGTTGACATTGTTTTGGCACTCCTGCAGTCTTCCATACATAACCGGTTACCTCTTTCAGTCCAAGACCTGCACTCGGGCACATTCATGGGTAAATTTCCTGGTTTTGCTTCTGAATGAACTGTGAATGAGGAAGCTCTGAGCATTTACTTGAATTGTAAATTATAATAAAAGAAGCTGGTTAATCTGCCTGGCAGCGTAACATATAATTTAAAAGTAAAACTTGGAGTTGATAACTGTTAATGGTTAGACTTGGACAAGCCCAATTAATTTAACCTAGGAACGAGAAACTGATTTAATTCGTTTTTAGCGTCTTTTTAATTACGGGCTAATCTCTTTGATGGAATAATGAATCCCGCTACTCCAGGTCTACAGGCACTCACCAGTGGGTGCATTAATCAGGCTAGCCGGCGTACAAGACCATCTTATTCGTGCCTTCATTTAATTATGCATCACGCAACCGTTTAGATATTGATTCAATTTAATGTAATGCTGTTCTTGGCTTAATGTTGTGGCCCACTTTAAGAAACAATACAGACCAAACATTTTGTTCCAATGTCAATAAATTCTCAGAGTTGATCTTACACTGTCATTGCTCCTGTGATTTTGAATGCTGGCGTTGGATAAACTAACCACTTCATGTGTCTGATTGCATCTGTTCTAGATATAGTTTCTCAGCAGATGACTGCCATTTTGAAGGTCCTCTATGCCCTTTTCAAGAAGCACAAGAGCAGATGAGTATGGGAAGATAATAGAGGAAGACATTAGGCGGTTAACATTCCGGACGTCATTACCCTGAGGTCTTTCCCGACATGTCCAGAGTCGGATGCATATTCCCTGTGTGAAAGATGAAATTACATTCATTTTTATATCTGATGTTGATTTTGTGTAAAGCTTTGTTTACTTTGTATCAATAAAAATCTATGTTGATGCCGAAACTTGGTGTTTTTCCTTGGAAATGAAACACCGTGTGCAACATTATTTCTTAGCATACATTTTATTCACGGACAGTCACTACTTCAACATGTAAACCTTTTCACATGATTCTACACGGAGCCCAAATGGGTTTTAATTGGAACCAAAAATGATCTTCCAGGAACCATAATGGGTTCTGCTATGGGGGACAGCCAAATAACCCTTTAGGAACTTTTTTTGTCTGAGAGTGTAAGAGATGCAGACATGCAAGCTGAACGTTTATTACAGCTCAACGTCCCACTAGTCACAAGGCAGACAGAGAGACACTTGGCACAGGCTGTGTTCCTCCTCTTCATCGTGTAAATAGCCCATTTAAGCAGACAGTTTGTGTCTTGTCAGGTCAACCGAAGATTTTCTCTTCCCTCTATGTATTGGGGCCAGCCTTTCTGTTTACTGCCCTTGGACACCCCTATCTCACAGGACTGGCAGTTACATCTGCCTGCGAAAAATGCGGACATTTAAGACAGGCATTTCAGTATTTCTGATCTGAGGTCAGTTCCCAGAGGATTCTGGGCACGTGTAGTGATGGATGAAAAGGGCTGCATTACAATAATTACGCAGGTGAAAAGGGCTATCGGTCCGGCTGAATGCTACGTTGATGACTGCGGATGATTGACAGACGCAATATTTGCCATGCTTATGCTTAGCGCTCTTGTATAGACGAGATTCATCTCCACAGGGATGTTTTCTGATAGCTGGAGAAAATGTAAATAATTTACATAATTCACCATCCCTTCCTTAGCTTATTCCAACCCCCCCCCCCCCCCCCCACTCCTACATTTTGCCCTGATCCATCCGCTGGAGAGTTCGTCTTTGATTGACGTCTCGTCACAAACGACACTGTCATGAAAATCTGATAACATGTAACCGGATGGGGGGACTCTATCACATTACACATAGACAAATGGCACCATTAAGAGCCACTTAGTGTGGGCTCTGCTCCACAGACGGGCTCCCCGCCTCGCCTCCGACGGGTTGGAGTCGGCAGTGGGGTGGAAGGAGGTGATGGGACAGGCTGATGGGGTTTTAATAGACGGACGTCGTCATGCCGCCGGCGAGGAGGATACTCCGTCCCGCTCCCCTTGAGGAGTGGGGGATTTTTAGAATGACTGATGGGATTTATTAGTTTCCGGTCCTTATCGGCGTGACCATGTCTCTCAGGCATAATCGTAATAAAGCTGTCTTGGCAATGACACATAGCGGGAACGAGGGGCAAGGCGAAAGCGAAGGGGAGAGGGAACGAGTTCTAAGGGGGGGGGGGGGGAGACGACGAGAGCGAAGGATTGGTGGGACGGAGGGAGTGGGACAGGGGTACTGAACAGCAGCAGAACTGGAATTCTGAGAAGGTTTGAGTGGGAAGCAAATTCTTCAAAAATAAATGAAAAGAACAAACTAACAAACCTCGACAACTCCCTGGATTCACTGTTTTCTGAAATGGTCCTCCAGCTGCTGCTGACAGGTTTTCTCCTATCGACGTGGGCTTTGGTGGTGACGTGGCTGATGGTGTCCGGCCTGTCACCTCCTGGTCTTAATGGCGTGTCAGGCCCTGGCCTGGATGCCCGGCTCATGTGATTCACCAGGCTGACTCAGAATGGACGCACTGTGCTCAGGAGAAAGGAAACCTCTGAAAGGAAATGTATTCAACTTTTATACTTTGTCCCCCAAGTTAGACTGACATTCAGGATTTCATAAAAAGCAGCACAGGCACACGGAAATGTTTAAACACACTGAAAAATATATATCTTTATTTCTCACTAATTGAACAATACAAAGTTAACAAGTGCAGAAAGTCTTCCACTGATAACTGTACATTGTACTTATTAATAGGCCTACCTAGAAAGAATGTGGTACAGTGTGGGTCGTCATCAACACCACAGTGAGGTACCGACCAATCACTGCAAAGCTTGTGTACATGTGGAGATTCACTATTAGGCAACTGTTACCACGGCAACCTGGAAACTAAAATATTAGTGCGCTCCCATTTCAACAGGAAGGATTACAACATTGACCATGTCACGTCAACTCCAAGATAAGACACTGCACAAAACAGAAATTCTAATTTGTCCCACGAAAAAACTAATCTGTCAGACTTTGCTTGGGCTTCCATTTTAGGGAGGGGCGAAATTGTGCTCCTTTGTCGTTATTGCAATAAGAAGACAAACTGCTGGGTTGTCATCTGCATGACATCCCAGCAATCAGGAATATGTAATTAGGACTGTTGATAATGCTTGCTAAGGCAGGGACATTCCCCTAGTTATCACCACAACATATTGTCTGTTAAGGGGACTCCCCACTCACAGCCCCACAGAACAGGCTCCTGAGGAGATCCTGTGTTCCCTAGCATATCTGATCCCTGCCATTTCCCCTGCTTTGAGGCCCAATTAAAACCCCTTTGTACTGCAGCAGCTGTTTAAAATTCCTGCTCCTCCTGCCTTCCTTACTGCTGCTTCCTCCCTTTCTGGGGAAGGAGAGGGAGGTGGTTGGAAGGAAAGTGAGGGGGCGAGGAAAACAGGGAGAGAGGTAGGATATGGAGTGACAGAGAGATAGAGAGAAGAGATGAAAGAGAAGATGTAGGAAGAGATGGAGTGTAATTTAGCACCTCCACTACTCCCCAGTCTAGGCCAATTATTTCAGTTTGGCCAAATTGTAACCCAGCACAGGGGACATTTCGGCTGGAGCCAACATGCAATTAGCCGTTTACCCTCAGCCAAACGGAGGTTAACTAAGTCAACTAAGTAAATGTTATGATAAACGCACTGTTAACAGATAATATTAACACAAATCGAGCGTCATTTTCAGAGTCTTTAGACTTAGGAAGACAAAACGGTTTATTTTTAAATGGTTTCAATAAATTGACAGGTTCAGTTTGCTCCTGTTGTATTTTGGGGGAAGCTGTTCTGCTCCTCCTGTCTGTTCAAGAGCATTGCTGCTAATTCCAGTAAGTCAGACATAACCGTTTATGGTTCTGTCCTCCTGGTTGGCCCCTACCAAGGATACCGAAGCGTGCTGCCTGCTGCACGTTGGGAATGCTCATGGAATCCTCAAGATGTAATGTACTGGCGGTGCTGCTGCCAAATTGCAGGTTATATCTGTAGAGTGAGGAGAGATGCGCCCTGTACGCGTCGAGCCTGGTCATCACCGTGACCACTCTACCCAGATAACAAACACTTGATTCTCCTCCCTGTCAGCACAGCAAACGGGGCACTTTACGGATCAATACGAAACGACATGTCAGCAATTAGTTAAGAGCTTTATTCTGCCTCCTAACCTCCTTTTTTGGTTCGCCGACGTGATTCCCTTTTCTCGGCACTCCACTCTGGGTCCTTGCTAAGCTGACAGGGACTTATGATCATTATGCTGAAATATCTGTTCCGTAGACTTTACCTTGCCATTAAATCTAGCCTACGGAGAGACCCAGGGTTGGCCTCCAAAATGGCATACTGGTTATAGTACACTACTTTTGACCAGAGCCTTAAATTACATTCGGGGGATATGAAGTGTTTTGGGATGAGACCATCAGATTCACCTCAGGGATTGGTCTGTGCATGACTCATCCTATTTTCTCATTTGGGTCAGGGCTCTTAATGCTGTACATTATTGCCTATGGGGGGAATGTCTGTTTCCGGCCTTTGCTTTCTATTTGGGCTAATAACACAAAATAGTTTCTTACCAGTATGGTGCATTGGCACGTGTACAACCCTGTTTCCAAACAAGTTGGAACGCTGTGTAAAATGCAAATGAAAACAGAATACAACGATGTGCAAATCATTTATCGCTGTATTTAATTGAAAATAGTACAAAGACAACATAACATGCTGAAACTGAGAAATTGTGTTTTTGGAGAAATACATGCCCATTTTGAATTTTATGCCAGCTAACATGTTTCAAAATAGTCAGGACAGGGGCATGTTTACCATTGTGTTGAATCACATCTTCTTTATACAATACTCTGTAAGCGTTTGGGAACTGAGGAGACCAATTACTGTAGTTTTGAAAGTGAAATGTTTTCCCATTCTTGCCTGATACAGGATTTCAGCTGCTCAACAGTTCAGGGTCTCCTTTGTTGTATTTTTCCTTTCATAATGCAGCAATTGTTTTAATGGGTGACAGGCCTGGACTGCTGGCAGGCCAGTTTAGCACCCAGACCCTTTTACTACGGAGCCATACCATTGTAATACGTGCATAATATGGTTTGACATTGTCTTGCTGAAACAAGCAAAGCTTTTCCTGAAAAAGACATTGTTTGGATGGCAGCTTATATTGCTCCTATATCTGTATATTTTGTTCTGCATTAATGGTACTTACACAGATGTGCAAGTCACCCTTGCCATGTGCACTAATGCACCCCCATACCATCAAGGATGCTGGCTTTCGAACTGTGTGCTAATAACAAGCCGAATGGTCCCTCTTCTCTTTAGTGTGGAGGACAAGGGGAGTCCATGATTCCTAAAAATAATTATATTTTTTTATTTACCAGACCACAGGACAGTTTTTCACTCCACCTCAGTTATATCTGGTTTATTCTTTGCATGGTAGAGTTTGAACTTGCATTTGTGGATGCAACAACGTACTATTGTTCACAGACAATAGTTTTCAGAAGTGTTCCTGAGCCCATGCAGTAATTTCCACTACAGATTTGTGTCTGTTTTTAATGCAGAGCTGCCTAAGGGCCCAAAGATCAAGGCCATCCAATATTGGTTTTCGGCCTTGCCCATCGCATACAGAGATTTTTCCAGGTTCTTTGAATCTTTTAATGATATTGTGTACCATAGATGATAAGATCCCCAAACTCTTTGCAATTTTAGAAACAAATTCAAAGTGAGCATATTTCAGTTTCAATGTCTCAGTCTCAACATTTGATATGTTGTCTTTGTACTATTTTCTATTGAATATAGGGTTTCAATGATTTGCACATCGTTGCATTCTGTTTTTATTTACATTGTAAACAGCGTCGCTGTAACCTTTTTGCAAACAGAGTTGTAATTCAAATACACCTATTGGGTTTATAGTCCGGACTGGACAATAATTCAGAATTCGCCACGGTCACAGAGGAAGCGTCACCAGATAAATCACAAAAAACACACAGGCCTTTTCTGAAGACAGATTGACAATGGTTCCCAAACTTTTTCAGTTACTGTAACACCCACATCATTTTGTTCTTCTTGGAGTACCCCTGAAGTACCCCCTCATCTTAATTTCACTAGTAAGCCTATGATGTCATAACTGTTTTCAAGGACCCCCTGCAGAGAGGCCAAGTAACCCCTGTGGAGAGGCCAAGTACCCCCCATGGAGAGGACAGGTACCCCCCGTGGAGAGGCCAAGTACCACCTGTGGGGAGGCCAAGTACCACCTGTGGGGAGGCCAAGTACCCCCCGGGAGATATATAACCAAATAAAGCGGGAGATATGTAATCTTTGTCAGTGTGGTGTCTACAAAGTAATCGCCCCTATTGTGAATTATCTTAGATAATATCCACTCATAAAAAGTCCCTGACTACTTTACATTAAATGAATCACCAATAGATACTGTACTCCCAAGACTTCTACTAATCACTACTGAATGTAAACCCCAAAACAGCAACCAAATGCAATCAACACTCTATATTTAGAAAGGTGTTTAACAATACAAAGCTTTGCTTCCTGTAACCACAGTTGATCCAGTCCGCTTAAAGTTTCCACCGGCTTCTTCTTGGAACAGTGACAGCCCGTAGTTCTATTTTCTATCCCGGTATCTGTTGCCGGTTCCGTTGCTTAGAGTAACCGCTTGTGCCACCCGGGCCCTCGTCACAGTGTAACGTACACCGCAACCATGTCGAGATACTGTCTCTTCCAGAGCCCTGCTCAGTTTCTATGAGCCACAATAGGCAGGTTAGCCAGTAGGCGATGTTAGCCCATTTCTCTTGGTCCAGCAGTGGAGCTGCTCAGAGGAATGGGAACGGACTGTTTCCTGGCGCTGTCAGCTAGTTGCTAGCTTGGTTGGCTAAGCCACCTGTGGTTTGTTACAGTGTCAAAAGTCCAGACAGAGACGGGTGTCGTAAGCTGCGCTCTCGTCTGTGGGCGCGCTTTATTCAGCATCGCTTCCCTCTTCTACGCATTCATCCTGCAGCATCACTCTGAGTAGAAAAGAGGAAAAAGATAGAACATCAAAACCCTTGAACAGTTTATAGAGAGCGAAAACCCATCCAAAGCCAATGAATAAGCCATTCAGCAGCCGCATCATTTAAAACTATGTAAACACTCTTCTCATTGGTATGCTTGCATTATTCAATGGCCCGGTGTGTAGTCTTACATCAGATAGCACAACACTTCCACCTAAACTATGGCTCGAGGGACAAGCGGTGCAGACGAGTGATCTAATGTTTCCAACTTTTATTTGACTTTACAATTAAGTAAAGTAACAAAGGTATAAACCATCCCAGTCCAAAGTGTTTCCACTTTACCAGGCTGTATATTCTCCTGCAATTAGGAAATGTTAATGAAGTTGACACATGGAGAGTGCTACGGTATAATTGGCCAGGGCCTGGACATGCTACAGTACACACACACACACACACAAAGACACATATGCATACAAAACAAAGACACACACACACACAAAAACATACATACATACGAAACACAGACACACACACACAAAAATACACACATGCATACAAACACACAAAGACACACATACATACAAAACACAGACACACACACACACACAAAAAGACACACATGCATACAAACACACAAAGACACACACATACACACACACATACATACAAAACACACACACACACACACAAAGACACACATGCATACAAACACACAAAGACACACATACATACAAAACACAGACACACACACACACTCACAAAGACACACATGCATACAAAACACAGACACAGACACACTTCATTAAATTATTTACTTCCTATTTGATCCATTCCAGACAAACCCCTTCTGCTACATTTGTGGCTCAAAGACACTGGGTTATTACGCAAGAAAAAGGCACAACCCTTTTATCATGACACTGTGACAAAAAAAACATCACATGAAAGCTGTTTGAAGCTCCCAGTGTTATTTCTGTCAGATTTTGGCATGGGCAAACAGTGTCTGAATCACATTACGGTGTCACTCACGGCTCTGGCAGAGCGGCAGGCAGATGGCGGAACAAGGTGGGCGTAAGCGCGTGTCCTGCCGTATGGTCAAGTACGATCAAAGCAACGTACCAGAGACACCGACCATCTGACGAATCCGAAAGAGGATCTCATCTGCTAGGCGACAGACTCGTCGATATGATTTTACGGTAACTGGAGGCCTGGCTGGAAATGGCTGTTAGGTGACGACCGGGCAGACAGAGGCGTTTCTTTTCAGGCTCTATTAACGTGGCAACAGATGCCAACTCGTTTGGCTGCTGTGGCTGACCCTGACCGGCCTGGTGAGCTGGTCTTGAGGCTGGTCGGCATCTCGGGCGGGACGGTACGTGGCACATGGCCAAGCCGCTGTGATCAGCTGCCAAATTGTTTCTGGTGATCGTCACCATGGAGATAGTTGGGTAGATCTTTGTCGGCCATGGGTTTTCACGCCATGGAGTATTAATATCATACGTACGTCTGCCAGTGGCGCGCTGATTTCACACCTTCAGTGACTCTGGAGCTGGCAGATCGTCACTCAACCACTCATGTATTTTTAAAGAAACACACTGTGTCAGAGGGAACGGATTTGTATTTATTTTAATGACACGCGGCCATTTATTCTCGTACATGAAACCACCTAAATGGCATCATCTCTTTGTCTTCACACTAGCAGGGGCATCAGACTAAGCTCGTATCAATACGGGAACCTGAGGAATGCGCAGGGCAATCCTAATAATAGAGAATGCTCCGTTCCTCTAAAACTGACCCCGGGGTTAATTCTGTGTCCGTGGGAAATGTGATCCGACGCCACTGGGTAAAGAGGCCATCCAAACGGTGAGGTGGTGTCACCCTCCTAGACATAGACAGCTGGCCTCAATTTAACCAGACGCTGTAATACCATCGGAGACTTTGTAACCATCAGGAGGACATCTCGTTTCATTATTGAACGCGGAGTGTTTTTATCGCGCCGTGCTGGGACTGGGAGCTCCCAAGAACAGCTGTGTCTACTGCCGTGCAAAAGCTCTCTACAGGAACCCCAGCGGACCACGATGTCAAAAAATATATCAAAGTTACTTGGCCACGTACTCTCCATGTGCACATTGACAAAGATAGCATATTGAAGCTCTGGGTTTTTGGTCCTGTTATGAGCCAAGGAAGGCCACCGCTTATTAATCATCATGTGATACTCCATGTAATCTGTTATACTTAAACAAAGTGGTCTTATTGTTTTGTAACCCGATGGGGTTTCTGTACATAACAACTGAACTGACCGAGCTTTCTGCTCATACACGCACATTCTGTCTCTTCTTGAGCCAAATCATACAGTAGCTGGTTCAGCATACTGTATTATGTTAGGCTGGGTTTAATTCCTGAAAAACAGACTGTTAATAAAGGGCATCTATCTTTTCACAGAAAGAAAGTAATATCAGAATCCCTAGCCGCCCACGCTGGACCCAGATTTAAGGCTACACACCAGCCTTCTCAAATTAAGGTAAACAGCGTTCCCAGCCATTAACTTGACTTGCTGCAATTTCTCCACAAGAATGCAGAAAAAATATTTAGTGAAGTATTCACCATTGTATTGTAGATGGTTCATCATGCCCCATTATAGACCTTTGATCCTGGTCCATCTTTGTTTACACACAGCCAACAGATGTTCCTCTATGTTTTACCCATCATCCTCCCTGTCCCCAGGGATCTGTTTCTGTGCCTCACAACTAAACCCCAGGCCATCTAATGATGGTGCATTGTTTGTGTATTCATGAGGGCAACACACTGGGGACCTTATTCAGTCACAGCTGGTAAAAGAGTTTCAGTTAAAGGCAGTGATTCTCAAATGTTTCCTATCCATGGACAACTAAATCACTGTCAAGCTCTTAAGGACCACCATCAAAGAGTTCCTTCATTTTTTTAACACATACTCTATGTTGCAGGTCCCATTCAGGGTCAGTTTGATCAGTTAAAGTAAGAGATATAGAGCACCAGCTGAAATGCAATGGAAGTAAACAAGGTGTGCATTCTCTGTACAAGGACGAATCATTACAGTACACACCCTCTTTGAATTACGACAGGAAAAGCACCCTCTAATGGTCAGAAGCTGGTAATATCAGGTTGTATGATCTCCATACTGCTTTTACATCAACAACTTATACTGTATACTGGCCATTGGGGTGAACTTGGTTTAGGGTTGTGGGATCTGCGCTTGGCATTTAGCCATTTTGTTGGATTTCTTATGTTTTAGTAATTTCTTATAAGAGATTTGAAAATAATTGAATGTTTTGTAACATACTTATAGAATATTATGTAAATCCAATGTCCAATTTTGATGCAGTCAATTAGCTAGATCACAATTCAACGGTCAGCAAGATAATGTAAGAATGCTAATTGTATTGGTTTCTAAATACAGAGAATTCTTAGGAACAATCTGCTTTTTGAGGTGGAACAACCCTGTTGCTGATATAGTAAGGGTCAACCAGCTCTACCTGAGATTGATGAGGACCCACAGACTAAACTGACTGGTCTGTCTAACCACCTGCCTCTGAGGACATGTCTCGTGGTGGGTGATATGTATTCAACATATCATGTCCACGGTCCCAGCATACAGTTCTGCTGTATGAGCTCCTCTATCTGTGTCAGTAGCCTAGCTTTGATGCTTTGGCACAGACCACAACCCCATTTATCAAATCTCTGGCATCATTAAGTTATCGTGGACAGTCAGACAGATGGCTTGGCCCAGAGGATTGGTCTGTGGCTCTGTCTAAGTTGGTCTATGTGTGTCCTTCTGTGTGGCTGGCTGGCTGGCTGCTTGTTGTTAGTGAGAGCTCTTTTGTTCTGAGTACAAACCAGCCCCAGTACCTCAGGGGAATGTCTGAGAAAGAAATGTAATAATTGATCTTCTTAGCCAAAGGTGCGTGTGTCTGTCTGTGTGTGCGTCTGTGTGCTTGCATGCACATGGGTAATGTTTAAACAGGTGAGTGTGTGTGGAGGTTTAGTGATTCTGTTTCCCTGTTAACCTACGAAGCTGTGGGGAGGCTTAGTGGTTCTGTTTTCCTGTTATACTTTCGAAGCTGTGGGGAGGCTTAGTGGTTCTGTTTTCCTGTTATACTTTTGAAGCTGTGGGGAGGTTTAGTGGTTCTGTTTCCCTGTTAGCCTAGGAAGCTGTGGGGAGGTTTAGTGGTTCTGTTTCCCTGTTAGCCTACGAAGCTGTGGGGAGGTTTAGTGGTTATGTTTCCCTGTTATACTTTCAAAGCTGTGGGGAGGTTTAGTGGTTCTGTTTCCCTGTTAGCCTACGAAGCTGTGGAGAGGTTAAGTGGTTCTGTTTCCCTGTTAGCAACGGGTGTGAGATGAACAAAGCAACTCACCAGGCAGTGGGCGTGTGGTAGGGGAGGGGGCTCGGGACTTCTTCTCTGAGGCTGTGTCTGGGGTGGTGATGGCTGAGGACCAAAGGGTGAACCTGTCCATGCCCCTGGGTCTCGCTCTCCTCCGCCAGGGCCGCACGGTGCCACTGACTCCTGGCCTTCTTCAGCCAGCGCCCACCCAGGCCCCACCTCTCCAGGTAGACACGGCACAGCTCATAATTAATGGCAGAGTAGTAGAGGAAGTCCAAGGCCAGCAGGACCATGACAAAGAAACCATAGATCCACACTCCTATCAAGGCCGTGTAGTTACTGTGTGAGAGAGATCGAAACACAGTGAGGATGACATAGAACACACTTCCCATTGGCTGCCTTTATCCATGTGGAGGGGTTAAGTCTATACTTCATTTTAGCACTGGCCCCGCCCCTACATTCTAACAACATGTGTTCATGTGAAAGAGTGTCTGTGTGGGCATTGTGATGTCAGACGGCGAGACATTTCCACCTGCACTGGCCATGTACACCAAGACGATAACTAGAAAAGTAAATAAACAACTAAAAAAAGACTATCAATTTGATCACTTTAAGAGCACCCCACCCGACTTAAACAATAAATAATTTTAAATGAATTATTTTTCTGTTTAAGTGTTCATGATTCTAGTTGCAACTACTCTCAACTTACACTGTAACACACACCGCCAAATGGGCTCTCACTTACTTTTAAATTGACCTTTGGGTTCCTAGAAGGGAATGAAAATCCCTCCCTGGATGAATGAAACACCTACAGTGGATATAAAAGGTTAAAATTCCAAACTGAAATCTTCGAGGGAAAAAAAAAAAAAACATACAATAACCTGGTTTCATAAATGGGGATGTGGCTGTGTTTTCTTAGTTGCATCTCAGAGCAAAAGCCATGGTCCGCAGAGAGCTTCCAAAGCATCAGAGGGATTTCATTGTTGAAAGATATCAGTCAGGAAAAGGGTACAAAATAATTTCCAAAGCATTAGATATACCATGGAACACAGTGAAGACAGTCATCATCAAGTGGAGAAAATATGGCACAACAGAGACATTACCAAGAACTGGACATCCCTCCAAAATTGATGAAAAGATGAGAAGAAAACTGGTCAGGGAGGCTTCCAAGAGGCCTACAGCAACTTTAAAGGAACTGCAGGAATTTCTGGCAAGTACTGGCTGTGTGCTACATGTGACAACAATCTCCCTTATTGTTCATATGAATGGGGTATTGGGTAAGGTGGCAAGACGGAAGCCTTTTCTTACAGAGAAAAACATCAAGTCCCCCAAAAGCACGTGGGAAAATGTGTTATGGTCTGATGAAACCAAGGTTGAACTTTTTGGCCATAATTCCAAAAGGTATGTTTGGAATCACCCGAAGAACACCATACCCAAAGTGAAACATGGTGTTGGCAGCATCATGCTTTGGGGCTGTTTTTCTTCAGCTGGAACTGGGGCCTTAATCAGGGTGGAGGGAATTCTGAACAGTTCCAAATACCAGGTAATTTTGGCACAAAACCTTCAGGCGTCCATTAGACAGCTGAAGATGAATTTCAACTTTCAGCACGTCTACAACCCAAAGCACACACCCAAATCCACAAAAGCATGGCTTCACCAGAAGATTAACGTTTTGCAATGGCCCAGCCAGAGCCCAGTCCTGAATCCAATTGAACATCTGTGGGGTGATCTGATGAGGGCTGTGCACAGGAGATGTCCTCCCAATCTTACAGATTTGGAGCGCTTTTACAAAGAAGAGTGGGCAATAAAATCAAAAGGTGCTTCAACAAAGTATTAGTTTAAGGGTGTGCAGACTTATGCAACCAGGTTATTGTGAGTTTTGTGTATATATATTTTTTCCCTCAAAGATTTCAGTTTGTTTTTCAATTGAATTATTCACATTAAAGGCCACATTAAAGGCCACATTAAAGGTGGACAAAGTTCTGACATGATTTATCTTTGTCTCATTCTTTTACATCACAAGAATCTGGCATTTTAACAGGGGTGTGTAGACTTTTTATATCCACTGTATGTCATTTCAATGGCAGAGTTGAACCCTAATAAAATTGAAGTGTTTCACTCTAAGCCTATTTTCCTTTAAGACAATTTAGAGTAAATTTATATTAAAAGTCCCGAGACTTTCTAATGGCATGTCCTTCTTAACACGTCTCTCTTCAATCTGTTGTCCTGAGACATTTATTGATGTATGTACATGGGCCACTGCAGGTTACAGCATGAGATTCACTCTCCCGTCTATAAAAGTCGCCGCAAGGTAAATGCGCGCAAATGCTTTGCAATTACTCTATGCGCAGTGTTTGTAATGAGGCTTGTGTTAAATGTCTTGAGGGTTTGTGAGATGAGCTAAGCATTAGAGAGAAGGCGACCCTATTAGACGTCAGATGTCATAACTCAGCCTCAGTTAGCTTCAAATCTCCCCGACCCTGAGAGACTGTGATACAAGGACATTATGTTACCGCCATAAAGTGACTTATTATTTGTAGGAAACCTACACATTTTGGTGATACATTTATCTCTTTACGGGCAGAGGGACATCCTCCCTGGATTGTATTTAAATGAACCTTAGACTAAGTGAAGCAGACTGTTTGAACTGGAGTCTGGCTAAGTAGAAATCATTCAGATCTCACCACACAACAACAAGCTATGTTAGACAACGTAAAAAAAGTATATTGAAAAGAGAAATTGCTAAATGACACTGAAACAAGTAAATAGAGTGATGCACACATGCCATCATCTGCTAATAGCGGCAATGGTTTCATTGTGAGCCATGGTATTAAAACAGCCAGGTCTTTGTCATTCACACCAGGGCTGAGAAGCTGTTAGACCCAAAGATGTGGCACGTTTAATGTCAGCTCTTTGTTCTGTAGGGGGGAGGATGGAATAGCCTTCTGTCCTGGTACCAGTCACTAGACTACATTTCCTCCCACACCCAAATGTGGTTGCTCTCACCTACTTTTCTACTGAGCTTCAAAGAACCCCTCCCTCGATGACTAGTACAAGATAGAAAAAGGAGAAAGAGAGAATCTGAGAGAAAAGTACAAACTCACAGTATATACTCAGGGCTGGAGAATTAGATAAAAAGGTAAAGTGATAGAGACTTTTTTGGGGGGTTCTACATTTCCCACTGGATTCTACTTTTATTAATGGGCTCTACTTTTCTCACTGGGATCTACTTGATAGGTTTAGACCGAGCTGTTGGCCACATACAGTGCAGTATAGTAGTAAAGTATGATACATTCACCTATTATAGAATAAGACATGAAATCCCTACTTAATCTGTATTGAGAGATTCCATCCTCAGTCAACCCACTCACTCCCTCAGTAACAAAGCCTCAGCTCTTCACTGCTCTGGTTTTGAGTTTCTCTGTAGGAGTGGATCAATGTCAAGGTGCCCTTTGAGGACCAGCCAAACGATGTCAATGAGTGGAACATCGTCGAGGGAGCAACCACTTATCAATCACTAACATTTAAAGGCTAGGGCTTGTTCTCTGTGGAGAAGTCTTGGAATTGCCTCATTCTTGAATGAGAAACAGTTGGAGATTACTTACAAATGTCCTTGCTGTAGGTTGTTCAGGTTTGCACTCCACGTAATGTAAGTATCATTTCATAATAACCGTGTAATAGAATACAATTAACAGATAAGATGTAGTGCTACTCAACATGAATCACTCCCCTAACCGCGGCAGGACTCACTTGTGAGCGAAGCCATCTGTGATGGTGGTCAGGTTAACCTGCATGACTGTCTGGAACTCGGTCTCGTTGCAGCAATACTTGAAAGCTGTGTTGTTGTGGTGACAGCAGAACATGTAGGTCTTGTTGTCCGAGAGGCGAGGGCAGTGGAAACCAAAGTGGTAGCGCCCCTTGTGGTCAGAGTAGGGCTCACACACTCTGAAATGAGCTGATAGGGCTGCGGAGAGACAGAGATAGAAACAGTTACAGAGGTGGGATGAAGATAATATAGGCCGACTTGATTTCTGTTACTTTCATAAATGCCGGTAAACCGCACTGAAATCAACAGACAGTTACTAATCTCTGTGGAAGGATTACATATTAAGGTTCAAGTCATGCAATTTGAATCTGGAAACCAGAGAGGCGTTGTCTGAGATGGGAGTCATGGAAACATCATTTGGCAGCCTGGTTTTGTGTAGATGATCACCAAATTACCGATCTGTCAGAGAAACGGACCAGGGATAATGAGTGTGGATATACAGGGCTGATCACGGTTGTCTCATATGTCACTGTGAAACAAGACAAAACCACAGACACCATCAAAACCAATCAGGCTGGGCCAGTTGGCATCCCTTCACACGTTCACAGCGTTACTGACAAGAGAAAACACTTTCTGTAGCAAAGCCACGGATAAACGGGAATTTGGTAAGGAGTGTTGCCTACGGAGTGACAAAGGAAGTGGGACAAGGTTATCCTGTCTTTTTATCCTGACGTCGAGCTATTCCTCTTAATGATGGAGAAGAGACTATTGCGCTGTTAAGAAGGGAAGCGTTCCCCTGGGATTTAGTTCAAAGGCCTGGGAAGGTGGGGTCATAAATTTCTGCGGTTGATGATAAAAGTCTTAACTAATATTACGCAGGCCATCCAAGGACAGACTCGCCATTTGAAGGAGGGGAGTGTTCTAGATCCAACGAGCTCGGGACAGCACCTCAATCAGGGCCGGCTGAAAGACAGGTCGACGGTCTGGCTGAACAGCTTGAATTGGCTCCCCTCCGACTCTCTGTGATCGTCAGGTTATGAGAGCGTGTTGAACAGGGAAGTATAATCGGGAGTAAGGAAGATGTAATGCAGTCTTACACGGGGGGTTTGAAGTCAGTGATTGATGACAGCATAGATTGGCTATTTATTATCCCTTGTATGTCTGTGAGGAGACAAGAGGAATTGGATTGTTATTTGATGAGAATAACTGCAGCTTGAGGTTTAATAGTATGCAGACTCTCTCAGTCAGGCTGGTTCACAATAACAACGGTACATTGTCCTTTCTCTTATTATATCAGCCAGCCTTTTCTGTTAACTCCAAAAACTTTATGTTGTCGTAAAGTGATGCACATTTTCAGAGAAATGCATCACAACACTGAAATCCTTGTTACGTAAGATTATTGTGGGGGGGTGGACATTGGAATCAGTTCATAAAGGTCACTTATCAATCCCTGGCTGACATTTAAGAGACAGCCATGTTCATGCCAAAATCATCCCCTCTAAATATGCGGCTCCGGTATTCTAAAGGAGGGGTCAGGGCTGTAAAGAGGGCGAATTGGCAATAAGGAAGCAGAGCAGCTTGGCATGGGAAGCGGCCCATAAAGTCCTCTAATAATGCACGACTTAAAGGGTTAGTGAGAGGAGCTGGCCAGGGAAATACAGCCTCAGCCATATTAGGGGGATAACAGCTGGATCTGGTCAGGGCTCTGTTTGGAAACGTTTTCATGTTGTTAATCACATTAACACCTTTCCAATTGTAGGACATTGCTGTAAACCATTTGGCTCGGATGTTACGTTCAAAACTTCAATCTGTGAGCCCGAAGGCAAAAATCCTAGATAAAACGTTGATAGGTTATACAAAGGTTGTTTACAGTGTAAATCACAGTTAGGACAAACGCAGTTTCACAAAAGCAGTTAAGTCCACGCTGACCATACAGCTCGATCATTAGATTTAAAAGCTGACCCGGGCGATGTGAACACATGAACAAACACCACAATAAAACGAGGAGTAGTGACCCGCAGTGGAGAGCAGGAGGAAGATGACCGTCAGGACGTTGAAGGACTGTCGGCTGGTGACAGTCATCTTGGGGTCCTCATAAAGGACGGGAGGCGGTGGGGGGGGGGTTCTGGCTGCAGGTTTTCAGCTCAGCATGCTGGACATTCCGCGCTCTCCGACGCCGCCAATCACATGGCTGCCATTGTCCGACCGGCCACCTGGACTGAGAATGAAAACAAATCAATTAAACGGAAATATGACTGTCGTAATGATTATGTTCAGTACGCGGTTTGGACAGAATTCTATAACCAGCTGTTGACGAAGCGCTAAGGAGAGGCTGGAAACTAACCACAGCTCATTTGCTCTCATTAAAGAGTTGACAAACATGAGTTGAAGAGGTGGATGTTTTTCACCCTTTTAATGACTGGGCTTGATGCGTGGCCTCGCCTTGGTGAATGTTGGACTCTCATCTTGTGATTAAACAAATGTAAATACCGTACAGCCAAACAAAACATGGTTCCCGCTACAACAGTTACATCTTGGATGGTCAAGCCTCGCTTAACAAGAAACACAGGTGGGGTGACATCACCTTGTTGTTATTATCAAAATTAACCGATTAAGATCAATACAACCTTTAAGGAAAACAGTGGCATGGATTCGTTTATTTTGGCCCATAGACTACTTCTAGGGCGAAGAAACATCTAACGCATCGTTGTGAAGTGATTTCTCCAAGAGGGCTGTCTGACGGGCCTGTTAGTAATGATGTATAGCAGCAGTCAATGGAGGAAATCTCTCTTCTTCCACACCGAGTGTCCCTGCAAGGCTCGTGCAAGGCTTCAATTAGCATCACACCAATCTGTCGTAGCCACAGACACTCTGGCAAAAGGAGATACATGGCATGGATGCACATATTTATCTCTTTAAGGACTGTTACTTCCTGTCTTCGGTCTCAGTTATTTTTAGGGATGAAGTACAATGGTTACCCTGACCTGCTTTCATTTCGCAAACCATTATTTATTACAGGCTACAAACCATTATTTATTACAGGCTACACCCCGCCAAAATAAAACAGCCTTTGGCAGCCCCACCCCAAACCCGGTCAGTAGAATATGAAATCTCAACAATAGGTATTTAGAGAAGCCTTGCTTTCACTTTGCAGACCTCATACTCTAATACTGAATAAGCATGTTTTTGTGCAAAGTTATGGTAACAATCCTGTCCTGGTTCTCTGAGATAACAAATTATCAGCTGTGTAAATGTGTATTTGAACTGGCTCTTGCTTCATAACACCGACTTCAACATACTGAAAATGTGAATGTCTGGCTGCTAATCCTATTGGCCTCTGTTCCTCTAGTTAGAACCCGCTCCTTTTAAAGGATTATTCAATAACTTAAAGGTTTAAATGCGAAGAACCCCCTTAAAGACGCTCCTATGAAGTTTCCCTGGGGTGTTCCTGGTCCTCATTGGTGCAGGATGTGTAGCCCTGTATGTCGCTGACAAGAGAGATGACATGGAGTTGTTGGAGTAAAACCAAACCCAGATGGCCAACACAGTGCCACATAGAGAAAATGACTGTACCACTGCCATATATCAGGCTGTTTCTGTTGTGGCCTTTACACCAGGCAGCTCGTCAGAGGGGCATTGAGGAAGACTCTCTAGACTCTATGGGCTTGTTAGAGCACTCTCTGGAGAGAGGGAGGAAGAGAGAAACAGAGAAAGAGACAGGATGAAGGTATCATGAACTGTCAGGATTCCCACCCTCTGAAACGTCCTCTCTTTTCATCCTGTCTCTTACACTGCAGGCCTTCACATGGATTTAGCTTTTTTCATAATTGAATATGGAACCCCCTTGTCTCTTCTGCTGTCCTATTTAAGTCTATGGGGTGTGAACAGTTACAGTGTTTTCAGCCCCATGTTGTATTTCTTATCAACAAAGATTAAAGAATCACACATTGCTAAAGCAGGTTTACATAATTAGCTTAATGTAATTGAAGCAGAACCCCACAATGCTCACGCGCAAACGTGCATACTGTACACACCCACCCACACACTCATTCAAGCACACACATTCGCCACACGCAGACTCTTGCGATTACACACACACAGACTTAAAATCGAAAGATGAACGCACATGGCACATGATGCATGCGTCCTGCGTCCGTCTGTTCCAAACGTGTCAAAGACAGGCCAGAGATGTTACAGAAACTGACAGAATATTCTAACTATTCAGTCGAACAACCAAAACAGAAATTAAACAGAAATGACTTCAAAAGCAAGGATCACATGCTAAAGAAAAAAACACTGTCCTACTTATGTCTTCACAGTGAATGTAGCATGCTGCCATCACCACTGACCTGTCGGGCTCTGAATCCATCTGCAATGCACATCACACCACAGCAGCCTTCACGGACGCTGTCTTTACAGCAATCAGCCTCTGCGATGTCTAACCAGCTTAACGTACAACGCTACCACGCGAATGTGTCCCCAGAGACACCCTAGGGGTGAGTTCGCGGGGAAATGACGACAGCATAGATTCAGTCCCCAGACACGGGAGACTGGACACTCCCTAATGCAATGGGTCATCTTCCTGGCCTCGCCGAGGGGATTTACACGTCTATATATTCAACAGCAGAGATCAGGCCTATGCACTTTATGAATCATCTAAATGAATCAGATTTTATTCCAGGTGTATGACTTTAGAGCTGTAGTCAGAAATGCTGCAGTGGTCCATTAGGGTTGTAATCCCACATCTGAGGGATGTAGTGGTTCTGCTGGGATAAAGCTAAACCATGGTTGTCCAGGGGATCCCTCTGGCCAGTGCTTGTGTGCAGGCCCTACAGACATGTCTGGGACACATCCTTCACGGAGTGCGTGTACTTTAGTTTGAAGTGTAATTGCCTGTTTGTTTGACATTTCACAAGCACAAAATCCCTGAGTGCCAGCATGCCTGCTGTTTCCATAGTCGGTGACAAGACTTTTTTCAGTAAGACCCAGAAGCTCAAAATAAAACAGAAATTACTAGAGGGTGGAAAGGCAAGCGGCTCGAGGTTGCTAGGGAAACGTTCTCTAACAAAAGAGAAAGGGGGAGAGTTCTTTCTAGTGAGTAATTAGCATCCTGGGTAATAAACAGGAAAATGAAACAGGACTCGTCTAAAAACGAGAAGCCACCATAGTGAGGTTGCCATCCCAGGGTTTGTGGTTTTTACTCATGGTGAGTGTGGCCCACGCTACTGTAATGGGCTGCTGTATTAAGCCTGCCTACTTGGTAGGCAAGTGTTGGTCTTGTAATGCTTTGCAAAGTTGATGATCAGAAGAATCAGCTCTCAAACCAAACCCATTTCAGCCGAAGGCCTGCAGTTGTCCCACCTGCTTAAATTTGTCTGTGGAGAGAAAAGGCAGCCCCTCCCCCACACTTCTTACTCTCTATTCATCTATTGGAGTCCTCCAGGGAGGAAATGAAAATTGGGTTTCTGTTTGTTTGGAAAGGCTAGAAACGGAGGAAGTGTAGCATTGTTTCCAAAAGCTTACAAACAACTATTCTGAGCTTCAATACACGAGGGACTAAATCATATTTGCATATCGCTTTCTGTATTAGAATATCAATATCTGCAAATCTATATCACTTGCATCTCCATGCTCCAGTAGCAATATACTACACTGCGAATGTGCTGGTTGAATTTTTGTGTGAATTGATACAGGCAAATTTTTTAATGTTGGAAATACAGTGTGATATAGATATATATTGAATGTATCCACAGGGATAAACCATTCAAAATTATATAATGGTAACATCTAAAAGTCACCCAGATGTTTAGATCTGAGCTGTTCTAAATACTCTCTCCACCAACGAGAATGAAGCTGCAGAAGATTTGTTTTGGTGCCATGCTCACAAAATATGCAAGCAGCCGGGGGATTTTCTAATGAGCCTGCCACTGGAGTCTAATAAGTTAAATTCATTATACAATCAAGACTCTCAAAGTAGGTTAGGGACTGAAATGTATTAGACTGCCTGTCATAATGCAAGCTTTACTGCTTCCTACTATCTACAAAACCATGCGTCCCAGAGGAAAGAAGAACTTTCGTTTCATTGTCAACTGACTCAAATTGGCTTTTAGTATTGACTTTCACCCCTACTTAAAAGCATACTGGTTTTCCTATTTTGTGCTTTGATTGTGTAATCCTGCCGGACAGGAGTGTGGAGGGACTTCATTTCCATAAAAGTTGTCTTTTATGGAAAATAAAGTAACTTAAAGGGAGATTGACGTCAAGTCATACTGTACATCTTTGTCAATATACAGTACCAGTCGAAAGTTTGGACACACCCATTGAAGTGAATGGGTAGGTGCATCCAAACTTTTGCTTGGAACTGTACACTCACCTAAAGGATTATTAGGAACACCTGTTCAATTTCTCATTAATGCAATTATCTAATCAACCAATCACATGGCAGTTGCTTTAATGCATTTAGGGGTGTGGTCCTGGTGAAGACAATATCCTGAACTCCAAACTGAATGTCAGAACGGGAAAGAAAGGTTGTGCCAGACGGGCCGGTCTGAGTATTTCACAATCTGCTCATTTACTGGGATTTTCACGCACAACCATTTCTAGGGTTTACAAAGAATGGTGTGAAAAGGGAAAACGTCCAGTATGCGGCAGTCCTGTGGGCGAAAATGCCTTGTTGATGCTAGAGGTCAGAGGAGAATGGGCCGACTGATTCAAGCTGATAGAAGAGCAACTTTGAGTGAAATAACCACTCGTTACAACCGAGGTATGCAGCAAAGCATTTGTGAAGCCACAACATGTACAACCTTGAGGCGGATGGGCTACAACAGCAGAAGACCCCACCGGGTACCACTCATCTCCACTACAAATAGGAAAAAGAGGCTACAATTTGCAAGAGCTCACCAAAATTGGACAGTTGAAGACTGGAAGAATGTTGCCTGGTCTGATGAGTCTCGATTTCTGTTGAGACATTCAGATGGTAGAGTCAGAATTTGGCATAAACAGAATGAGAACATGCATCCATCATGCCTTGTTACCACTGTGCAGGCTGCTGGTGGTGGTGTAATGGTGTGGGGATGTTTTCTTGGCACACTTTAGGCCCCTTAGTGCCAATTGGGCATCTTTTAAATGCCACAGCCTACCTGAGCATTGTTTCTGACCATGTCCATCCCTTTATGACCACCATGTACCCATCCTCTGATGGCTACTTCCAGCAGGATAATGCACCATGTCACAAAGCTCGAATCATTTCAAATTGGTTTCTTGAACATGACAATGAGGACAATGACACTGTACTGAAATGGCCCCCACAGTCACCAGATCTCAACCCAATAGAGCATCTTTGGGATGTGGTGGAACGGGAGCTTCGTGCCCTGGATGTGCATCCCACAAATCTCCATCAACTGCAAGATGCTATCCTATCAATATGGGCCACCATTTCTAAAGAATGCTTTCAGCACCTTGTTGAATCAATGCCACATAGAATTAAGGCAGTTCTGAAGGCGAAAGGGGGTCAAACACAGTATTAGTATGGTGTTCCTAATAATCCTTTAGGTGAGTGTATGTTCATTGTTAAATTCAGTTAGAGTATTTGTAGTTTGGGCAAGTCTGGCTCAAATTGTTACCCAGATGAATATCCTCTAGAGAGATGTCCTACTCCCATGTAGTCTTTGATATGGGCGGTATCTATCTCCCAGACACAACCAGGCTGTGTTTGTTTTGGATTCTCTCTGACACTGTGGGCTCTACTCATTTGTCTTGGCCTGCCTCCACCACATTATCGTCGGATCCTAGCCACTAAATATACTCTTTTCCATGGAACCATTCCAAGGAATTTCAAATATGGACTCCAGAATGATAGAGACATGTCATTATGCAACATTCATTCTAATCAACATTTTCCCCTAATGTCAAAATGCTCTTAATTGTTTCCGAATGGTTTGTTGAGTCAACATTCATAATGTGCATTCCAGTAGAAAACCATGCAGCTGTGAGTATGGTCATAAGTCCACAACAAGTCCAAGTCGCCAACTAGCCAAGGCAAGTGCACCTTGTAATCTGAGTTTTTTGTAGTGTTAGGTTTACAAGAGCAGATAGTCTTCCTTAAAACCAGAGCCACCACAATAGATAGCTCCAGATGCCACCAGGTCACAGGGGTCACTGAGAGGACACAGGTTGCAGACATAAGTAACACACAAAACACTGCTTCCTGGAATCACTCTCACTCTGTGAGAATGTAATATCCGCTTTCTATCAGTCTACTCTGGGTTCCAAACCCTAATGGAATTTTAGCAGGTGGATTATGAACTGTTAAAAAAACCAAATAGCGAAGAGAGCTCTTTCAGTCTGAGCCTGTTTCCCAGAGAAAGATTGATTTGTGAAGTGTTAGTTGACTCGGCCTTCACTAAGGAATCACTTGTTACTGAACTTGTCTGCCTGTCCTCTTAATGACCTGAGACACAGTTTGCTCACCTTCTCTGTTAGGGCAAGCGGTGATGGAACTTTACACAAACTATAAAAGTTGTGTGATTAAGCACACTGACCCATTCTATTCTGGCACCATCTCAAAACATTTATGTCATCAAAACCAAAATGTTGTCCCTTCCAAAAATTCTTTTTTTTATATAAACACTAAGCACTTAGATATTGGCTGAAGTCCATTGTGACTGTCTCCCACAGTTTACTTGGGTGAGTTATGTGTATTGCCACAGATCCGGCATTTTCCAACTAAACTGATTTGCCAGATGGTGTGGCTATAACAAGCGACTGAAAATACAAACTTTGCAGTACATAGTTCTCTATCCTAACAGGGAATACATTTGCACCAAGAACCCAAAAGGTCCACTATGCAACATTTTCTAAATAACACTTGAAAGACAGCTCTTCTGGTAGTAAAAGACCAATCTCAACAGAGCTTGATATGATGCATTCATGGACCAATGTTGCTCAGTGCTGTTCATTCGAATATTTTGAAGATTATTAGATAAACAAAGCTAAATGAAATTCCATATAAAATCATCTGAAAATGCCCATCCTGCAAACAAATAATTGGTTTAGGAGACAGAATATAAAATTTGAGGGAATTTGTTACACATTAGTATACATTGCTAATTCACATATCTCAGACAACAATGGCTTGATTTTTTCTAAATGTTACAAGTTACAAAATTACTCCGATTGGCAGAGGTTGGCAGTGCGTCATTTTGTGGACTACAGCACGTTAACATTTGCTGTGTTACTTTTTGTAAGACTTCACAGAAAATGGATATGAGATCCATTCTCATGAGGTAAAACCCACTTTACATGAACCTCTATTCTATGCAAGTTTACATCAGTGTGGTAAAAGAGGATAACATAATGCGTCATAAATAACAAATCTTATGAATCACATTCCCTTGATCATTAGTCCAGTTCAGACAACAAGGCCAAAATAGTCATTACCGCTGCATTAATATCACATCATTTGATGCAGCATTTCCATGAATATTATTTGATTATCAAAAACAGGCACATTGGCGATTGATCTGGATAACAGGAACAAAAACCTCTCCCAGATACACATTGTGGTTAACGCTGTCTCTGTGACATCCTTTTTGTCAGTGTGTTCTCTTGGTGTAGCTGATTAAACAGTAAAGAGGAGGGGAGAACATTGTCAAAGAACAGAAGCACACCTTGTTCCAAACCTCTGGCGAGTCATCTGTCACCAAGGAACTATTTCTTTCTGCAGTCTGAAGGTGAACCCCTGCTTGACACAATAGACCTGTTGCATCTTTACATGGTGTGGTAGAAATTAATTGATTAGGATAATGGCCACCACATAACCATCTAATGTCTCAGTAAACCATCAATGTGCAAAAGTTTTACTCGCACAATTACAAACCATTATTGGTCACCTTATTACCGCTCTCAAAAAGGTATTAACTAAGGTATTAACTTAGTATTGCTGTCGTACTTGGGGTATTATCATTCAAACTCAAGCTAGCTACAGCGTTGTGCTTCACTAGTGCATTGTGGGAAGTTCAGATTTTTTTGTTACAAAAAAAAGGATTTTGGCTACAACTAATTTACTACATTTGTAAAGCTTTTAAAAAAACTCAATTTAATTGTCAGTAGTTGAGAACCTAAACTCAACTCTCTGTCATTCATTTTCAACTGACACAGTTACACGACATCATCTGATCTGTAGTTTATATTTGTGTTTCCTTTAGTTATAAACAAGAGTTCTTTAACACACATAAAACAGATGAATCCAGCGGTAATGCTTAGCTAGACGCCACATTCTGACGATTAGTTGGAAAGCACTCATTAGGGGACAGTCCTGTTATGCCTCATATATTGGAATCTAATCTGGAGAACATCAACAATGTGGGTAAAAAGATAATGTTCCCCGCTGAACATCAACAAATAGATAATGGGAAAATAATACATGATAATTATATCCACTCTCATGCTTTTTCAGCCTTGATTTAAATCCAATCACCACAGATATTACTATTCCTTTTTAGTGTGATCATGACTTAGATGTCTCTTTTCTCTAATTGATAATTACATCGTTGTGAACACGCTGGCAATATTGTTGGTGACGATGGTGAGATCAAATTTTTTGCTTTGACCACCTGCCTGTCTCACTTCATTTGGGCGAGCTGGAGCTTTGTTGTGATCTTATTATTTGGGGTTAAGAGTTCAGCCTAATCTGCCGCTTGGTCAAACTGAATCAAAGTGATAACTGGGAGACCTTATAGCGTAGCGTTAACACACACCCCAGTAATCACCTGCAGCAAGTGTCAGGAATCCAACCATCTTTCAGATCTGGTATCATCCCGCTGTATATCTCTGCTGTCAGAGCAAAGGGCAGTGAACCGTAGGTCTCCAGTACGGACAGACCACGTCACCCAGTGCCAGCGTTGTGCCAGCCCTAGTTCAACACTCTGTGTTACAATGCAGATGGATGCTTACTGGCGAACAGGGAGGTTCAAATCCATTAGACGAGCAATTAGAGGGAAATTGGCACTGAAACAAATTTCACAATTTCCAGCAACAGCACTTGTTCTACAGAGAGCGCCATGTTAGTTACCGTGTAAACTGCATAGTGAGTTCAGAAGCCTACCAGGTCAGAGGTTTGGCCAATAATCAAAGCTTCCTCACGTCACAGTGACTTGTTGCTAGTATGAATAGAAAGTTGAATTTACATTTAATTTAACGTTGTTCAATTTAAATTGAATTGTGTTCTGTAAAACTATTCCTGTGTAAAAAAGCCCCTCAGTCACACTGATAAACACAAAAACAGTCCATAATGTCAAAGTGGAAAATACAATCTACAAATTGTAAAAAATTCTAATTTGCAGATTTTATTTTCACTTTGACATTCTGGACATTTTTGTGCTGATCAGTGGCAAAAACTCCTAATGAAATCCATTCTGATTTCAACGTTGATATACTAATTGTGTAAAAGAGCAAGGGGAGTGAATACTTCTGAGAGCCATCGTAATGAGTTGTGGGGGGGTGCGGAGACATTCATTACAGTAAACATCCCTGTGCTACTCTTGTGTATCTATACAGCACTACTATGAATCAAGATTTACCAATGCTAAAACATTGGTTGGCTGCGTGCTAATTCCATGGCAATCACATAATAATTGCTTTCCTGGTTTAATTGTCTAAATATGCGCCGACCAGGAAATGCATGGTAAAGCCATTATTGTTAATCGGATTTATCAATAGGACAAACCATCGATACTTCCATTGCCAGGTAGGATAGCATTTTAAATTGATGTTTGGCAACAGCACAGCTGCACACAGCACATTCATATTCAAAAGAGCCGGTGGGTGAATACATCTTAGAATTTCTTCTAAGATGTATTCTTTATTTTATCATTCCTGCTACCCATTTCAGCAGGATTTAGATACACAACCCTAAGAGAAAGGGCTATTTTCTGGTAATAAATCCGATGAACCCTAAAGGAATAATGTTCACGCAAACACTGATGGATCCATGACACAGCACAGGGGGACTACGAACAAACAACACTATTGACATTTCAGTATAACCAATTCACTTAATGGACTGCTTTATGTCGACGGAGTAAACAATAACAGGGGTTTGCTTCTAATGTGCTTTGTTTTATCGATTCAGCAGACTTGGTGGTTCACAGCACTAAACTGGGTCAGATTGCACTGATGCTCCCGCCGTGCCTAGTATCTGATAATACACATGACAATGTACGGGGTACTCCACTGTCTAACTGCCCCTGGCATCTAATGGTTACAGCTGAATATGTGGGACCACCTAGAAAGGATACTTACAGTACATACATAGAGCTGGTGGGTGGATCAGATGAGAGTCTATTCTGAACTGTGTACTCCTGTAAATCTCCTACTAGATATAATCATCTGTTGAGTGCAATTGGATACGGGGGAGCATCAAAGGCAATGTCAGAGTCTCATGAAGCCGAGCGGCTGCTGTTTATGAGGCTGAGGATGCCTGCTTGGCTCCGTCAGTCACACACAAGGAGAGTGAGGGAGACACAGAAATGGGCCACTCCATGTGATCTCCATGTCAAGATAGAAAGCGTGATAACTTCACAATATTCTAATTCAAATTCATTTTTAAGTATTCATAAATTCACATCCAGACATCTGTGAGCAGAGGCAAATATGTTTTAAAAAGGGACAGTTCACCCAAATTACAAAATAAGACTTGGTTTTGTTACCCTGTAATCAGTTTACGAACAAGGTATGAATGTAATGCAAGCTTTGGTTTTATTTCTCAAACATGGCTTCCAAATGTTAATGTGTTTGTGGTACAAATGCCATCCAATTCCTGGTACCGATATTAGCCTTTTTCAGGTATAACATACTAATTATCTGAAAATATCAGATATTTTTTGTGAATTTGATCTGTGCCACAAATGCTAAAACATAAACATTTGGAAATAGTGTGATGGAAATTAAATCAAAACGGTCAAACCTGGATTGCTGTAAAACCTTGTCCATTGACTGATACAGGGTAAGGACACCCAAGCTTAATTTGTAACTTGGGTGAACTATCCCTCTTGCTTTCTGCTCTATTCAGCTACATACATTACTTACAAGTTCTCACTATTTAAAAAATCTTGTAAAATGGTTTGTTGGTGGAATTAGTATTCTGTACCTATGATGGTTGATACAGACTCACTGAAAGAAATTGGAGAACCTAGTATTTATTCTCTACAACTATTACTGCAGGCATCAACAGCTACCCAGGCACGTAGTGTTGGATATGTCACAAGATGTGAGAATAACTGCCACCACAGTGTCATGGAGTACAACTCCTATGGTCGTGACAACAATTTTATTCATATCAAAGAAGCCACTCCCTCGGGTTCTTTCATGTCTCAGCCTCAAGTCCCTCTGCTACATCTGCACCTGTCTTCTGACAATTATTATGCATTTTTGACATCAGTTTGATCATCCCAGAATGAAACCTGAAGCCCACGCTCACCCACAAATAAGATAGTGCCAGACGACTGGTCACAGCATCGAGGCTATTCCTATTTAACCTTAACTGAGTAGCCCTATACTAAACTCGTGAATATTGATTTTAAAAAAGTATGCAACAGCCAATTAGTTAAACATTTGTAATTCTGAAAAAGCTAATTGACTCAAATGTTTGTCCTGTTCCATTAACAGAACGTTGAGCATCGACATAAGGTTCTGGGGTTGTTTTCGATTAAAGTTTGTTATTAAACGTTTGCATTGGAGAAACCACCTGAAAGGCTGTTTTTGCACAGGACAAACATAACTAAAGGTAAGCCTTTAGAGAACGGATATGTTTTAAAGTATTGGCTGCTGGGGGTTCAGTTGATGTGAACAAATCCCGTTAACATTAAGATCAAGCGAGAACGATGTGTATATCAGCCACCAGTGAAACCTACGTAGACTGCTAGCCTCCTACTGAACAGCCGCTGTAATTAGAGGTCAGGAACATGTCGGCCTACTGTCTGAATGCATTCGCACATAGTGGTAAATATATTCCAACAATAAGAGATCTTAGAACGAGTCTAGAGCTGTTGTTTTCTAGTACCTAAACTCTATTTACCCAAATACTTAGTATACTTAGTCCTTCCGAGTATGTTCCCTATATATTATCTACCTTGTTTAAATGAAACACAGACCCCCCTAAGAGCATTTAATGAAAACTTGACTGTTCATTCAATCACTTTCATTACGTCAGGGAACAGTGTGGTCAATGTCGTTCACTGTCGAAGTACAGTGCTATGCCACTCTGTAGACACGCTGAAAACATTCAGAGACAATGTTGAGAGGGAATATGCTTCATGCTTCCAGTAACTTGTCTGAACGATTTCACACTTTGTAGTCATTAGAAGGGTTGTGTGTTGATGTGCATTATCCTTAATGTACTCATGAATTCAAAGACAAGGGACACTGGGTTAGCCACATACATATGCAAAAATTGATGCACACACAAATGCCTCAAGCCACGTTTACTGACTCAAACAAAAACTGGCAAGCGAAGCCCATAAGCTTTTAACTAATGTCTCTGCAAACAAGAGTGTGAATTCAAATCAATAGGCAGTTAGAAGGCAGCTTTATGTGGCGTACAAAGGGATTCTCCCTGTCCTCTAAAGCCTCGCTGCTTCCCCATGAGCCTGTTTCCAAGTTACCCACTGACAGCCACTGCCAATCCACACTAATTGCTTCACATTAAGCGCTGAGACAGAGAGCCAGACGCCCTCGTCTTAAAAACATAGTTCATTCACTACCTCGGTAGAAGGAATATTACAGGAAAACTGAGGGAAGGAAACTGAAAGAGCACACCGCGTTCACAACCCTGTTCTGGGTGAAACTTCAAAACGAAAGAGGCAGGCACCTCTCAATCATATGTAAGCAGTGTGATGTTTTTAATTACGCGTATTGTACTGTCACGCAAAGCCACACAAGTTAAGCATGTGTGCCCTTCCCCCGGACTAGAAATGGACCGAGGGAATGTGAATAAAAACTTCGTTAAGGTCCACTTAAAGAGGAATACGCAGACCTAAAGGAAAGAACTCCTGGTGATTATGGGGCGCTCTCTCTACTCACCTTTGTTGAGCTTGTAAAGGAGGGGGTTCCCCCCGTTGGTTCAGTCAATGATCCCGTTGCTCCTTTGTCAGCGTTCACTTTTAAATTGTGGCAGCTTGACACAATTACATCTTCGTTCCAATAACGAAAATGAACCGCACTGGGAGAGGGGTAACAAAATGCCAAAGAAAAAGAAGGAAGGACTTTCTAAGTACTCGCCGCTGTATCTAAGCAGACAGCTCAACGATAGAGTTATGTGAGCGGGAGTGAGGAAGAGCGCCAGAGAGCCATACTGAGCGAGTGAGGCAGTGTGAGAGAGGAGGGTAACTATTGTGCGCTCTAGATTCCAGGGTGACTAGGTATGTTTTCGATGAGAGTGTTAGTATGTGTGCTTGTGTATAATTGTGTGTTTCTGTGCATTTCTGTATATGTGCTCCGGTATCTTCTGTTTGTGTATGTTTACGCGTTTCCTTATATTATGTCTAAAACCGAAGCCTCTGGGCCAGCAAGCTGTTACTCAAGCAATGCTTTCTCTTCTCTTCAGAGGGAATTACTTCTAGTTAGGAAATCTACTAGAGATACCTTGGTGTAAATATGACCTTCTCCTTTTCCTCCTTATCATATATTTTCTTTCTTGCAATCTAACTCTCCCTTAAGTCTCAGCTCTTCTCCTCTCCCTATTCCACCTTCTATGTATTTGCATGCCAGATAATTATCATAATCTTCTCCCCCTTGTCCACCTTTACTGTCTGTCTTGGGTTCATTAAAAACAACTCACGTACCGCCCGTCAACCCCCCCCCCCCCCCCCACAAACAGAACTTGGAATTCTACATACACAGTTACTACAAAACGCACACGCAATCACACCCTTAATGTATGGATTGTATCTCCCCGGACCACCTTGAGAGGACCTTGCTGTGTGGGCAAGTGGGCGGGGGGCGGCCTGCGTAACTAGCCCCCTGTCATCTCTCCACGCTCTCTGATTCATTATGGGACTCATGTGTCCTGTAACACCACAAGGGTCTCTAAGTGCTTCTCCCCAGGAGAGTTGCTGTGGAGCCCGGCGCCGCTTTGCAGCACGCAGAGAAAGGCCCCCGCCAATCACCTCCAATGTTAAGTGCAAGGAGGTTCAGATGCCGCTCAGCGGGCGCGCTTATAAATGTATATTTATAAGGTGTCACAATTCCCCTTATCGAGCACCTTCCTCAGCATCTGACGGAGAAGTGAAAGAGGAAAGGCTGGGAACACATGGCGCAGCTGTTGTCATGATGTGTGCACAACGGTGTGTGGGCGGCACCAGAATGCCGACTGAGCTACGAGACGCTCCCCTGGAGCCGGTGAGGATCATGGGTATTGCCCTGTCTTGGCTGCCATCGGTGCTCCAGGAGCAGACGTGGATGTGCGCATGAGGGGGTTGGAGAAAAGCACGCAGATAAAGGCCAGCGTCCGTGGAAGAGAAGGGAGAGGCTGGACCAGGCCAGGGTAGCCTGTGGGAATCCCAGTGGCAGGCCGGGGGGAATGGAGGCCAGCGTGGGGTGTGATGTCTGGCCAACTGGAAACGCAGGGACAGATACTGGGGATGTCTGGAGCCAGAGACTCCAGAATGTTGTTGCTGCTTAATTCTTACTTAGAGAGGAGGTGTCTGTCATCACTCACTGCTGCTTTCTTCACTCTTATGGTTCCTGTGCTTGTCTTTGTAGTCGTTGATAAATGAGGCCCAACTAAACAATCTAAATCCTCCACCGTTTAGCCAAACAAGTGAACAGAAACCCGGTCGGGTGTAATGTGATACTGAGCAGTACGACATCAGGTCATCATTACACCTTCGTTTTTATTACTACATTCAACACATTACTCAGGCGGTAGAAAACAGAGAAAGAGACCGGCAGATATTAGTACATCAGGAAAGGTGGCCCCCCATGGTTTGAACTCCAGACTCTGGTGTGCGCTGGGGCTACATGTATGTAATTGGCTGGGAGAGTTTCCACTAGACCACCGGCTCAGCACTCAAGGCATCATCACAATGAAAGAAAGGATTATTTGCGTCAGATTAAAATGAAATGCAAAACGTAACTTTTCACTAAAAAATTAACTAAACGTACAGTAACATGCTTTGCCAACCACTACCGCAGTGATGAATGGTACACATTCCTCTCTTCCAACTCACATGAAATAATTGAATGCTTTGAAATGTGCTGGAAAATCAGGACTGCTTAACGTCTGTATTGTTCCCTAGAGTCAGAAACTGGAGCAAACACTTTGATTGCAAGCCTCTGAAACAGGGAGTTGGTGGCTCTTGGTTCCCCATGTTGCACACTGTGGGTGTTGACGTTTTTAGTATACTAAAACTACTGGATCTCCTCAACCGGGGAGATGACCAGCCTAGAGAGTTAACAGAGTGCGGAGGGGGTAGAATATGTAATGTCCAGTACTTTTCTCTGTCAGTCAGCTTGCTTCATTCATAATTCAGTCCTGTCTGTACAGCATTGCCAATCAATATTTGCACACTTATTGATTTGTTGCACCTTTGCTTTCAGGACCAACATTGAACTGAAAAAGTACATTCTGTCCAACATGCACATAGAAAATAAAAATTGTAGTAGGATAAATATAAAATGATTAGCCATATTAGGAAGTCGGAATATGTGTTGATTCAGCCATACATTTGTTAATGTATATGCAACACGTACATTTGTTTGAAAATGATTTAATTTGGCATTTCACATAGTATTATCATTGTTTGGATTTATACATTTTTCACATTGTCAAAGGGCGGTATGGCCCTTGACTTTGAATGTAAATCCTTCCCTCTCTGTGAGAAGAGGGACTTAGCTGATGTAAGTGACCCTGCTTCAGCTTGGCTCAAGGAGATTTCTTTGAATCCTTTTAGGAGAGACCATAAATGTTGGGGATCAGTTTACACAGCCAGCCATTAAAACCATGATGGTATGTGATACACAGGGGATTTCCAACGATTTGAGATCAACTCCATATTATTGTCAATCTGGAAAAGAAAAATTTATTTGTTTTCTTTCTGAAGGGCATTTTTCTTTTCTCAGAAACGGCAATCATAATATAAAAGATGCTGCAAACCTTGGGCTGTGACCTTCCTTTCTGGACGGATTGGTTCCTAGGTGTGTTTTTCCAATGGACCGTCGTTGCTCTGGAGGCTGAAACCATGAATCATTGATGAATTGGCTGTTGGTGCCATGAAATCCTTCAGTCACATAGAGAAGAGTGAAGCTTCCTGTGAAGTACCTTTCTGGGGTGTCATGAGGAGAATATGCTTGAAGAAGAAGGGGAGCATGGGCAATCCTACTAGGCTGGGGAAAAACAACTTTATCTAAACTGACTTTCTGCTAAATCACAAGCCAATCTTCTTCACCAGTGTGCACATCAGTCAGTTGACTCTAGAATGAGTGCAGCTTGTGGGTGGCTGTCCACTAAGAGGCCTGGCCAGCATATCTTCCTCCTGGTAGGGTATTTTGGGCACACAGGTGCATTCACAACACCCAAGGCAGCCGCTCCCCTGGTGGGCTGGTATCAGGGCGTCTCTCCCCACTCGGAAGTGCGGCTTCCTAATTGCCTGGAAGACATTGTTACTCATTACAAAGCCCTAAACCCCATCTTAAAAACAATGGGATGTCCCTAAACATCAGCAATTATAAGATTCAATCATAAACTGCTCAGCCATCTGAAAAATATTAAGATAATTATTTCTCAGAAACACACAAACGTGACGGTGAACACTAATTTGCTGTTGAACAGACGGTAGGCTAGTTTTACCACCTTTTTAGATCTTTTTCCGATTTAGTCTTTGAGGCTGCATCCTTTCGTACAAATTTGGCCTTCTGGAGGAAATTAGAAAGTGAGATTATGTACATATTCATACTGAGCACACAAAACATCATTACCTGCGCTACTACTGAAATATACATTTTATATTCCTGCTAAAATAACTTAGAATCATGCCACATAAAGTTTCCAGGAATACAGATTACTTATTTTACTAAACCTTTTGGAGCACCTAGTTTAATCATCTGCTAGTGGTCTATTATATTGTTGGCCCCAGTCTTTAACAATGTCACCACGAAAAGGAAGTTCATTCATGTAGACAGGTTTGTGCATACACTTCAGATGGATCTAACAGAAAATCCTGGCATGCTCAAGAAATAAGTGTTAGCTTAGTTCCCTTCACCTTCTCCTGACTTTGGATTTTGCCATTCTGTCAGCTTTTACTGCACCTCAAGGCCATTCTGTGTCATAGATTTGTCTGTTTTACCTTTGGCTTACTCAGAGAGACCCATCACTTTGATGCAGTCACAGTGGCATCACAAAAACAACACATCTTTCTGCTTTCCACATGACTGCCCAGTAATGCTGGTGCAGAGCGTCTACAGTGCTTGCTGGCTATAGTCATTGTCCATCTCGTGAGATTCATTCATCTTTATGCAACTTCAGAGGCTTGCAGCAATAATCTGAACAAATGTGTTTTTCTCAAGGAAATCTGTCTCACACGCAGCTGACGCAGAGTTGCAGGAATCATAAAGGGCCAAGTCTGGTGTTTAGTTTAATGAAAAGTGAGAAGTTGGGTAATCTTCAATAGCCACAGATGGAGTAGTAACAGCCATGGGCCTTGGCTTATTTGTCTGTCATTTAACTTTTATAATTTTACTCTGAATTACATAAACATGACCAGTCAGGGTTTCAAACAGTCCCTTCCAAAGGCATTTTCTGTTGTGGTCTGACTTGTCTCATCCCTTTTTTTATTTATATTGCAAAGATAATTAGAAATGTGGGGAAAGTGAAGGAGTCTGAACACTGGCCATTGTGATTGAAATGCCTTTTCATGAAATAACAAGTGTTGACGCAAACAGTTGATTTTGTTTCATGTATTTGCAATTTCTTGTGAGTGCTAAGACACTTCTTAATGAAACTTTTGTACAGTAGATCTCCATTATAACCAAATGAGCACAGCAGTATTTTTTTTTATACACAACAGTTAGTAATTTCTATTTACTTTCTGTTATAACCCAAATGGTAAGAACATTTTTGCTAAATAGTAAGCAAAACTCTCAACAAAAGAGGCAAAACTCAGTTGAGTAAATCATGTCAAAGAAATTTCAAACATTTGGTCACAGCTGATACAAACTATTCCCTTGAATGTTTACCCCTTCTGCACATATACAAAACCTTTTTGCACAATTGTTCAATCAGCAATCAGTTCTTATTCATGCATAAATGAGGTCACCCATGTGTTGCTATTTGCAAGAATTAACCAAACACTGGTAAGGGAAGAGGGGTTCAAATGTGTAGTGTTGGAGTAGCTCAAAGTGGAATACAAAGAACTGTAGTTTAGATTACATTTGTGCCATTATTATTGAGCAGAACAATGTCAGTTAATTTACTATGGCAATAAATATTTGCAGTATTCAAAAAAAGACAATTGACAAAAGTATACCAATACTATTACTAAATTCGCTATATCAGTATTATACTTTATACAGTACAGCTTATGTGTAAAATACATTTGCTTTGTTTTTGCAGTGATTCTTTTTTTTTAGCTTGGTACACATTTTTATATTCACAGAATGCAGCATCATTGAGTTTGTAAAGGACAAAATGGAAAAAGTGAAGTGAAAAATGAAGCCTTTTGTTTCTGGATATACATTCTCTTGAGTGACATTCCTTCTCAATAGCCCTCTTTGCTAAAATAATTTTAAGGAAAAATAATTGAACCCATGTGGCAATAATGTGTTTACTTGACATTAATTGTACATAATATTATGTACCATTAAATGGACGCAGGGAAAAAGAGACAGGACCTGTTCTAACATTTGACGTGATTGAAATCCATCGTTTTGACCAGCCACAGAGCAAAGCAGCAATAAAACAGTTAAGATATCTAGCAAAAAAATCTAAACAGACAGCATTCCCCGAGAGGGGGTCACAGCTTGTGTGTGATACCCTGAGAGGTAGGCTGACAGCACAACAGAGATGGCTACATTCCTCATGTAAATAAAACAACAACACTTGCATACAGTATTGACAATAAAGCATTAACAGATAAAAGCTATCTCAGATCGTACATCCAATATCGTGCAGCTTAAAAGTATGTGAGGCCCTTGTGCAAATTAGTTTTTTTTATTGTTCACCATAAAATCCTTATTCAAGGAGAACCATTTTTTTTAACCTGACATGACAGGTTTATGTTTACCAATTCCATATGTTGGTTTAGAGCAAGTCATGCATGTGGTAGGAATACACAACTGAAAGGAATTAGTGCAGGTGCAAGTTGTCTTGGGTAAATCAAGTTGGTCAGTTGAATCAGGTGGGCAAATAATTGGGTACCAAATGTACCAATCAAAGGCGAGATATTTAGGAAAGAGTTTTGGTGGGACTCAGATAAATAGATACAAGAAACCTTGTCACTTTGGTGTTCCCCATGCAGGTGAATGCAAAACACCATGCAGCGAGGAAAAGAGATCTCTGAGGACATCAGCAAGAGGGTTGGTAGTGCACATCACTCTGGGGCAGGCTATACAACCTTACAACCTATACAACAAATGTGAGCTCCATCAGTCCTTTGTGAGGCAAATCATTTACAAATGGAGAGCATTTAACATGTAATTAGCAATGCTGTCTAGAAGTGGATGCTCAAAAGGTGAATACCGGCCTATACTTAACATCTGGAGATTTGCAAACTTCCGTTGCTGCATTTCAGGTTATTGTTCATGCTTCAACTATAAGAAGAACACTGAATCAAAATACCATTCACGGGAGGGTTGCTGGGGAGAATCCTCTGCTGTCAAAAAATAATCAAACTGTCCATCTTATCTTTGCCAGATACCACCTGGACAAACCTCAAGGTTTCTGGAAGTCCATTCTCTGGACAGATGAGTCCCAAATTGACAACTATGTTTGGGGAAAAAAACGATTCCTGGCATTCTATATATCTATACACAGGGGTTTTCCTGCATTCAAAGCTCAAAGCCTTCCCAAAATCTTGCACCGCCTCTCTGTGTTTGTATGGTTAAACATGATTTTTCGCTCATATATAAAATACCAGCGAAATACTGCAACTAAAATGACGGTAGGAGGAAACTTTTTCCATATTGAGTGTTGCCAGGTGGGGTTTGTTTCCTAATAATTGGGCTATGTTTAATGGGCTTTGGCATGTCGATTTCTTTCTGGAGTCGGCGGCATACCTTGTATACAGGACCACACCGGTCCAGACATCGTGGAGATGAGTAACGTGAGAAAAACAAGTGGATCCTAGTTTTCTTTTACACACAAGCATGTCAAAATATTCCATAAAAACATAACCTTAAACTACATATAATCCGCATAAGCTTTTTAAAGCTTTTCAGGTGACATCTAGTAGCCTAGAATTACAGATTTGTTTTCAAAGAGAGATCTCAAGAGACAAACGAAGATGACTGGTGAAAAGACTATCAGATTAAGGTACGTACTATCACCAAAAACATCAGGCTATATATGCAATATATAGAGTAAAAAAAAGATAATAAACATTTAAGTCACTGTCAAAATAAATATATGAACGTGAAGAGGCTTGATCAGTGACAGCAGCAGAGTCTAGTACAGCTGAAGGAAGTTGTGGGATATTAAGGATTGTGGTGTCAAGGCAAAGATGGGGAAAAAATAACTATATTAACAAGAACATATCACAACAAAAATAAACAATAATATTCACTGTGATCATTATAAAGCTGATGAGTGATTTCATATTTCTTTTTAAATAACATGTCAATAGTTCTAGGTTATGTTAAGAATAAATATATTGCTTGCATATTTTGGTTGATTAGAGAGGACATTGTAGCGTGCAGTAGCTGCTCAGGTGGACATGGACAGCAGGGCAGATTTAACACTATAATAGTTGTCTTTTTCAAGTGTGTAGCCACATTATATAAAGTATTTCACAGAGGGGTGTCCGGTAGAGTGGGTTACCACATTTGCCTTACATGTAGCACAACATAGTCAAATTTTAGCAAATAAAACGTAATGTCCCAACAACATAATGGTGGCTAGTGAAAATGCTGAGTGGCTAGTAACTTTGCTGAGTGGCTAGTAACAAAAAAATGTATGTCAAGCACTGCCTACCAGTCTACTGGTGTATTCAGTTGGCATTATTGATATAGAAGTCATTAAGGGTGAAATTACCTTACAATTGGTACCAGGTGGACAATGTACACACAATTGTACATTGTGCCAGAAAGGCACTCCACTAAATATCAAATATTTACTACCTGGCTATGGTGCTTTGACTCCATTTGACCTCATCATTGACAAAAATGTGTGTCACCTGTCACCTGACTTGTGGCAAGACTATTATGTTTGGGAAAACAGATGTTTTTTTAAGAATGTGAAGGAAAGCTAGCCTATATTATGTTTTGCTAGCATATTTCAAAACGTAATCGGTCGCTTGTGAATGGGGTTGTTTGTAAGGTGCGAGTTTAAGTATCACTTTTCCCATGAGAAAAAAACAAACCTTGCATTGTGATTGGTATCAGGGTAATTAGTGTGAAGACAATTGAATGAGAATCCTCATTGCTGGGATCAATTCAACTCACTGCCAGAAGCTTTAAAAGAGACAATTGCACAACAAGGTATTTTTACACTAAGATATATTTTGGAAAAGGTTTTGAACAACACAATCTGCTGGATTATTTCCCTCCTTCAAAACACTACCTTGTGAAGTATTATACAACACTTTTTTGAAGGAGCACCCCACAAAGGTATTGCAAAGTGAAAAGAAAAGGAGTTTGACAAGTTCTAGTGTTGGCTGAGCCAGAAAACAAAAAAATAGCTATGTTCTAACCTATATCCTAACCTTAACCCTTACCTAACCCTTCTTTTAAACCTAACCCTAACCTTAGTAAACAATTTCTTATCAACATACAGTTCCTGAAGGTTTCTTGATAGTATTACTATCAATAGAACCCCTGATGATGGAAATTGGGATAAAGTGTAACCAAAATGACTCCAACAAGTGAAACCAAAATATTTGATGGATAAAGTAGGCTTTTCATCAAATCTCTGAAAAAGAATGGCCTGATTGGCAATGGAATCTAGACTCCTTGCCTGAAAGTACTGAGGGGAATTCTCAAAGTGACCCACAAGTTATGTGAAGATTGGTCATTTGTTACTATATTGTTACTAAATTTAACATGGCCCACAGTAAAATCCAAGATGGTGGAGTAATGGATCCCAATAGCAAATATGATCCTTGAAGATGAGTGAAGTTAGCTTGCAAATATGGCTGGGCTCAATAGCCCCACTTGTGGTTGACCGTAAATTGCTTGCACTCGCTTGGTCGTTTGATGGTTATAAACTTACGTACCAAGTTTTATTATAACATGATCATGTATGTTGGAGTTATTGTTGTGTGCACATATGTGCAAAAACATGCCAGAACTTTGCGTTGAGTGTTTTAGCGAACTGTACCCCCACCCTAAACCAGACTCGAGTGTTACCTAACTCTGACTCTTGGAGCAAATTTCACAGTCCATTTCTCGAAGACTGTAGTGCATATTGTGGGCACCCAAATAGCGATTTTAGCATGTGTATTGCACACTGGTTAAGATTTATTTCAGCGTAGTATACATACGCCATATGAATAACTGGGCATTTGTTTTTTAATCACGCATTGACATTATTGTAATCATTATGGTTGCATCCCAGTAAAAGCCTGTAGAAAAATTAGAACAAACAAAAATGCAATGAACGGTCATTCCATCTTCTTTTCACCAGGCCTTGTGCAGACAGTGCTTTAAGCCAAATGCATTGCTGCGGAGGTCCATTATTTCCAGCGGAGTGAAAGCCGCACAGCTGCGTCTCATCTGCTAGACTGGGATGCATTTGATTTTTCCATTTTGTGCATTATTTTGCCCTGTGTAATCAGAAACTGAAATAAATGTTTGCCCAGTTACAAAAATAAATGTTCTATATTTGGGTGGGACTATTTTACAATATAAATGGTATGCTAGTTCAGTAAGCATATGGGCATCTGACTCCTTTTACTACAAACCAAGGTCCTGGTACACTGCACTTATATCATAGTTTGAATGAACTTATCAAAGCTGTCCATCTTGCACAAAATGTCTCTTCCCTAACAGTGAGTTGTCTAGTGTAGAACAGAGATCACACTAGATGTTTTGGAGTATTTGTTAAACGTCGTTGACATTAGGGTTACCAACTCCAGCATAGAAAAACACAGCACACCCATGAATTTGGGGGACTCATAGCTGTCTAACTCAGTAAGAAAGAAATAATATGATTTAACTTAACGGCTGTGTCAGTGCAAAAGAGTATGCACACTCTTCTATTGCCTGACAGAAAAGTTAATTACATCGAATCATTTTAAGGCTCAGAAAAAAACATATTTCTCCTCTACTAAGGCATGTGTATAATCTCTTGAATTTGTTCCTCGCTATCAGCTGATAAAAATCAGTTTTTCCCAAGTATTGCCACTAAAAAACAGATGTCCGTGTTAGCCTATTCTTTTGCTACATTTCCCCATACATTAATGTATGGACTTCATGACATTAACAATACCACTTAAATGCTTAGCGTCCATTACAAACTGCTTGTGCATTTCATTCAGGATATTTGATCGTTAAATGTGCCACCGTTCTCTCGAGTGTTTATAGGCTTGAATACACCAACATGGCAGCGCAAGACAAGCATTGCAGTTAGTGCGAGTAGTGATGGCAGTTAAAGGGGCATTGTGTAGAATACTGCCTCTAATGTTTTTCATTTTCATTCTATTACGTTAGGGATTAACACAATAGTGAATGGTTAAGGAGCAATGTAATTGCGAGTCATTAAGAATCAATACTTTAATAGCGAATGTAATCGCAGTTTGCTAGTTAGCTATATGAATGTAATTCTTTTCAGAGGTGGATGATGTGGATGCCTGTATTATAAAGCAATAAGGCAAGGGGTGTCGATCTGTGGCTAGAGAAACCCAAGTCTCTTTGTGATAAGTATATTTATTTTCTAAATCTATTGTTTTCTAATACAGTCTTTCTAGCTAAGGCCATCTACACTGTTCTGCCTGTCTTATCAGGAGTCTGCTTAATGAGCTGCTGACTGCTCATGACTTATTGTTGACAGATCAACTATAGGCAGTTTGTCGTTGTTTTCATAATCAGTGCCTGTATTGGAGGGGGAGTCTCCGCCAGGCAGTCATCAATATGGTACTAAATCCTCCCGTTTTTCAACTGCATTCTTGTCAAGCGGTGGTTAGTGTTTTCCAAAATTACAATTCTTATTTACGTAATTCTTTAAAATTGTTCTCCAGAGTTATTAAAGGAGAGTACAGCTCCATTTCAGTCTCTCATTTAGTATCTCAAAAGTTTTTCGTGGTATTTGTTATGCAACTAATATACACTGCTCAAACAAATTAAGGGAACACGTAATCACCACAGTATAACAAGTCAATTAAACTTCAGGGATATCAATCTGTCCAGTTAGGAAGCATAAGTAATTGTGAATCAATGTCACCTATTCTGGTGCAAATGAATGTGCACTGGAGAGGCAACAGCAAGACAACCCCCAAAAAGGGAATAATTGCTCTCTCCTTATCCTTCCTGACTGATTCTTCTCTAGTTTTGCGTTTTGCTAGTGTCCTTATCACTACTGGTAGCATGAGGCAGGACCTGCAGCCCATTCAGGTTGCACAGGTAGTCCAGCTACTCCAGGATGGCAAATCTCCCATTCTAGTCTCAAGAGCATGGAGGAGATACCAGGAGACTGGCCATTACACGAGGAGTGCTGGACAGGGCTGTAGAACCCAGCAGCTGGGCACGTATCTGCTCCTTTGTGCGAGGAGGAACAGGAGGAACACTGCCAGAGCCCTACAGAATTACCTCCAGCGGGCTACTGGTGTACTTGTTTCTGACCAAACTGTCAGAAACAGACTCCATGAGGGTGGCTTGAGGGGCTGACATCCTCTAGTGGGACCTGTACTCACAGCCCAGCACCATGCAGCTCGATTGGCATTTGCTAGAGAACTCCAGAATGAGCAGATCCGCCATTGGGACCCCGTTCTCTGCACAGATGAGAGCAGGTTCACACTGAGCATGATGTCAACTGTCAACTGATGTGACAGACATGAAAGAGTTTGGAGACGCTGTGGTGAATGTTATGCTGCTGCACCATCATCCAGCATGACCAGTTTGGTGGTGGGTCAGTGATGGTCTGGGGAGGCATATCCTTGGAGGGTCGCACAGACCTCCACATGCTAGCCAATGTTACCCTGACTGCTGTTAGGTACCGGAATGAAATCCTCAGACCCATCGTCAGACCTAACGCTGGTGCAGTGGGCCCTGGGTTCCTCCTGGTGCAGGACAATGCCTGGCCTCATGTGGCCAGAGTGTGTAGGCAGTTCCTGGATGATGAAGGCATTGATGCCATTGACTGGCCCTCACGTTTCCCAGATCTGAATCCAATTGAGAACCTCAGGGACGTTATGTATCGGTGCATCTGACGCCGCCAAGTAGTGCCACAGGCTGTCCAGGAGCTCACTGATGCCCTGATCCAGGTCTGGGAGGGGATCCCCCAGGACACCACCAACTGTCTCATCAGGAGCATGCCCAGACATTGTCGAGAGTGCAAACAGGCATGTGGGGCCATACACACTTCTGAGTCACATTTTTAGTTGATTTGATGAAATTCGCACAAGTTGGAACAGCCCGTCAATTCAATATTTTTTTGAGGTTGAATTGGTTAGTGATTTTTGTTTCCATTGACCGCTGTTACGTCATTTTGTTCTTAATGAATTACACAATGTACAGTAAAGATTTTGATATTTAATATAATTCCTTCATCTGAGACCCGCTGTGTGATTTAAGTGTTCCCTTCATTTATTTGCACAGTGTGTGCTATTTGGATCTTATTTTGTGCTTATGTAGCTTTGTCAAATATGTTTTCTTGCTTGGTTGTCATGGTGATGGCAAGACTACTCAGGTCTCTGAAATTGAGATTTTCACTCACCCTTCATGCTCACCTCTCTATGTCCATACTCACAATGTCACTTTTTCATTGAAGCTTAGCAGGAACTTCCTCTGTAAGATTGACATTTTAGTACGTGTCAGGTAGCCTAGCAGTCAGAGCATCTGACCAGTAACCAAATGTTTGCAAGATTGAATATTGAGCCAAAAAGATGTCCTTGTTCTGTCTTGTGTCCTTGAGCAAGACACTTAACGTTAACTGCTCTGGGGTTGCCAAGAGCATTACCATATTCACACACGCCTCCCAGTCCCACTCTCAAAGCAGACAGTGTGTTGGACCTCACTTTTACTAGAAACTGTTTATCGACTAATCTCACTGCAATTCCCATCCGGGTCTCTTACCATTACTTTGTCTCCTTTTCTCTCTCTCTCTCTCCTCCTAGCCGACCCACTAAGCCCCAACCCAGATGATCTTGCACCATCAAAATCTTTGTTCTCCACTAATACTCTCTTTTCTATCCTATTTTCTCTCCCATCTGCTCAATCCTTTTTCCCTTTCTCTCCTGATTAGGCCTCTTCAACTCTATGACTCTCAGTGTGCCCTTTTATCCTGATGGTTTTAGCCCTCCCCTCCTCTGTTGGCTGACTGACTCACTGAGCTCATAGAACAGGGCTGCGGGCAGCTAAGTGAAATGGAGGTAAATGAAACTTCCGGATGACCTACCACTTCACTCTGTCCTTGCTACTTGCTCTACATCTCTATCTGCTGCAAAAGCTACTTTCAATCACTCTTCAACTGTTTTTCTTAAACCCCAGAAAACTGTTTGCCAACTCCTCTCGCCTAAATTCTTGACCTCGTTCCGTCTTCTCTTACTGTGGATAACTTTGTAAAACAAGTAAATAACATTTGCACCTCATTCACTTAAGTATTTTGAGTCCGCTGCTCAGTCACACAGAACTTGTCTATGACTGAACGTTCCGTCACTAACAAAATGAAAACAAAAGGGAATGGCTAAAATATAGAGACAATGAAGTTCCGTAAGTATATTTGAAGATTTAAATGTTTTTTTAATCTTTACTTTCTAAACAAAGGAGTAATCCACAGAATTAACGAAACAGGTACAGAAGGAGAACAAAATCTTCCAGTCCTTGATCATGTGAAAAGGACAAATGTCTAAATTGAAATTAATTGCAAAACTACTATTCTGTTCTGGCCCTATACATAAATACGGAAGTGATAAAGCAAGAAATGCTAGCGTTAACACTACTCAAAATGGTTCAGATGTTTTTTTAGCTGTTCCACTTTGCTGGGCGTCTCTCAAAAGTGATATCCAAAGCTGTTGGATTCCCAACCTGTGGGAGCAAAGTAGTGCAGAGACAAGCCAACCATTTATTAACACCTGGTGGAAGGACTTATCACTGTCCTACTCACCCCTCAGGCAGGGTTTCCCCAGGGTCCACGAATTCCCAGGATGTCATTCCCTCACAGTATGAAACACTTTTTCCCATTCCAGGTGAAATCTTGCAACTATGTTCAGCCATGCAATAACCTGCCCTTCTCAAAACCATGCCCGTCTATCTCTGCTGTGAGAGAAATAATGGGAGAGCTGGTCAATCTCCCTTTCCGTAACCAGTCTGGCTCTCTGCACTACCTAAGGTAACTCTGTTTCCTCTGTCATCTTCCTAGATCTATCCGCTGCCTTTGACACTGTGAACCATCAGATCTTCCTCTCCACCCTCAGTGCTGAGTGTCAGGCTCCAATTTGTGTCGGCTCCACTCACTATTTGTGTCCCGCAGGGCTTGGTCCAAGGACTTCTCTTCCTTCTATACACCCAGTCACATGACTCTGTCATACCCACACAAGGTCTTTGTTACCATTGTCATGCAGATTACACTGAATTATTATTATTATTTCTCTTTCTGACACACGTCCCCTACATCATGTTTGAAAATAACCTTGAAGTGACATTGGTCCACTGCCTGCCTCGTTCCTTCTCCACAGTATTTATGAAGAACGACATTACAAGTGGTGTAATTCTTAATCCAGGCACTTGTCATTTTTCACAGTGTTTGTAAGATTTATTTGGAATTGTAGGGTCCCTGTGGCTGTATAAAAGTTTTTTGAAAATTAAATAAAATTTACTTTTAATTCCTAATTCACATTTTTTTGTTATTCAGAATAATAATATGAGGTGGCGGGGTAAAAGTAGCCACCTGCTCAGACTGTAAAGGAGCAAAACAAATGACAACAAGACCAATTAACTAGGAAAATGTTGTTATTGGGTTAGTAATTGTTGTTCAAACTTTTCGTGTTTTCCATAAAAGGATTACTTCTCCAATACGTTTCAATATTATTGTACTTCCATGTATGGTTTTCAGGAGGTAAAATGTCTATTGAATGGCAAGACTTGCAGAGAAGCAAGACCAAATGTCTGGCCATGGAAATGTGCTAACTGATGTAAAAGTATGAGTGCCGATCCTTTGTTTCATTATGTTGGTAATTGAGAAGTAATGTGTTGATATAGGAGATTTAGGAGTTTGCGTCTAAATAGCAAGACAAATCATAATGTATATACATTAGACTTGTTGGGAGAGTTTCTGTTACCAGAACTCCAGCGAATAGATTGGATAGATCAAGGAGGTTGATTCGGCGGAGAGAGAGCTTGGGCAGTTCAAAGGATTCAAAACGGCCGCTCTACTGAGACTGCTCTCCTCTATGTTAAAAAAGCTTATCAGATGAATCAAGTGTTTGATTCTTGAAGATGGGAGGAACTCTTCTTGATGTCTGCTGGGATAGGGTCAAGAGGGCATGATTTTGGGTGCTAGCCATCGCTAGCTGGAGGATATCTGCTAGTAAGAGTGGGAAAAAAGCATAGCCAAGTTCAGTGTGGCCAAGTTTGAAGTTTGAGCAACCAGTGGGCCTGCAGGAGTGAATGAGATATGGATATCGTCAACCTTCTTTTTAAAGACTTATTATGGTATGGACATATGGCCATGATGGTACCCATACTCCTCATTTTAGCGCTGTCGCACTCAGTCGAAAATGGAAAAAGTGAAGCTCAGATCTCATGAACCGAATTTCGTAGAGACATGCAACCAAGTTCCAGATATACCCCTTCTCGTGCTGACCAAAAATGTCTCTGGGGTCTTTCAAATTCGCCCCTTGGATCTTCCTTCATTTTGAATTTGGTAAAAAAAATGACATCTCCTCCGAAACCGCTGAACGGATTTGCATGCCGTTTAGTGTGAAGGACCTTTGAACCATTATCTTTAAAAGTTATATAAGGAAAGTTGATATCTCAAATAGTACGGCCGAAATCAGCGAATGAAATTGAGCTGGGCGGGTCTATGACTTTAGACATCCATTAATCCCAAATGGAACATCAAACAGCTATGAAACGAAACATACTAGTACATGTGTCTCTCAGGAAGGGACAGAAAAAGTCCCATACAGAAATACCTCTTGGGGGCACCATAAACATCACTGATGTTTCTCATGATTTTGCCGTTAATGAAAACACTTAAATGACATCTCCTCCATAACCACTGAACAGATTTGGTTGACAATTGGTGTAAAGGACCACTGGACCATTGTCTTAAAAATTTCTATAAGAAAAGTTGATATCTCAAACAATATGGCCTCCATTTTGACTTTTGTGAAAAAAGCTTTAACAACATCTCCGAGACTGCTGAACGGATTTGCATGCTGTTTGTTGTGAAGGACCTTTGAACCATTATCTTTAAATGCTATGTAAAGAAAGTTGATATCTCAAACAATATGGCTGAAATCAGCAAATGAAATTGAGCTGGGCTGGTCTATGACTTTAGACTTATGACTAAATCCACATGGGAATATCCGACAGCTACCAAATGAATCATGCCCATTAACATCTCTGCCACAAATGGACAGCAGAAGTCAAGTATAGAATCACCTTATGGGGGTGCTATAAACCTCACCAGTGTTTTGCGTTATTTTGACCTCTTAAATGACATCTCAGAGACCGTTGAATAGATTGGCATGCTGTTCGCTGTGAAGGATCTGTGGACCATTATCTTTAAAAGTCTGTAAAAAAGTTGATAACTCAAACAATGTGGCTGCAATGCGCAATTTAATTTGACATAGTTGTGGCAAATCTTATATAAATCCTAAAACAATTATCCAAGAAAGATGCTACTTGCTTTACAGATAAACACCAAGGCCAGGAATGTACCCTGAAAGGTATGAACAGATAGCTCTCAAGGTGGTGCTACAAACCTCACAGATTTTACGAAATTCATAAAAAATCTGCCAAATATGACTGAGACATAACTTTCTGGAGATGTTAATCACTAAATGAGGTAACTGAGCCAAACATTCTTCAGCTTAACAAGCTAAACCTTTTCATATTCAAAGTCAATGGTATTAGGAATTCATATCATTTTGGCCACTTTTAGCTGTGTGGCTAACGCAGGGTGGCTAACGCAGGGTGGCTAACGCAGGGTGGGTAACGCAGGGTGGCTAACGCAGGGTGGCTAACGCAGGGTGGCTAACGCAGGGTGGCTAACGCAGGGTGGCTAACGCAGGGTGGCTAATATATGCACTCCTCCCTCCACACTATCACACACACATTATATCCTCTCTTCACACACAATCCACACTCTCCTCCCCCACTCTAAACCAAGACACGTTCTTTGCTCCACACACATATTCCTACCCTCTAGTCCACAGGTGTCAAACCGGTTCCACGGAGGGCCGAGTGTCTGCAGGTTTTCGCTCTCACCTTGTACCTGATTGATTAATTAGTTCACTAATTGGTTAATTTCTACCCCCACCTGGTTGTTCAGGTCTGACCTGGGAACCAATTTAAAGGAAAACCCAAAGACCTGCAGACACTCGGCCCTCCGTGGAACCGGTTTGACACCCATGCTCTAGTCCCTCCCTCCAAATACACTTTCTCTCGTCTCTCTTTACACACTCTCTTATGTCTACACATAAAATCACACACACATTCTCCTGTCACTTAACATACGGACATTCCTATTTTCATCCAAGAAACCTGACTCCTCCCCCACAAGCACAATGTCCCATATCTCTACACATAACACATACACACATTCGCGTAAGCGAAGCCAGCCAAGAAGAGCGAATGTCTCTTACTGAGTAAGTGAGGGAGTGATAGGCCATCCCTTGTTAAAGTGTAGTGGTTAGAGACACAGACTGCCATGCAGCTGACCACTATTCCAGGCTCGCTGCAGACAAAACAAATTACTTATTAGGATTTGTTCAGAATAGACAAAAACTTCGCTGGCTGCAACCTTCAGTAGCTGTGTTATAGTATGCCTAAAACAAAACAGGTTACGGTTATATTGTGAATGTTTCTGGGGGATTTTCAAAGTATGCATCTGTGTATGCTATTTGGGGTATTATAGATCACAATCCCTTGAGACTAAAGGGTATGCTAGCAGGCCCTGTGGTGTAGTGGGAACATCCTGGTTCTTCAAATGTGTGACCCCACTTCAATTCCCTTCTCAGTCTTTCGAAATTCTGTATCTCAGAAATGTTCATCCACGTGGTGCTATTCAGCCTTCACACAACAATGCATATCTGTAATACCATGATTTTCATATATTTGAGAGAATAATTGTATTACGTGTCCCTTTTATACTGTTATTGTTTTCTAAGGAAATTAACCATCCATGGAGTGATTGGAGTCATTGTTTTCGTTATAAGTAGGCTGTATAGCTATTAGCTAGCATCTACAGTAATCTTTGTATAACAGTACACTTTTGTTCCATTAACAAACATTTTGTCGCCCACTTTATCTCAGCAAAATTGTAATGGCTGGGCTAACATTTACATTTGGAGAGGATAGAGAGCTGCAGGAACTGCCAGCAGTTCTGGAGGGGTAGTGGGAACATCCCTGTCCTTAAATATTCTGAGCCTGGTTTGATTCCCCTCTAAGGTGTTCCAAGTCTTGTATTTCAGAAATGTATATCCACTCAGTAGTATTCAGCCTTCACACAACAATATATATTATTATTAGGGGGCCAAGCAACGAAGTTGCTGGAACCCGCTTATGTTTGTTCGTTTTATTATTATTATTCTCCAGGGCCATTTTCAGAGGTCCATAACTCGGTGCCCTCTGGTTCAAAACGCTCCAAACTTTGCCTGATTGTAGACAGCCAAGGTCCGAAGGAATGGACAGGAAAACTCCCATACAGAAATACCGCTTGGGGGCGCTATAAAGATAACCAATGTTTCTCACGATTTTACCATTCACACTTAAACGACATCTCCTCCGAAACAGCTGAATGGATTTGGATGACAGTTGGTGTGAAGGACGACTGGACCATTGTCTTTAAAAGTTATATTATTGTAAATGTTTCTGGTGTATTTTCAAAATATGCATCTGTGTGCTATTTAGGGTATTATAGATCACAACCCGTTGAGACTATTCAGACTGCCAGCAGGCCCTGTGATGTAGTGGGAACATCCCGGTCCTTCAATAAATGTTTATCCACTAGGTGCTTTTCAGCCTTCACACAACAAAACATCTGAAATACCTTGATTTTCATTTATTTGCAAGAATAATTGTATTATGTGACCCCTTTTATACTGTTATTGTTTTCCAAATAAAGGAACCAGCCATGGAGTGATTGGAGTCATTGATTTCATTATAAGTAGTCCATGGAGTGAAGCACATGTGTTGCACTGCATGAGTCAAATAGTGGTCACACCAGATACTGACTGGTTTTTGGACCCCCCCGGACCCCCCCAATACAGTGAATCTGCACATTTTAGAGTGGCCTTTAATTGTGGCCAGCCTAAGGCACACCTGTGCAATAATCATGCTGTCTAATCAGCATCTTGACATGCCACACCTGTGAGGTGGATGGATTATCTCGGCCAAGAAGAAGTGCTCACTAACACAGATTTAGACAGATTTGTGAACAATATTTGTGAGAAATAGGCCTTTTGTGTACATAGAGAAAGTCTTAGATCTTTGAGTTCAGCTCATGATAAATGGGGGCAAAAACAAAAGTGTTTATAATTTTGTTCAGTGTATTTGAGAGAATAATTTTATTACGTGACCCTTTTATACTGTTATTGTTTTCCAAAGACAAAAATCAGCCATGGAGTGATTGGAGTCATTGTTTTTGTTATATGTAGGATGTATAGCTATTAGCTATATTGTCTTTGTGCAAGACTACTCTTTAGTTCCGTTAATAGATGTTCTTTTGTCCACGTTATTTCAGCAAAAATGTAATGGCTAAGGTAAAAGTTGCATTCTGCTGTTTAAATAGCGTAATGAGTGGGGTGGTATTTAGTTTCTAGCCCAAACATTTTGGTTGTGAAAGTGAGTTTTCTAAGAAGAGACATTCAGGAGGAAAATCACTGACACCCTGTAATGAAATCTCTGAAAGGCACAGTCAAAAACAAACAATGCCCCCTGAACTTTCTCTGCGGACCCCCAGGTGTACAGGGACCCCAGTTTGAAAAACCCTGGTCTGGTTTACCTCTAAAGCTGTCCACTGCCAAGCCAAATCCTTGGCCCGCACTTGCCTTGTGAATAACTTCAGATATGTGGTGTAATGAATTACAAACAGAGCAAAGAAGAAAACATGAGACCATCCAAGACAATACAAAAAGGTTGAATTACCACCCGTCATGGCAGTCACACAAAAATGTTTAATAGCAACATTAGGCCACAAATCAGAGGCGTAAAGGGCTTGTTTTGTCTGCCGGAGTCAAATTTAATACACCTGAACGTCAGGCTCTGATCTTGGCCAAAGCTCCTTCTCTGATTCATGGCGGCCCTGAGCCCCAGTGAAATGTGTTCTCTCGTAGAGAATGAATAGATCTTCCCTCGCAGTGAATGACCTCCTATATCACCCTTTGATCGGAATGAACCTATCTGGATCAGCCACAAAGGGATCACGGCCAAGCTCACCCAAGGGTGGAAGCAATGAGGGAGCTTATCATGCCCCTGATGTTCTATTACCTCCCTTGCGGTATCATTACATCAGGTCCACACACCCCAAATGCAAGGAGACCAGTCCAATTCCAACGATAAGAATCTGACCGTGCAGCTCAAGATGGGCACAACGAGTTCACAGCTGTTTAAAGGCAGTAAACGGAAAAATACTGAGGAACATTAAAAGGCAAAGAATTTAGACCAAGCCACACGGGAAGTTATCATCCCGCAGCGAGTTGGCTGATAGCTGTTGATTTTGAGGAGCTGACGAGCACCTCACTCATTAGCATCAAAACTCTCAGAGAGCTCACGCAATCAGACTAAGGGCTCTCGATGTGTCTGTGACGGCTTGTTAGCCTGCCTCGTTGCCACGTTCAAGAGGCCAGGGCGGAGCAGAGGAGGTACATCTGTCTGCTCAGAATGCATTTGGCACCTCTCGACCGCGCACACTGATCACGAGTGATGAGATGACCTCCTGCCGCAGTCCTCTCCCAACAGGGCAGCCGCTAATTGGCCCCCGAGCCTATCCATATTAATGGGCCGGTTTGACTTGTGCGTTATTGGTCACCTGTGTTGGTTGCCAATAAGTCTGACAGGATGAGCAAGTTGGTTCTTTGCTACACACCAAGGCCTTTGGTGTGGTGTCAGATTGAATTAGAATGATCCATTGGATCCGTTTTAGGAATGCTCAGTAAGAAGGTTGTAGTCTGTGTGTATCCAAGCAAGTCAAAGTATGTTTCCGCTGTTATTCCAAAAGCATTTTTAGGTACGATTTGACAACTGTTAGAACCAGTGATGCGGTTTAAATCTCTCTGAGACTGAATATTGAAGATCCCTTGTGGAGGTTTTAGAGAAATTCAACCAGTAGTTGTAGTGCTAATGCCAGTTAATAATATTTAAGTATTTTTTATTTAGAGTTACTGCCCAGAAAACATTGGTGATACACTGTCTACTGTAAAATTCTGCTCAATATCAGACTTTCCTAGACACTCACACACAAGGAAACTGCCTAAAGGTCCTGAGCATTTCTGTAGGCTTTAAGAATCTTTGACTCTTTTCCTACTGTACTGTAACATTGATCAATTCCGAGTTGGAGAATGTATAGTTTGATACCATTATTCATTACTACTGACACAGGAGTCATGCTTTACCTTAAAAATCAGTCTGTTCCTAAAGGTAGCTGTTTGATGAGGTGTGTTTGTGTGTGTGCGTGTGCATGTGTGCGTGCATGTTGCTTGCATGCATTTGCATGGTTGGATGCACGTAGTCTGTTGACTTGCCTGTCAGTATAACATCTGGTTCTGGCCTGATTTGTGTCACATGCCTTTTGATATGATTGTCTTAAAGTGTCTCCAACAGGTTGCTGCTGGCCTTACACGCCCTTGGTTTACAGTCGATTCATTACTCATCCAATAGTGTCAACTAAACACCTCTGTCACATTAGTCATGGTCAGGTGACAGACATTCAATAAAATTTACAAAACACCCATCAGAAGCCATTGGTCAGAACAAAGCAAATATGTCATCACCGCATCAAATATCTAAATTCAGAAAGCACCTAACAGGTTTTAATCTATCTGAGTTTGTCACCAACCTTTATCACAGTCACAGAAATGATGTGCATACGCACACAGTACACACAGTACACACAGTATTGAAAATCCATTTAAGACTTTTGCTGCTGCCAAAAAGTAAGGCAAATTGACAAAACAATAAGGGCAAGCTTTTCAACATCCTATTAAATAATGCTGGGAATAGAATTAGGAAAAGTAATTAAACATTTATTTTCAGAGAAATAAGAGAGAATAATTACAAACAGCAAAATTACTTTAATAAAAATGGAGACTCCATCATCAGTCTACAGTGTTGCTTATCAACAGAAAACAGTTGCAAGCGGTGTAGATGCCTATGTAGGTACGAAGGTAAGAAGGCCTAGAATGACAGAGACAAAAACACTGCTAGATTCCATTAAAAGTGAATGTAGTATACCACACCAGTGGCAGCCTCCTTCTGCTTTTCTGTGCTACTATCATCAATGGATGTCTTCATTGACTTATTAACTTTATATATATATATATATATATATATATATATATATATATATATATATATATATATATATATATAATAAATATATATAAATAAAAAATGTACAGTATATACTTTGTGTGTGTATACACACCAGTCAGCCATAACATTATGACCACTGACAGGTGAAATGAATAACACTGATTATCTCGTTATCATGGTACCTGTCAATGGGTGTGATATATTAGGCAGCAAGTGAACATTCTGTCCTCAAAGTAATTGTGTTAGAAGCAGGAAAAATGGGCAGGCATAAAGGATCTGAGCGACTTTGACAAGAGCCAGATTGTGATGGCTAGACGACTGGGTCAGATAATCTCCAAAGCCCTTGTGGGGTTTTCCCGGTCTGCAGTGATCAGTACCTATCAAAAGTGGTCCAAGGAAGGAAAAGCAGTGAACCGGCGAACAGGGTCATGGGTGGCCAAGGAGCATTGATGCATGTGGGGAACCAAGGCTGGCAAGTGTGGTCTGATCCAACAGACGAGCTACTGTAGCTCAAATAGCTGAAAAAGTTAATGCTGGTACTGATAGAAAGGTGTCAGAACAAACAGTGCATCACAGTTTGTTGCGTATGAGGCTGTGTATCTGCAAACGTGTCAGGGTGCCCATGCTGACCCCCTTGACCACTGCCGAAAGCGCCAACAATGGGCACGTGGAGCATCACAACTGGACCACGGCGCAATGGAAGAAGGTGGCCTGGTCTGATGAATCATGTTTCTTTAACATTATGTGGATGGTCGTGTGCGTGTGCGTCGCTCACCTGGAGAACACATGACACCAGGATGCACTATGGGAGAGAGGCAAACCGGCAGAGGCATTGTGATGCTTTGGGCAATGTTCTCCTGGGAGACCTTGGGTCCTGCCATTCATGTGGATGTTACTTTGACACGTACCACCTACCTGAGTATTGTTGCAGACCATGTGCCTTTCATGGCAACGATAATCTCTCATGGCTTTGGCCTCTTTCAGCAAAAATGGTTCAGGAATGGTTTAAAGAACACAACAACGTGTTCAAGGTGCTGACTTGGCCTCCAAATTCCCCAGATCTCAATCCAGTCGAGCATCTGTGGGATGTGCTGGACTAACTAGTCCAATCTGTGGAGGCCCCACCTCGCTACCTACAGGACTTAAAGGATCTGCTGCTAATGTTTTGGTGCCAGATACCACAGCACACAATCAGAGGTCTAGTGGAGTCTATGCCTCAACGGACACAGAAATAGGCAGGTTATCATAATGTTGGCTGATCGGTGTACCGTCAGGTCCGGAAATATTTGGACACTGACACAATTTTCTGAATTTCAGCTCTGTATGCCACCACAATGGAATTGAAATGAAATAACCGAGACGCAATTGAAGTACAAACTTTCAGCTTTAATTCAAGGGGTTGAACAAAAATATCGTATGAAACATTCAGGAATTGCAACCCGTTTCATACACAGTCCCCTTATTTCAGGGGCTCAAATATAATTGGACAAATTAACACAATCATAAGTAAAATGCTAATTTGCAATACTTTGTCGAGAATACTTTGCAGGCAGCTGCTTGAAGTCTGGAACGCATGGTCATCATCAAATGCTGGGTTTCCTCCTTTGTGATGCTTTGCCAGGCCTTTTCTGCAGCTGTCTTCAGTTGTTGTTTGTTTGTGAGTCGTTCTGCCTTAAATGTTGTCCTCAGCAAGGGAAATGTATGCTCGATCAGGTTGACATCAGGTGATTGACTCGGCCATTGCAGAATATTCCACTTCTTTGGCTTAAAAAACTCCTGGGTTGCTTTGGCAGTATGTTTTGGGTCATTGTCCATCTGTGAAGTGAAGCGCCGTCCAATCAACTTTGCTAAATTTGTCTGAATCTGAGCAGAAAATATATCCCTATACACTGCAGCATTCATCCAGTTGCTTCTGTCTTCTGTCACATCATCAATAAACACTAGTGACCCAGTGCCATTGGAAGCCATGCGTGCCACATGGCTGGATGTTGTGAAGAGGTTTTTCTTTACCATGGAAAGGATCCTTTGATCATCCACCATTGTGTCTTCCATGGAGGTCCACGCCTTTTTGTGTTGCAGAGCTCACCAGTGTGTTCTTTCCCCCCCAAATGTACCAAACTGTTGATTTGGCCACTCCTAGTGTTCCTGCTCTCCCTCTGATGGATGTTTGTTTTTTTTCAGCCTAAGGATGGCCTGTTTAACTTGCATTGAGAGCTCCTTTGACCGCATATTGTGGGTTCACAGCAAAAGCTTCCATATGCTATACCTGGAATCAACTCCACACCTTTTACCTGCGTAATTGATGAAGAAGAAAAAAAGGAATAACCCACACCTGTCCAGGAAACAGCTTTTGAGTCAACTGTCCAATTACTTTTGGTCCCTTGAAAACGAGTTGGCTACATATTAAAGAGCTGTAATTCCTAAACACTTCCTCCAATATGGATGTGAATACCCTAAAATTTAAGCTGAGAGACTGCACTTTACGCCCACTCATTATTTAACTGTAACTGTAACTATATTTTGGTTAACAGCCAAAGTAACAAACTTGTGTTAGTGTCCAATTAATATGAGATTTGTCCATACATTAACATTTAGCAGAGTTATTAATAAGTGGCAAGACTTCAGGGTTTATTTACTGTTTCACTGAATTCATAGTGTACCCAACAGTACTAATTATATATTAACGATCAATCTGACTAATCCTGACAACAAATGCATTTCTGTTTTGTTCTTTCTACAACAATGTACATCAATAAGGATGTTTTAATATCTGATGAACTCTCAAGAGAAACACAGTTCCATCGCAGAAGCATTGTCTTCGTTATAGTGCTTGAGAACAGGGACAGTCTCACAGGGATTGCCTGAAGAGAGTAGTTCTGCTTTGATCGAACACACAGAGAAATCACGGCACTGTCTGTCTGTCTTTCCTTTCTGCCTGTTTGTCTGACTGTTCTTCACCCACCCTCCCTAGTTTGGTGCAACATGTTGGTAGCTGTCATCTGGAGTCGTTCCCCTTCAGGGTGTGTGTGTGTGTGTGTGTGTGTGTGTGTCAGTGATCCGAGTCGATGCGTACATATGACAGGTTAGGTAGGGGATTGGGGTATTGAGGACATGTATTTCTGGGTTTCAAGTTCCCTTCATAAATAGAAAAACATCTGTTTGTGCGCAGCTATAGTGGCCTGTCGTTCACTGTTCACATGTTCCTGTTATAGGACGGGACAGGATTTCAGCTGGCAAGGTCATGTGGAAGCTGTTGTTCTACCCTCAGGGTGGTGATAAAGGTGGCGGTCTTTGTGTGCACAAGCAGGTGTTGTGGAACATACCCAATGTTCTGCAATTATTGTTTTCAGAGGATTCTGGTTAGTCAGTGTGCTTTTTAACACCTGTCAAGCTTCCATATTCAGCCAACTACTCTTTGCACAATCAAGCTGCAGTACGGCAGTTTGATTGCTGAGTCTGCCCATTGAATGTGTCAGGGTGAAATTACTGTCATTTTTACAGCGATACTTTGCTGATCGGTAGCCAATGCGTTATGAGTCAGTCACGCTTGTTTTATCCCTTTTACCGTCATAAAAGTCAGAAGAGTTAAGAAGCGTTAAGTATCCCCGGTTCAATGTGAATTAAAGATGGCATGTTGTGGGTGTGTTGGTTGAAATTCTCTCAATGTATCTGATGCATCTTGTCTGGTCTGGTTAGTTTCACTGCCTATGACAAAGGATCTCTGGTGTATACCCAAAGCCTATAGTACGTCCCAAGTGGCGAAATTTCTTTCCAAAATGGAAGTAGAGGGAAAATATTGTTCTATCATACAGCAGCAGTTTCATGTGACAACATTAAAATGAAAATAGTTACAAATCAAGTAACAAAATTGGTGTTGCCTAAAATGTATTTGGTCATATCACTAAGAGTTCATTTTTATAACAATAGTATTATTTGACAGACTGACCTGAAATACAGAAACAAAAAATATCTACTAGGAGTTTCTGCTCATCAATTACTGTTAACAAGCATGGACAGATTACGATAAAGGAATCACTTGAATTACAATGTAGTGTCAAGTGCAGTTTCTCAGCTTTATTTTGAGGGTATTCACATTCAAATTGGAGGAAGGGTTTAGGAATTACAGCTCATTAATATGTAGTCCCCTCTTTTTCAAGGGACCAAAAGTATGTGGACAATTGACTCAAAAGCTGTTTTATGGACAGGTGTGGGCTATTTCTTGGTTATTTCCTCATTTAAGCAGGTAAAAGTTGTGGAGTTGATTCCAGGTGTGGCATTTGTATTTGGAAGCTGTTGCTGCGAACCCACAACATGCGGTCAAAGGAGCTCTCAGTGCAAGTTTAACTGGGGGAAAAAATCCATCAAAGAGATAGCAGGAACATTAAAAGTAGCCAAATCAACAGTTTGGTACCTTCTGAGAAAAAAAGAACACATTGGTGAGCTCTGCAACACAAAAAGGCCTGGACGTCCATGGAAGACAACAGTGGTGGATGATCGTCGATAAGATTTTGCCAAAAAACATTGAAAAAAGCCATCCCAGTTTGGGAAAAGTACACTTTGGACAGATGAAACTAAGATCAACATACACCAGAATGGTGATGGGATGAAAAAAGGATGGAGAAGGCTTGGAACGGCTCATAATCTGGAGCATACCACATCATCTGTAAAACACAGCAGAGGCAGTGTGATGGCATACCCATGCATGGCGTCCAATGGCCCTGGGTCACAAGTGTTTATTGATGATGTGACCAAAGACAGAAGCAGCCAGATGAATTCTGAAGTGTATAGGGATATATTGTCTGCTCAGATTCAGTCAAATTCAGCAAAGTTGATAAGACGGCACCTCACTTTACAGAAGGATAATAACCCAAAACATACTGCCAAAGCAACCCAGGAGTTTTTTAAGGCAAAGAAGTGGAATATTCTGCAATGGCCAAGTCATTGCCTATTAAAGAGCTGTAATTCCTAAAGCCTTCCTCTAATTTGCATGTGAAAACCCTCAAATTAAGGCTGAGAGACTGCACTTTAAACCCATATTCATTATTTAACTGTAACTTGAATATATTTTGATTAACAGCCAAAATAACAAAACATTTGTCAGTGTCCAATTATTTCTGGACCAAACTATATGTGTGAAGAATGACTCATCCCAATAATATTTTTAATTCATTTGCTATTTCCAGTAGGCTAGTCTTTCTCTAATTAGGCCTACTTTGGCTAGGGTACTTTGAAGCTAGGTAAGACAGGTTTCAAACAATCACATACAGTATGTCCTGTGAAAAATGCATGGTGTGCCACAGGCACTGGCCTTTCTCTCTGCTCATGACCATTTGATCTGACTGAGTAGCATATTTAAACAGAATTAACTCAAGTATTAAGGTTGATCAAAGCAATTCTCAACACCCTGGTACACTGACATACAGCCTACTGCCTCATCAGTCCTCAACACCCTGGTACACTGACATACAGCCTACTGCCTCATCAGTCCTGAACACCCTGGTACACTGACATACAGCCTACTGCCTCATCAGTCCTGAACACCCTGGTACACTGACATAGACAGCGACAGACCAATGACACACACACAGGAAGGTGGGAAGAACAGCTATTCTGGTGTACTGAATTGTCCCAGGCCTTAATTAGTCTGGAAAAAGCCTTTGTCAGGGAAGATGACTGCAAGTGTGAAAGAACAGGGGGGCATTGTGTGTGTGGTTGCACCTGGAGATATGTGCTCTGTTTACAGAGAGAAGGTGGAGCTAGTTGACAGGTGCCATGTGGCGAATCAGTTGGTGTGAAGAATTAAGGAATATTTTGTGTTACTTGATCTGGAAACGAACAGGGCTCTGATTCTAAATGAATGCATTCAGTTATCTGACTCTACGATACCTAATTCTAATAGTCTTCTACAGTTTTGTCTTGTTTGATATGTTAAGTCTATGAAAGGGATGTTAATCTCTTCTATATAGTATATTCTGAAGTAGCTGATGGTTTATCATGTAAATACAGCCTCTGTGTGATTCTACTTAAGTTTAAAGATGCAAATTTGCCCTGAAAGTTAGTCATGTCCTTGCTGGCTTTCTTTTCCCTGATAATCTTCAGGGGATCAACTGTTTTGAATGTGATTTCTAATGAGAAATCCTCTCTCTTCAATGCTTTCATGCTTGAGAATAAACCCTCTGCTCTCTAAAAGATTAGAACCTTATCACAAGGTATTACAGCACACTAGAGCAGTCGGTTTTTCAGCTCGACTTGCCAGATTTAAGGACTTTCCCTCCCAGTCTCATTTCATTTTTTTTTTCTTCAAAAAACAGAGTGATAATGACAGAGAGCTTGTTTGTGGACCTGTCAGTTATGATTTAGATAACTTACATATTCTCCTTCACACCTTGGGTCAAAATTTAATGAATCCTTAGGCTCATATTACAGTGGTTAGAAAGAAATGGGAAGAGAAAAGAGAAAGCGAGAGAGAAATGAAGAGAAGGTTTAGTAGGAGTTCAAAGGCAGGAGGAAATATGAACCAGCTGTCCTGCCCTGGCCCCACTTTCTTGGTCGTAAAAACATTTTTGTATATTTTTATTTCTAATAACTGGGCCCTGTGCCTTGTGGCCATTTCCAGAAACACAGTGTTCTGCACTTACTGACAAACAAACATTGAAGCAATTAGAAATTAGCTAAACATACAACCTGCCCCACTGACAACAACTATTTGTTGGGGTCATTTAAGGATTACTGTCACAGTATGTGTGTTATATTTATGTATGTTAAGGGAATCGGTTGCAACCAAACGTTTACAGAACAGTCCATTTTATACAACCTGCAGATTTTATCCATATTTTCCTCGCGTTAAGTTATTTTTCAGATAAAACAGTTTCTCCCCCATCAGTACTAACTGTTTCTATGGCAACCTGGCTGCCGTCAGCCAGCTGTACAAAGTGCGATAGCGTGGCAAGTTGGAAAAGAGTTCTATAAATTCCCAGTATGATCCCAATAGATTACCAGATTGGGTGTACTCTTAAACTGAACGTGATTGCCACAATGAACTGTATCTTGGTCGAGAATACCTCCACAACCAGCTTCCTCCCTTTCAGCTGGGTGTGTTGTACATGTGGTTCAGTGCTTTATCACTAGAGAATCATCATATAGGCTTGTCAGACATTGTCAAGCTATAGAGACCGTAATGGCTGAGGGAAAATATAAATATATAATATATTTTGTGACCATTGCCCCTTTGCATGAGGCAACAAACACAGAATCAACAGCAAAATCCACCAACCCCATAATGACATAGTGCAGCTATTTAATTGGTCAGCATGTCACATTCTATGCCAAACGATTACACTCTTCTACAGGCACCTTTCCATTGCGAGTTCCACAGGGAAAGAGACATGCATGCCCAGTCACTGGACAGGGAACATCCTGTAAAGTCATGGGAATATACACCTGGGAAAGTGTCTAAACTGTATCTTCCTCAATTCAACACATGTACAGCAAGCGGCACCATTTAAACTACACAGTACCACTCTGAAACAGCGTTGATTTCATGAGGGAGGCCAGGGCAAAGGGTACCGTCACAGTGGAACGTCACTTTTGTCTCCACATGTAACCCAAATGGAAAATAACCGTACGAGCAGGGATCTGCATTCCAGGATGTAAAATATGATTTGTTCTTGTTTTGTTTTTTTCCTCAACCTTTTTTTTTTTTACCAGGTAAGTTTACCGAGAACACGTTTACAGCCATCACCTGGGGAATTGTTACAGAGGAAAGAAGAAGGGGTCTGAATGAGTGGACTGGAAGCTGGGGATTAGGTGGCCATGACAATATGATTGGAAATGTAACCATGACACCGGGGTTAACTCCAATACTCCTATTTGCTCCATCGGGTGTTTAGTGACCCCTGAAAGTCAGTGACCTCATTTAGCATCCCCTCTGGAAGACAGCACCCAACCAGAGCAAGTTCTCCTTTGCTGCCCTAAAATATTTTATCTTATCAGGCAAGTGTGTTATGGCTTTGGCTTTTACTTAATAATATAATTCCTCAAATGCGATACATTATCCCCAAACTGTAAAGACACTTCTGCAAACTCATGCCATATTGACAAAACACCAGACAAAATGAAACAAAGTCAGAAGCATATTATCTGGAATATAAATTGAACTTTGTCCTCATATACAATTTCCATGAAATATAATGGCACTACTGAATATCTGTTGCTTTTTGCCGGACCCGTGTAAGCAGACCACCACCTTAGCCTCTGCCCTGCTTAAGGGCAGCACCACGTCCACCACCCCCTCACCAGGGCCTGTTTAGCTATTTTATCGGCTGCTTCATTTCCCGCCACCCCAGCATGAGCCGGAACCTGGTGGGTCAAGTCACCAAACAATGCATCCTCAATTAAAGGGGCGGATCAAGAACACATCCGGGCATTTCAGGCATTCTTGGTGACTTGCCTTCTTTGGATTGGAACAATACTTGGACCATAAAAGATGATGTCAAACGGGTTCAAGAGAACACAAGAGCTGACAAAAACACGGATTGATAAATAGCCATAGACAGCAGGGGCGTGGCCACATGGGTGGCATGGGGCGCCAATTGACAGAGCCTTTGAATGTGGGCGACTCCGATTCGAATCCACTGCAGACAACAACATTCATCATTTTCAATTGCGGTCCGGCTGAACCAGGCTTGCCTGGTACCTTTTCTGGTTATCTCTTTGAATTGTTGATCTGTCTCTATGGAATGTTTATTTCTTTGAAATGTTTATCAATCTTTCTGAATTTATATTTATCTTTCTGTATGAATTGTTTATTTATGTTTGTTTTTTGAGGGGTTCTGAATTTGCTGCTGATTACTCTCTCTTTAACTCTTCATTTTGTTTATTCAGGATAATGTAACTCACCCTCGGGTTGTATTCACTAGGCATCAAATGGAAGACATCTGACCCGGACAGGGAGGGGCTGCCTAAAGCGGAAAACACCTGTTTCACTTCCAAAAAAACGGGCCCCCCACGCGGTTCCCTAATAAATACCCGAGAGAGTATGCTAACAAGTCATTTCATTTGTTTTTAAGTCAATGTAGAATTTAACTTTTTTTTTTTTGCTTGTTATTATTTCTAGAAGATGATTCATAATCTTTGAAGTTTAGAATATTAAAAACCGAATACAATGAATAATTACGTTTAGGTTTAACTTGAAAGTTCAATGGTTTTATGTCTATATAGGCTATCTCATTTATTTTAATTGCGTACTGTTACTTTAAGAGGCACCTTTACGAATTTACTTTGGTTAAGCAGTAGAGCTGTAAAAGTTCAGAGGAAGCTAGTCTAGCTTGGGAGTCACATGATATTCTTTCCGTGTCCTGCTATGTTTAATTTTTATTATCCAACAAAGACATTCGGCAGATTTAAATATACATATGCAATAAGACTGTTGTGTTTTTCCAGACTTTACAATGGACTACGAGTGGATAATGTTAAAACTACATCAGCTGGACATGAGTAGGCCATGACTAACAGCTAGGTCACCTTCTTGCATTAACACTATACATTTATAACTATTTGTCTCTGTGACATGATTATGTAAATAAATGAACAATTCATAGACACAGACACAGAAACAATATATAGCACAGGGATAGATTTATAGCAGATTTATAGCTATCTATTTATTTCTATGAATTATCTAGCTACCTCTAAGATTTGGTATCTATCTCTAGGATTTGAAGTCTATCTCTATGAATTGTTTACCTCTATGATTTAGTGATATTTCTATCTCTGCTATATCCGGATCTTTCGATTTCCGTGATTTGCTATAAATCTATCCCTGTGCTATATATTGTTTCTGTGTCTGTGTCTATGAATTGTTCATTTATTTACATGATTTGATATCTGTCTATTTATGAATTATTGATCAGTCTATGTCAATGCTATGAATTGTTTTAATGTTATCACTGTGAATTGTTAATCTATCTCTATATTTAGGTATGTATATATTTGAGCTATCTATCTATGTCAGTCTGTATGCTATACATTTCTTTCTATTTTAGTGAATGTTGATCAATCAATCTTCGTTTTTTATTTATTTATCCATCTCTAAACTATGAATTGTTGACCTATCTTTCTCTATGTTATGAAATGATGATCTGTCAATCTGCATGATTTTATATCTATCCATCTCCATGATTTGGTTATCTATTAATCTCTATATATAATTGATCTATTGATTGTATCTGTCATAGAGATCTATTTATCTCTTTGATTTGACCTCTATCTCTATGACATGTTCATCTATCTACCTCTATGATTTGCTATCTATCTTTATGGCATGAAATGTTAATCTGTCTATTTCTAGGATTAGATATCTATCTCAATGAATTGTTCATCTCTTGATGTCTATGTTTTGTTTATACATTTATCTCTATGCTATGAGTTGTTTATCTGTCTATCTATAAGCATTTTTACCTATCTCTATGATTTGATATCTATCAACCATTAATTGTTTAGCTACCTATAAAAAAATACGAATTATTATGGTCCTGGAATTGAACATTTTTGCAGACTCCAAGCATTTCATAACTGGTTACAGCAAATTTAATTTTGTAAGGCATATTGTATCCACCCAAATCATATGGTTGTCTGGATTTCATCTTAGCACTACAAGGCAGCCTTATGAAAGTGATTGGCCAAATCAACTTCAGCTAAGGTAACCACAGACTTTAACATGCTGTCCCATTGCTGTACCTCTGCCTTAGATGAGGAGAGGGATTATCTAAATGATGTAACTTTACTTCATAATTATGTCAGCCCAACCTATGCTATCAGTAGTATTATATCTGACTACTGTATTACAACACGCTTGCATAAACAAAGAGGTATTGTATGTAGTAATCTTGTCCCAATACAGTTGAGTCAACCAAGTAGTTCAAGAAATATAAACTCCATTAGCAATCCTGTATATATTGACCATCCACATTCATTCAAAAACCGCAAGGGTCTTGGGATTTTAAACCTAAAAGTACAGAGTTTTATTGTCAAAGATAAAGATTTCTCTTTCTCAATCTAATCCAGATTTGTTGTTTTTAATTTGAAACTTGTTATCTAAGATCACAAATGACGCAGATATTGCACTTGATGGATAACATTTTAGAACAGATATGTTGGGAAAAGGTGGAGGCTTGGCCATTTTTAATTTTTTATCACCTTTTAGTCTCTCTTCTTAAGTCTAGCTGTATTCTGAAGTAATTTGAATTGCTAGCCTTAAGTATTCAATTAGGACACTTTTAATTGTACAGTTGTTGGAGTATATCGCCCAGCATCTACTAAGAAAGGTATGCTAAATCAGCTAATGGATCAACTGGGCACATTTGTATGACATCATGTGATAATCATTTGTGATTTTAATCTAAACTGGGATTAACAGGAAGCAGATAGTATTGAACAGTTATGTATTGGCCTAAATTTAACCTAGCCAACTATCAAGCCAACTCAGCCAAATTTAAAGCAGGCAATAAAATTGATTAATTACTCTGGACAACAACTATTTTGCTTATTGGACAGCTTAGGGTGTATCTCATAGATTTTTGGCTGCTGATCACAAATATCACCTTTAAATTAACCTATCATGTACCATTTTATTGAATTCTTCTAATGGGACAGCCGTGTTAAAGATCTGGCCACTCTGTAAGAATTTGGTTCCAGGACAGACAAACATGGCACATGAACCCCTTGTTGACCCTACAAAGATATTTTTGCCTCCTCTTCACATAAAACTGAGAGTAATGAAAAAAATGTATGAAAGTGATGAACAAGGAAGGTAAAGGTTTTCATTATCTGAGACAGATGTTTTTAAGAATAACTGATGCCAACATTAGAAAGCATTTTTTTTGGTCCACAGATCAGACACGTTATCAATGACAAGTGGTTTGAAGGTCTGTTAGTGGGGCCAGAGAAAATCGCCTGGAAAGCATTCAAGGATGTCGTTGAGAATTTTCTTGGCAACTACAGAACACCAAATGACATTAAGCTGATTGACACATTTCTTACAGCCTACAAAACCATGAAGTGCAACATGTCACTGAATATTCATTTCCTGGATTCACACTTGGACTTCTTCCCCGCAGATCCTGGTGCAGTCAGAGAGGAACACGGTGAAAGTTTTCACCAGGACACTGCCACAATGGAAAAACGGTATCAGGGCTAATGGAATCCATCAATGCTGGCTGACTATACCAGTACAAACGAAAATAAAGAGCAAAACACTTTTAGCCCTGTTGAACTTATGCAGCATGTCAGAAACATTATGCCATTAAACTGGTTATAGTCAATTAATTAATCTAATGTTTCTACAAATGTGTATGTAATACAGACATTCTGAAATTATATTTGTGTTCACTTTGAAGGGATCTATCAAAATCACTAAACATTTTTCAGGAAGTATATCTTTTGAAAAAATGTGTTTGTCTGCTTCTATTTATTGATAAATATTACACAAAAATATAGGGCAAGTTGTGTATTTCCACTAGATATCAGCGATCTGATTGCATTAGAGATATCAGAATTCCAAAGGCCAAACCATGTTTTATCACTAAAAGAAATGTTAGTAAACAGGCTTTTTTTATAAGACCCCACTCAAAGTGATCTTGACTTCATTTCAGATATTCCAGATGTCCACCAGTACAACATTTCTCTAGTGGATTTACCTCAATAGCAGATAAGCATAACCTTAAACAGATCAAATCCCTGGTTTAATTCTGAAATATCATCTGCTATTCATAAAAGAAATGTGATGTGGGCAAGTGCTAGAAAGTACCTAGTAGCTTGGACTGGCAGACTTTGTAAGACCGGTGTATAAAGCGTATTAGAAGCTGTTTACAATGTAAATAGACAATCACCTGTAATGAATGTCCTTCCAAATAATGGAAAACAGTACAAACCTGAAGAACTGTTCGGCGTTAACAACAGATAGTGTTGGGCTCTGAATTTATTACTGATAAAAATGCAATTGCTGATGCCTTTATTGCAGCAGGTGATCTTTTTGGAAAAAAACTCTGAACCTACACCAAATGACAGAGGAATACAAGGGCTTTTACTGAGTATGTTCACTGAAAAACAGGTCCTTGATTAATTGGTAGTTATAAGTACTAAGAAAATCAAAGGGGCAGATATGCTAGATCAAGGCTTATTGATTAGTGCTTCTCCAATTATCTTTAGCTCAAACAAAGAAATTCAATTTTGGGGGATTATCCCTAAAGTCTGGAAAACCACTCACGTGCTCCCACTACATAAGGGTGGGGGCATTAGTGTTCTTGATATATATCACCCTTTCTAAATCCTAAATTGTCATCCCCTGCTTAAAGCCTGGAGGCATTGGTAAATAAACGGTTAAGTTCCTTTTCATCCGGAAATTGCCTTTTGAAGAGACTTCAATATGGTTTTAGATCTGGGCACAGTGCTATCATAGAAACTACAATGGATGAGAAATGAATCTGTGTTGCTCTGTTTGTTGAGGTGTTCGATACAGTAGATCGCTCAATCTAATTCAAAAAGCTGTCTTCTGTGGAAGTAAGGCCAGTTTGGTTTCATTCTATAAACTACTGACAACGTTACTCCCAAATTCCAAATAAAGATATTGTCATTTAGAGTATTTATTTGTAGAAAATAACAACTGGTCAAAATAACCAAAGAAGGATGCCTTGTTTTCAGTCCTGAAATAATGCAAAGAAAACAAATTCAAATTCATTTTCAACAACAAAATAGTAATTTTCTAACTTAGGAGGGGTTCAGAAATAACCCGGATTTTTTATCACAGCTTTCATGCGTCTTGGCATGCTCTCCGCCAGTCTGTCACATTGCTGTTGTGTGACTTTATGCCCCTACTGTCAGAAAAATTTAAGTAGCTTGGCTTTGTTGTATGGCTTGTGACCATCCATCTTCCTCTTGATCAAATGGGGTTTTCAATGGGGTTCAGGTCTGGAGATTGGGCTAGCCATGACAGGGTTATGATCTGGTGGTCCTCCATCCACACCTTGATTGACCTGGCTGTGTGGCATGGAGCATTGTCCTGTTGGAAAAAACAATTCTCAGAGTTGGGGAACATTGTCAGCGCAGAAGGAAGCAGGTGTTCTTCCAGGATATCCTTGTACCTTTTTGCAAACTTCAGCCGGGCTCTTCATTGCTTTTCATTGATGAAGGGCTTTTTTCTAGCTTTACACGATTTCAGCCCTGCCCCTAGGAGCCTGTTTCGAATTGTCCTCGCCGTGCACTTCACCCCAGCTGCTGTTTGCCATTCTTTTTGTAGGTCACTTGATGTCATCCTACGGTTGTTCTTTTTGTAGGTCACTTGATGTCATCCTACTGTAATTCTTTTTGTAGGTCACTTGATGTCATCCTATGGTTGTTCTTTTTGTAGGTCACTTGATGTCATCCTACGGTTGTTCTTTTTGTAGGTCACTTGATGTCATCCTACGGTTGTTCTTTTTGTAGGTCACTTGATGTCATCCTACGGTTGTTCTTTTTGTAGGTCACTTGATGTCATCCTATGGTTATTCTTTTTGTAGGTCACTTGATGTCATCCTATGGTTGTTCATTCATTTGAATGAGTTGACGGTCATCTCGGTCAGTGGTCGTTTTCTGTTGCTTGACCATGTTCTTATGAACTGCCGTCTTTGAAATTTTCAGGATGGAAGCAATCTGACACTCACTGTATCGCCCCTGCCAGAAAAGCAAGAATTTCCTCACTCAAAGCTTTTCTTTTCAACTCTTTTGTCATGCTGAATAGTTTTTTTTTTTTTTTTTTTTAAGTACCTTTGAGTTACTACTTGCACTGTTTTTGCCATCCAGCTGGTCCTATTGCAATAGTGATGACCACAGCAGTGTTTTTTTCCACTTTTCCTCATTAAATTAGATTTGGTTCAGGTAATCACCTAATCAGTACCTCATTAAGTAAAATGAGGAGTGCCTGTGTTGGAATTTAACAGACACTGGAATGGAATGGCTGTCATAGATGTAGAGATGCTGATTTAAGAAAAGAGTGGTCTCTTAATTTTCTCCAGAGCTGTGTTTCTATGATGATAGATGATAGATCTATTGATCTATCGATGAATTGTTGAATTATCTATCTCTATGCTATGAATTGTTTAACTATCTATCTCTATGAGCTTTAGATCTATCGATCTTTATGATTTGTTGATCTATCTGTTGCTTTTCAATGAAATGATGATTTAACTATCTCTGTGTTTTGATATCTATCTATCTCCATTAAATATTGATCAGTCTATATCTATCATTTGATATCTTTCTATCGCTATGATTTGATGATCTATGTCTATGATTTATTGATCTCTCTATTTCTAAGCTGTTAACTGATTATCTGTCTATCTCTATGAACATTTCATCTACTTCTGTTTTGGTTTCCATCTACCAATGAATTGTTGATATATTTCTCTATACTATAAATTATTTAATTATCTATCTCTTTGAATTGTTGATACATCTCTGTGAATTGTTGATCTATCTCTAGGATTTGTTATTTATCACTATGCTGTGAAATGTTCATCTATCTATCTCTATGATATGATGACATCTAATATTTATGAATTGTTGATCTATCTTACTCTATGATTTGATATCTATCTATATGATTTTTGATCCATCTCAATGGGTTATTTATCTTTTTCATTAAATAATGCAGAATGCATAAAAAAAGATGACAGGCACTCAGATCCGCATTGCTGTCTTTTGGATCATAGGTGCCTTGTCCCGGAGCTATTTCATTCCAGATAGGTCACCATATGTTACCATGCACACTGTGCCCTCCTGGCTGTGTTCTGTAAGTATGTGTGATGTTTAAACAGTTTGCTAGTGACATCCAAACCCTGTTAAGATGCATGTCCCCAAAGGGAGGGTGGCATTCTGTGTACACTCTGAATGTTACTGAGGCCATCATGATCTCATAGTTCATCCCACTCCACCCATGGAAGCTGCAAGCAATTTAACACATTTATTAGAATGGCCAGAGAAAGTCTACATTTACTGCACATTTCCTGCGTTTCTACACATTTTGCCATGAGGCACATATCACCACCTATCTAAGTCTATTAGTTTGCCTCCACACGCGCATTTTCGAGGAAGAGAAGAGGAATGGACTGAATGGATAACAAGCCAGATTCTGTGAAGTTGAGTCGACCAGATATGTGAATAACGCAACACAGATTATTCTATATCCTATAATATAATGACAAAACTGTTTAAAATGTATAAAATCAGTAGAACAAACAGTAATTTTCATTCTGAAATCTCTGAAGGCCTCGCAGATTGAAGAATGCAGACCGCACTGCAATGATCTGTGTCAGTTCCCGCGGTAATAGAACCCTATAATGTACACAAACCACAATTCTGTTAAAGAAAGTAGAAATGATGACCACGTCCAAAGCTACAGTGGGGAGAACAAGTATTTGATACACTGACGATTTTGCAGGTCTTCCTACTTACAAAGCATGTAGAGGTCTGTCATTTTTATCATAGGTACACTTCATCTGTGAGAGACGGAATCTAAAATCCAGAAAATCACATTGTATGATTTTTAAATAATTAATTTGCATTTTATTGCATGACATAAGTATTTTGTTTACCTACCTACCAGTAAGAATTCCAGCTCTCACAGACCTGTTAGTTTTTCTTTAAGAAGCCCTCCTGTTCTCCACTCATTACCTGTATTAACTGCACCTGTTTGAACTCGTTACCTGTATAAATGACACTTTTCCACATACTCAATCAAACAGACTCTAACCTCTCCACAGTAGCCAAGACCAGAGAGCTGTGTAAGGACATCAGGGATAAAATTGTAGACCTGCACAAGGCTGAGATGGGCTACAGGACAATAGGCAAGCAGCTTGGTTAGAAGGCAACAACAGTTGGCGCAATTATTTGAAAATGGAAGAAGTTCAAGATGACGATCAGTCTCCCTCAATCTGGGGCTCCATGCAAGATCTCACCTCGTGGGGCACCAATGATCATGAGGAAGGTGAGGGATCAGCCCAGAACTACACGGCAGGACCTGGTCAATGACCTGAAGAGAGCTGGGACCACAGTCTCAAAGAAAACCATTAGTAACACACTACGCCGTCATTAATTAAAATCCTGCAGCGCACGCAAGGTCCCCCTGCTCAAGCCAGCGCATGTCCAGGCCGTCTGTGGCTGGGTCTTCCAGCATGACAATGACCCGAAACACACAGCCAGGGCAACTAAGGAGTGGCTTCGTAAGAAGCATCTCAAGGTCCTGGAGTGGCCTAGCCAGACCTGAACCCAATAGAACATCTTTGGAGGGAGCTGAAAGTCTGTATTGCCCAGCGACAGCCCCGAAACCTGAAGGATCTGTAGAAGGTCTGTATGGAAGAGTGGGCCAAAATCCCTGCTGCAGTGTGTGCAAACTTGGTCAAGAACTACAGGAAACCTATGATCTCTGTAATTGCAAACAAAGGTTTCTGTACCAAATATTAAGTTCTGCTTTTCTGATGTATCAAATACTTATGACATGCAATAAAATGCAAATTAATTACTTAAAGATCATACAATGTGATTTCCTGGATTTTTGTTTTAGATCCCATCACTCACAGTTGAAGGGTACCTATGATAACAATTACAGACTTCTACATGCTTTGTAAGTGGGAAAACCTGCAAAATCAGCAGTTTATCAAATACTTGTTCTCCCCACTGTATGGTTATAATTTTTTATGATTTTGTATCTTACTTTATGACAGAAAACTGTTAATCTCGTTCCTTTTACTTTGTTTCAATAGACGTTAGCAGTTACCAAGTTACCAACTACAGAACATATAGGATTGCCCTTGCTAAGATGCATCAAGTGTATGTGCATTATAGTTACCTGGCAACCCAAACTGTGTTCTGACTCAGGGCCATCCATTCAAGTAAACCTGATTGTGCGGTTGTCCCTAGCTATCTTAAGATGAACTAACTATAAGCTGCTGTGGATAAAAGCTTCTGCTAAATTACTAAAATGTCAAATGCAGCCTGATGCACTACGACAAGGATTGTGGCAATCTGGTTACCCTGGTTACTTTTAACACCAGATCAATGAGAATATAATCAGAATGTCGGTCCAGTTCCATCCCAGTTCATACTCTCTCTCTCTGCACCGCCACTGGCCTTCCTCTCTCCGTGGGAAGTGAAAATGATGAACTGACGTGTCAATTTTGTAGCTACATCTGGTTGATCATCTGCCTCACTGTTCTACCTGTGTTCTACCTGGGAAAAGACTACCCATTCAGGTTGTTAGGATTCACAGTAGAATGCATTTTGAATAATATAGTTAGCTAGCTAATGTAGCTAAACATCTGTCACCAGTCAACAGTGTACCAGTCTCAGGTTTGACAGCCTGCAGACGTAGGGGCTGGTGTCTGTTGGATCTAACTGTAATCCATGTTCTGGCCATCTGTTCTATTTGCCGTGTGAACTCTGTGTTCCACATCGACTTCACATGGAGTACACCTGGTAGCAAGGCAGGGCAGACCATAGCATGAAGTCATGGAGTTTGTCAAAATGGAGGATGAATTGTTTACATAATTGCAATCCAGACCCATTGTTCATTCCCATTGCTGTGAACAAATATTTGTCCCACCTTTGTTATTTTCTATATTTCAACATTTTGTCACTGTTTTCAGATCGTCAATCACAACCTAATATTAAATAAAGAAAACCTAAGTAAACAAAGGGATTTGTATGCATACTTAATTTATTTAACAAAGTAATGCAACAGTCAGTAACCACCTGAAAACTGACTTACTCCCATACAAAAAACAAACACGGATGTTTTGGGGATGCTTTTACTGCAGAAGACATAGCATAATGGAAGGAATCATAAATTCTGCTCTGTTTCCGTTACATTTTTAAAGAGAATGTCAGTTGATCCATTTGACAGCAAGACAAAAAAAATGTCCTTCAGTTCTGTTGCTGTTTAGTATGCACTTCATGTGATGATAGGAGACTTTACTCTTCTTATACTATTCGAACAACAATTTGAAAACAAATTTAAGACCTCCGCTTGGCTTGGTTCTAGTGTTTCACCCTGGAGAGTTCCCTGACGGCATCTCTCTGTGTGGTATGATAGCCAGTCTCTTAGCCAAAGGCAATGCTTCAAATGGTGATTCAGCAGCTCATCCACCCGACACGGTCTGTCTTTTGAGTGGCCATGCTCATCAGGATGACAGAAACAGGGCAAAGACATTATGTCAGAAACCCATGCATCCTCTTAATGTCCACTCAAACAGACTGTGATTAATTGTAGCACACAAGCAAAACAAATAAGACATGACATTTTCTAGACAAAAGCTGTACATATCTCCCTCTCTCTTTCTCTTCAATCTAATATTTTTATGGCAGAAAATGTTTATTGCAATTGGCTGGTACAATGGACAAGTGTGATGATAAGATGGGGGCCATTTTGTCTCAGCCTGGTGTTTCTCATTACACCAGGAGTAATGCCATAAAGGGACGTACCTGGGGAAATCCAGAGTAATCGTGGGATGAGACAAATACAGATAAGCATGTGTCCATGTGTTGTGTGATAATAACATTGAAGAAATATTGTAGATACTATAAAGATATGACAATGTTTAATTTCCAAGACAATTATTCTTCAGTATTGCACATTATGGAATGTGATTGACACGAAAACATTACACCAGCACCTCATATCCACCCATCCATTATTCCGTTTCTTACCTAAGCAACACCAAGTCCAGGGAAGAAAACATTCAAGGCGTTAGTAAGCCTGATAGAAGTCTCCTTTTACCTCTACAATCAAAGACCTTGAAAGCAGAAGTTGTTATCCTTTCCATAAACAGAGTAAATATCAAATTATCTTTACAGAGAGGAAGCTTCACTGTGTAAAAAGGGTATGAAATAATCACTGTCTAAAACTTTACCTATGAAATTATTTGCATTATTTAATGATATACAGAATGTCCAGAGTTAAGTTCAACAAAACCACAAAGATACAACTTACCCTGACCATTAATGAGAACAGGAAGAACCAACTCATGACACTTCTGATAATCACACTTCAATGTGGTGACGGGATACTGGCACTGATCAATCAGAAGCAATCAGCTAACAGGCAAATCCAATTCGGCTGTCGTAGAAATACATTAACCAAGACGGACATGATGTAATATAGCATGTTGAAACACACAGCACTTTATGGGGGAGTGTTCACATTTAAACATTAGCGTTTAACCCACACAATAATATTCATTTTGGTTGGTTGAATTCTCCCTTTCACTGGTGTCAACATCTCAGGAGCTGGGTCAGAACGTATCGTCCAGCAGTTTGCCATGGCTTCGTTTGAGGTGTGAATAGACATGCATCTGTATGGACAATTGCGTGTTGAATCCACTTAGGAGGCAGGTCGTCTTCCAGTCCAGAGTAGTTTCATGAAGGTAAATCATTTCTCCCCCTGCAGCAGGCTGATTGGAATTCTCTTTGGGTAGTCTAGTGGCTAGATTATCTGAGCAATAAAAGAAACATTCCTAGATTGAATCTCTGAGCCAGCAAGGTGAAAAGTCTGTCGTTTTGTCCTTAAGTAAGACTGTTAATCCTAAACACTCACCTGATGTCCGATATGGGACTCCTCCATGCGACTCTCCTGCAGTAATTGAAGGTGTTCAGTTAAAAGCCTGAGTGATATTTCGGTTCGACTTTGTGTGGAATTGACCAGTGCAAAATGCATTTAAATTAAATGTATTTAAAAGAAATTTATTTAAATGGATTTAATGGATTTTTCATTAAACCTTCCATTAAAATACAGAGCCAGTGAGCCACACAAACAATAGCAGTACTTCTCAGCATCGATCAGCACGGTCCATCAGCGATGTGAGGAGCAGCCCTGCCAGGGTGGAGAAATGCTGCACCTCATGACAGAGGGCTTTGCAAAGAACAAACATTGTGACATAAAGGTCAAAGTTGAGTTATGACTTTGAGGACATTGTGTGTTTGTGTCTGACTGTAGTCTGTTATGTTATACTCTATTCCGTTGAAGGGGCAGCGGGAGGGCACCAACCGGTTTAAATGCCAAAGCTGCCAGCAGTGCACAGCTTTATAATGGCAGTGACTACCTGGCTCTATTCAGCCACTCCGTGATAAAGTTCCCCTTTGGAGTCACATCTCAGTGCTGTCAAACGATACCTTTTATCCTGTTGTCAATCCATTGGTGCAGCGACTCTCCTCAGAGAATGAACACGTCAATGCCTTGTGTGTGTGGGTATGCGTGGGTGGGCAGGCAGGCGGGCGCGGGTTTGTGTGCACGTGTGTGTCAGTGAGTGTCGGTGCGGGGTACTTTGTCTTTCCACGCCCCACTGGGCCTTTCCTCTCCACAGCCATGTCAAACTCCCCTCCTCTGTTCGGCTGGCATCACTCGTTCAGTCCAGCCTCTGTCTGTTCTCTCACTTCATTAGGCCTTGTGGTGAGTTAGGTTGTTAATGTGGCGCTATGGAATCCACTGTACATCCCAAATGACACCCTATTCATAATGTAGTGCGCTACTTTTGACCCAAAGGATTTTAATGCAGGGAGAAAGGCTGTCTTTGGGATACAGATCCAGTGTCTCCTCAGCCACTGAAATCAAGGTGTCATTAATGTAAAAAGGGAACATATTGGGGCAGAGATGGGATGGTTATGTAACAGCACAAATGATCTATAATTTAGATCCACTTAAATCCCAAGACTGGAGGTTTGCGGCCACACAGCTGACACTCCCGAGTTCATTTTACAAACACAGCACAGATAAAGGCAGCCATGTCTGTCAGTGAACAGCAGAGCAAATTCACTTGACTTACGTGCTGAACACATTAACTTCAAAGCCACGTGGAAAGAGACGAGTGATATGTGCGTTAATGAGAGATTAGGCGTCATCGTTGACATTTCGCAGAACGTTTTTAGACTTAGTCCCTTTTTGGCTCCTAATCAGCCTGCTGTGGATTATCAACAGTGCTTTGGCTCATGTAAAATGTATCATATGCTTTGGCTATCATGTAAGCCGACGTTACGAAGGACTCAGACAATGTGAGACAGATATATAGCCTTGTAAATAACCATAGCCTCGGAGACCGTCGTGGTGGCGCACAGACCAACTGGTGGTGATAAGCGTGACAAATGTTCATTCACAAAAACCTCTTAGTAGATTTGTAGTCATCATTCAGGCTTAATGGACCCTAAAATGACAGCTGAACAAAGGGGATTTAAATTACCAGGCCGGTTAACCCACAATATTGCGAGACAAAACAAAAAACATCTGGTGTTATTTTGCATGCTTTCTCCGTTTTCAAGGCAAGCAGCAGTGCCTGACCTTTCCCCAGTGAGAGAATTGAATCATCTACGAGCCTATTCATATAGACAACGGCCTGTTATTATTATGTTAATGCCTCCTGTCTATGCTCTATGAGTTCTGATTAAATAATGGAATGGCTTGACCTTCCGGAGCAGCTCATCAACAGAATTGACCTATTTGAGGAAGTTGTTCCATTTCCAGTGCACTCAGCACCAGGACACAGCTTCTTACACCTTTGACGTCAAGTTGTTTATTGCTGTGTCATATAACTCACTCTAAGGTTGCTGTTGCTTCCCAATCGGCAGCCTCTTGCACTGCTTTTGGGAACAACATATAATATCGGACCCACACTGCGTGTTGTCTAAGATTACGCCGCTCCTTTTTGGCCCTGGCTGTGGTCGGCCATATGGTAGACATTAAAATAATATCATACACTTCAAATTACACAAAAATCACCAGTTGACTCACATCGTGGAGCATGTTTTGTTAGTTATACGGTGGAGAATTTCTTTCCCTCAGGCTGAGGAGGTCGGTCGTTCCCATCACCTGGAGTTTCTCTGTCTGGGAAACAGGGAGGAAAGGGAATAGGACAATGATAAGTGAAGTCAATGTACAGTAAACATACAAGGGTTCAATGCTTGAAATAAATCTAGTGGATGTTCTCCATAGGTCTCCGAGTCCTAATGATCACTCATTCAAATGACACATTGTTGTCACTGCAGCTGGCCTCCCTAGATCCCGCACACCAAATTGCAGTTCAGCAATCCTTTCCGACACTCTGACTGCATTGCTCTCTGAGGCCCTTTTAAGGGGCCTTGGTTTCTGTCAGAGAGAACATTGGGAACTGATACAATGGCATGGTGCTCTTAGCAGACACATACAGTATTGATTCTTGGCCTAGAGATTTAATTTTGTTAGATTTTTTGTTTGAATGTATTTTTCTGTGATCCTCACAGCCATGCGTAATCTCAGAGCGGCTAGGGTGATGGTGGCACAGCAAGCAATATGATGATTTATATCACCATGGTGATTTATATCAGGGACTAGTTTATCCTCAGGGCCAGGACAAGGGGAAACCAGCAATACAGATAATATATTACAGTAGGAGAATGCTAATGTTCAATACAGATCATATACTACAGTAGCACAATGCTAATGTGCAATACAGATCATATACTACAGTAGAACAATGCTAATGTGCAATACAGATCATATACTACTGTAGAACAATGCTAATATACAATACAGATCATATATTACAGTAGAACAATGCTAATATACAATACAGATAATATACTATAGCAGAACAATGCTAATGTGCAATAAAGATCAAATACTACAGTAGAACAATGCTAATATACAATACCGATCATATACCACAGTAGAACAATGCTAATATACAATACAGATCATATACTACAGTAGAACAATGCTAATGTGCAATACATATCATATACTACAGTAGGAGAATGCCAATATACAATACAGATCATATACTACAGTAAGACAGTGCTAATTTGCATTAGCTTATTGAAAAGTGAGCCTCTCACTAACTGTTGCAGCTGCCAAAGTGTATTGTTGGTGTAAAGGTGTAAAATCACTCATATGAATGTTAGTTTATAAATGTTCATTTGTATTGATTTGTACCAATATTTTACCCACATTTTCTCCTCTCCCAATTTTTAGACTTTTAATTTGTAATCATGGCCTTTCCTGGACACTGCACATCAAGTACAGGGAACATCAACACGGTTCCTCCAAGCCCATCTTCTTATTACACTCAAACAAGAAGTTATTGCTGGTACACACATGTTGAGGAGAATGCATTTCCCAGCATACAAGCGCCATTGACCTTGTAGGCTCCCAAGCCCCAGTTAGATACAAAACTGCTTTTGGATTTCCTGCCTCCTCTACTGCTTCCAATTGCTACGGAAACAGGTGTGTTGCGCTACTGAAATCAGTGTACTCAGTCCCCTCTCCTTTTCTCCTTCACAAAACATATGGAAAAAGAAAGCCAGAGGTCCCTCCCCCGTAACTTTCTCCAATGGGTTTCCCGATAAGTGAAACATTTAGTTTTTCTACTACTGCATCCGCTGGATTACATTTTGTTTGACATGGATTTAAAACAAATTAAAGTGTCAGTGCCCTTGTTTATCATCCGAGAGAAGGGGAAGGTCAGTTTTTCAGGAATAATGGAAATAGGCAGGCTGTGACACAATTTCTGCTTTGGATGTTAAAAAGGCGATATTTCTACACATTTGAAGTAGGGGTGGTGGAAAATGGTGGAAGGTTTATCACTTAGAAGGTTTCCAAGAAAATGGATGCAAGGGACCTTTGTGATAATAGGTATAATGTATATAATGTATATTATCTGACTCCATATTATTTGTAGGTACACACAATCATAAATGATCATATATGCTGGCAGTTCTTAGTAGGTAGCTACTCTTTTGTCACATGCTAAACATTCAACAAATGTGTATGTTTCATGGCCTTCGTGAATTCTCAGGGCTCTTCGACAGCCAAGTACAGAAGCCAAACGATCGCGTAGCAGTCCAGAACTCAGGGCTGACCAGCCTGGTCACTTGGATTTACGTATGTTTGTATGCTTATATCAGTTACCAGAAGTGCCCATGAGGTTTAGGTTGTTTAACAGGAAACATACAATAAAATGTAATGTGTTCCTGGGCCGACTCAGGCTGCTTTGAAATCCAGGACTCAGGGATGCCAAGTCTGGTCGCTTAGACCTATACACAGTCAGGTCTGGAAATATTTGGACAGTGACACAATTTTCATAATTTGGGCTCTGTATGCCACCACAATGGATTTTCAGCTTTAATTCAAGGGGTTGAACAAAAATATTGTATGACACATTTAGGAATTGCAACCATTTTCATACACAGCCCCCTTATATCAGGGGCTCAAATGTAGTTGGACAAATTAACCCTATCATAAATAAAATGATAATTTTCAATACTTTGTCAAGAATCTTTTGCAGGTATCTTTTGATGCTTTGCCAGGCCTTTACTGCAGCTGTCTTCAGCTGTTGTTTGTTCATGGGTCTTTCTGCCTTAGGTTTTTATCTTCAGCAAGTGAAATGCATGCTCGATCGGGTTGACATCAGGTGATTGACTTGGCGATTGCAAAATATTCCACTTCTTTGCATTAAAAAAACTCCTGGGTTGCTTTGGCAGTATGTTTTGGGTCACTGTCCATCAGTAAAGTGAAGCACCATCCAATCAACTTCACTGAATTTGACTGAATCTCAGCACACAATATATCCCTATACACTTCAGAATTCATTAGGCTGCTTCTGTCTTCTGTCACATCATCAATAAACACTAGTGACCCAGTGCCATTGGAAGCCATGCATGTCCATTCCATCACCCTGCCTCCACCGTGTTTTACAGATGATGTGGTATGCTTCAGATCATGAGCTGTTCCAAGCCATCTCCATTTTATCTTCCCATCATTGTGTTACAGGTCGATCTTAGTTTCATCTGTCCAAAGAATGCTGTTCCAGAACTGAGATGACTTTTTTAGATGTTTTTTGGCAAAATCTGGCCTTTCTATTCTTGAGGTTTATGAATGGTTTGTACCTTGTGGTGAACCTTCTGTATTTGCTCTTGTGAAGTCTTCTCTTCATGGTAGACTTGGATAATGATATGCCTACCTCCTGGAGGTTTTCTTCACTTGGCTGGATGTTGTGAAGGGGTTTTTCTTCACCATGGAAAGGATCCTTCGACCATCCACCACTGTTGTCTTCCGTGGATGTCCAGGCCTTTTTGTGTTGCAGAGCTCACCAGTGTATTCTTTAGTTTCTCTGAATGTACCAAACTGTTGATTTGGCCACTCCTAATGTTTATTCTATCTCTCTTTGACCGTATGTTGTGGGTTCACAGCAACATGCGTCGTAACAGCTTCCAAATGCGAATACCACACCTGGAATCAACTCCACACCTTTTACCTGCTTAATTGATGAAGAAATAACGAAAGAGTAGCCCACACGTATCCATGAAACAGTGTTTGAGTCAATTGTCTGATTACTTTGGTCCCTTGAAAAAGAGGGGGCTACATATTAAAGAGCTATAATTCCTAAACCCTTCCAACAATTTGGATGTGAATACCCCCAAAGTAAAGCTGAAAGACTGTACTTTAAGCTACTTTAAGCTATACTTTCAATATTTGGTAAACAGTCAAAATAACAAAACTTGTCAGTGTCCAATTATTTCCAGACCTGTATGTGTATGTGTAATTATGAGTAGCCCTACGGACCTGAGTATGCAGATGAACGAGGAATGCCGTCGTAATCTATATTGAAGTAATACAATTTATTCCAATCCAGTAATTAAGTCGCAATACAGAACATAGTTGCAAGTCTTTTAGTAAATAGTAGGATACAACACAACGTGTTGGGAGGTCTCTTTAACGGGAACAAACCCTAAACAGGACTATAACACAACGTGTTGGGAGGTCTCTTTAACAGGAACAAATCCTAAACAGGACAACAACACAACAAGTTGGGGGGTCTCTTTAATGAGAACAAACCCTAAACAGGACAAAAACACAAAGTTTTGGGAGGTCTCTTTAACGATGATAAACTCAAATGACTTTTTTGAGATATGGCTATTTATCCTAAAAGCAGACACACTACCCAGAATAGTCATTAGCATTACTTTACCTTGGCAAACACAATGAACACAAAGGACAGGAACGGTCCCACTTAGTAAATGCAAAGTTATCAAATGGATGGTTGTTGTTAATCATGCAACACGGACAAACATTACAATGTTCTTGTAAACTTTGAGCCATAACCCATACAGTACAATAAAGCATATTCAGCAATTTGTGGGGAACAGAGAAAATCCAAACACTACAGATAGATGTCCACAATATCATGCATTTAGTTACACTCCAGTTCACTCAGAGGTTCACACCTCTCCAGGTGAGCTCAGGAGGGTGGGGCTGATGGCCCACACCTGGTGTTCCAGATTTTAGAGAAGCAAATGTTATGCAGGACACCAGATTAACATCACCAAGGGTGTGTTGGAGAGTTTGTGGGGCCAGACGCTCCTCTTCATCGAATACACTTCCACTCTTCCTCAACAGACATATCTCATTACACTACACATTTGATTGGTTACATGGTGCAGAAGAAACTCCTACCTAAAACAAATGTTTTTTCTCATCAAGACCATAATGTGGGAGAACTAGTTTCCGATTTTCTTCTGAGTGCATGTTGTCTTGTAATCCCCTAACTCATTCTCTTTGTTCCATTCAGTCATTGAATTGTCCAGTACTGTATTCCCTCCAAGCTGATAGAAAAACTGTTGTGTAAACGGCTGTACCTACAAACCTCTGTAATGTACCTAAATATGAGCTTCATAGATCTTCATGAATGTCAAGCTCTCAGAAAAGCCTTCCTGTTTGCATCTCTGTCTGCACAAAGTCAATGTCTGTAAATAATTTCAGAAACTGAAAGGTCAACCCACACACACTGAGCACATTTCCTCCTGAAGTCCCACTCCTGAGTGGGAGTCGTGCTTAGAGAGATGAGCAAGTGTCTGATGAATCAGGGAAAAACCCCTGAATATCACTGGATCAGACTGAACGCCCCGGATGTATTCCACAGTTTATATCCTATATAAATCATTCTATTTTGTATGTATATATACAATAATTTAAGTTATGCTTTGAATAAAGAATTTGATTCTCCCAGGGTTCCCAGCACCTACCAGATCTAGGTGCTAAGGTATATATTTAGAAATGTCTAAGTTGATGGTTATTCTTCCATGTTTCTCTCCTGTGCTAAGCCATGTATCTAGGCTTAAGAAACAGTTTGTCAGTGTAGCTTTGCATCGTTTAAGCACAGCAAGCAGAAGAATAGGCAGCCAGCCTATTGTTTGGCTAAATAGGTAGGAGTTCTACCAGGCCTGAGGTAGGTTGGCTTAAGGCTTCGGGAATGTAGATGTTGATAACAGATGACAGGCCATGGGTGCAGCTCAACCTCTAATGAGTTTTAGAATTATTGCCTAAATACTAGAACCAGCCAAAAGTAATTATTTGCCATTAGATGGCCTTAAAAAAACAAATAAAACTAGTAATACTGCATAGTTGTAGAAAGATGTGGAGCTGAACTTTTTGGTGAAAGGTTTTATAAATTGCTGAGGTATACTCGTTTCCAAGGACACAAGATCAAGGGAGGGTATAAATATTGTGTAAATATTGAAATCCTGATGGATAATTATTTTCCAGTCCAGTGGAGGAAAAGTGTTAAAATAATGGGAATTATTTTCTATCATAGGAAATAAAACAGACTACATACAGTATAAGATAATACCTTTCTTGTAAAATAAAGAATCATACTTGGTGACATTAAAAAAAAATCTGTGCTGTTTCATATCACTGACAACAGAGACTTTCTGTAAACGATGGAATGACAACGTACAAACAAATGCAGACCTAACCACTTTGACATGAATTTGATACATCTGACTGAATCCTTCTGTGACCCAAAAGGGGTCTGCTTGGATATATTTTAATGTTTAGAGCTACAAAACCACCAATGGACATCACAGTGGTATAAGATTAGATTAGATTCAACATTATTGTCATTGAACAGTACAAGTACAGTACAACGAAATGCAGTTTGCGTCTAATCAGAAGTGCAAATAGAGGAGTGCAGAAAAATTTACAAGTACAAGAATATGTATATACAAGTGTTATATGCAACCAAACATGATTTAGTATGAACATACCCCAAAACTGGAAATGCCCCTATCTCTTTATCCAGCCAGGGAAACTCTGGTCTCCTAACCAGGGAGGTGAACCAAATCAAGACATAGCAGATGCTAATTTAAAGAACAGTCTTTAAAATCATTCTTAGGGAGTGTCTCCAAAGTTGCCGTCTTGGTTACTATGCATTCTCTAAAGAAACCACTGTCACTAAGCTCTTTCCTTTCATCTCCCTATACAAATTACTTCACAGTCTCCAAACCCTCCTAACTGCTAACAGTGCCTTGTTAATATGGAGATATTTAAGGACTAAATAAGGAATATAGTGCTGGGACACAGACTCTGTCTCCAGGCAGTAAGGGAGGTCAAAAGCATATGACAGGCGGAACTCAACTCATAAAGGGGGGCCATATTGCTGTGGCCCAGCTGTGTTTACTGTTCTGTCAGCCGCTAATCGAATTTAGTCTGAGAGTCTGTCTGAGTCCATGTTAAGGTGGTCTTCCCACTCCCACCATCTGAAACTGGTTGTCAGTCAGAAACTTTGATGTTAGCAAAATGGACGTATGATCTTTGTGGTAATTTGTGTTCAAGGTGAACTCTGAACTACTGTATGCAAATGTTTTCTTGACCTGATGAATTATCTGTGTTGCATTGCCGACCCCCTTCAGCTATCATTGGGTTGTGTCGCCCCTTCCTGAGAATGTTAGCTGAATATTTTGTAGATGCTCTCTTAAATAATGACTGGTCATTTCAGCCAATGCATTGTATAATGTAATCAATCATTTTACAATGTGAACTTTGAATATGATTACATTCTAATATTAATTATTCAACACATTGATTAATAATGCTTGCATCCATATTCTGATTATCCTTTTCATTTTTAAGGGAGCCAGATTAGACTGTGTTCAGATAGTCTTTGTTCATTACAATGCATTATGGTACACAGGTCACTCATGACTTCGTTCATATTATCACACATAATTTCACTCCAAGTCCATGGCCAATCAGCCCTGACTATGCATGTACACTTCCCATGGTTCATTTCCCACATTCCATTGAGTACACTTGATATACAGTGCTGTGATAAAATAATTTCATGTAGTTGGAACCATTTTCAGAACACAATTCCTGGCTAAAACACTCGACCAGGAATGCTAATGTTGCTGAAGTGAGAGGAGAGGGAACCCCATTTGCTGGCCAATCTAGCTCCTCAATCCATCTCTTTGTCTGGATCCTTTGACCTCTCTCTCTGTTTACTGCTGTATCCAAACACAAGTACCAGTAACTAGGCACCATGAGATGAGTGAAGACGTATCCAGGACTAAATACGCATCACTTCTTGTATAAGAGACATCCACTGAAATGTATGGCGGCACTCTTAGTGAACTGGTAGAAAGACAGATGAAAACGACAGCAAGTCATTCTGCAGAAGTTATTTTTAATAAAGTAAGAACACATTTACTAATACGACAGCTGCAGGTTGAGCAGTTTAGCAGAGAAAATGAACAGAGAAAAAACAAACACAAAGATAAATTTTTGGCCTTACTGCTGTTAAAAATGTTAAATTATTGTCACTTTATATAAAAACATAATAGCCAGACATGGGGAAATTGCACCAGCATGGGGTCTTCAGGAACGTAAAAAGAAAATTAATTAGTTGGATATATACTTTCAGAACATAACTTTGGTAAAATCGTGATCATCTTCCTGTCTTTCCTACTCGCCCAACTGTAATCATATTCTTGCCAATAGCAGAGGTCGTCAGGTCCTTATTACTTTTATGCTTTTTAATATCAATTCTACAGTAGTTATGGGACTGATTGAAGATCAAGACGTTTCCTCAGAGCATGTATTGCCAAGTCGTTCTGACCAATCTGCTCGCTCAACCAGGAAATGTTTAGATGGCACACGTGTGTCTGAGGGTAACTCATTCCCCGGCTTTAACACCAGGACTGAGTCTGCGGGCACCAGTCCTTAACACATGTTACTTTGGCAAGCCGGCCCTGTCCGATCTCCCCTCCACCATGGGTACAGCCAAATTGTGACGCCCTGTGTTGGACCCCCAGGCACCGTTGGTATGCCAGGACCAACAACACCTGGCCACACTGAGACCTTTGTATTGCAAGGCAGCAAATTAGACCACTGCATCAGTCAGGGGCCACATGGCCTTATTACTAACTGGCATAAAGGGCATGGGCTCTGGGGTCCTAACCTCTATGGGGCCCCCAACACAATTATTATTATTTCCGGTAGCATGTGGGGAGCCATTAAACATAATTTGCTCAAGGGTCCTAAAGGCTATCCTCAGAGAAACAAAAACAGCATGACTCATGTAAATGTTTTTAGAACAGCGGGAGATCTGCTTTAAAGCTGGTACATTTTCTGTCAACCTCATGTCAAAATGTTCTGTTCTGTCCATGTCTGTCTGTCTGTGGGTTCTCGCTTTTGCTCATCTGAGCCTTTAACACTCTGTGTGTGTGTCCAATGGAACACTATTACCTGCAGAAACCTATGAACTCTGGTCGAAGTGGAGCCCTATAAAGAAATAAGAGTCCCAATTGGGATGTGGAGCCTGTCTCTGTTCTCATGTGATAATTAAAGTGGGTCTGAGTGCTTTAATTACTTAATGTGCAACGCCTCAGCTGGGCAAAGACATGGTTACTTACAACCCCCGTTCAGATTGAAAAATAAACAAATAAGCAATAAAGAATAGGGTTCTAGGATGTGGAGAGTATGTGTTTCTGGATCATTTATGAGCCCATCATTTCCTTGTGAGGAGGAATAGACAGAATACACTTTAGCTAGATAACCCAAATAGCTCTCGGCACCATGGTTCATCCTGGGGAAGGATTGTTTCTCTAACATTTGTTATGGCGCCTGAAGGCTTTGCACAACAAGATATACAATACATGCACTCAATATCAGGATGCAATAGGGCTGCTCGGTATAACCCAAACACCATATCTAAATGCACAGACACTCAGGGTTGAGAGTAAAAAACCATTTGGGTCTATAAAAGGCCTTAACTGGTCAATGTTCAGTGTGAATGTAAGTATTTTCCATGGCCTTGATTAAATGCACTCCTCATACTCCTATTTGTTTTCCTGTCTTGGCAACAATCTCTTTCTTGCCTCCAGTTCGTTGTCACTTTGTCTCAACAATTTGTCTCCACGTCCATCCTCTTATTTCATATTATTTCGATCTTACGCTGAGAGTGCTGCTATTTGTTTTTGTTCTTATTATCAGAATTACATGGTGGCTCTGCTGAAGCAGAAACTGTTCAAACAGATGTGTCATTGAGGCTGAATATTTGGTGAGGATTGTGTCTGAACACGTTCTCATTAAGAGTTACTTTGTTTTCGTCATATTAAATCTTAAAAGTTTCAGACCAAAAATGTGTTTTTGTTATATTTTACTTCCAACAATAACACCAAATAATATTTTCCCTAAAGAGCAGTTTTTCAAGACTAAATAGGCCCCATTTCAGTTTGAAAATCAACTTGTGAGAAGTAATCTTCCAGTCCGTGGAGCTAGATTCAACACACCAGGGACCTTGACATCAATCATGAAGACTGTTGCCCCTGTTAAAGGGGAATAATGACACATTTTGAAAATGTGTCTAGTTCATAAATCTCTCCAACTCATAGTTGGTCTGTCAATGTGCATGGCTCTGTCATTCAGGGAGAGTCAGGTGGGCCTGCAGCTCTTCCACCTCACTGAAGCGCTAGATAGAACTGTTCTGTGGAATACAGTAAATCAACAGGCAGATAGGGATGGGGCATTTATGACAGGTCAATTTGACCCCCTCATTGATATGCCATGATGAATATGACAGATTTATACTTACTTTCACACCATAGAATTCCAGACAGTTACGGTCTTTCTGTGTCTTCACAAAACACAAGGCTACTTTGCAAAATTCTCAAAGTCAGAAAGAAACTGGTAAAACATATCGGGCTCCATTTGGAGAGTTACTTTTTTACTATTCTAAACTTATAAATATGTGGTTTCTAATAGGCTACATAATTTGAAGAGCCATGACTATCAACTTCCAATACTAGTAGGCTCAAGCAAGACAGTTAAAAAATATATTTTTACACTGAGATTAAATTCATATAGATACAAGTGTGAAAACTGCATATTGCAATATATAAGGTTTAAATACATTTTTTAAAAGGTTTATTTTTTCATTTTATTTTGATTCATTTAAGAGTAGAAAAGTTCACACTGACATTCCCTAACGTGTCCTACAAAAACATGACATGCCAGATGTGGTGAAAGGCATTTAGTTGAAGCAGGGGTCTGTTGGTCAGGAGCCTGCAATGTCTGTCCCTCCTGAGAGCTGCAAACACTCACAGTCTAACAACCAGTTTGAGGGTTTAACATTTTCAATACTAGCCATTATTCCTCTTTAACCACCCCAAATGCATTTGCATTTAAATAGAATTTTCGCAATGACTACTGCTACACAAGACACAGAGGGCATTAGTCTTCTAAGTCTCAGACTACTGGCACACAGGACACAGAGGGCAATAGTCTTGTAAGTCTCAGACTACTGGCACACAGGACACAGAGGGCATTAGTCTTCTAAGTCTCAGACTACTGGCACACAGGACACAGAGGGCATTAGTCTTCTAAGTCTCAGACTACTGGCACACAGGACACAGAGGGCATTAGACTTCTAAGTCTCAGACTACTGGCACACAGGACACAGAGGGCATTAGTCTTCTAAGTCTCAGACTACTGGCACACAGGACACAGAGGGCATTAGTCTTCTAAGTCTCAGACTACTGAAGTTGTTGTCTTTGAGAGAGAGGGGAGACAGAAATGAAGACAATTTCCCTCTTGACTCAAGCCTTACATTCAAGGGGAATCTCCATTATAATCGATGCTGTCTTTTCAAATTGTATTCATTGTTTTTTATCAAGACCCTGTTTAGATAGTAAGCTCCACGTAGTCACCCTCATTAGGAATCACACGGAGAACGGATGGATTATAAAGACAAAAGGAACTGTCTCCAAGTGTTAGAGTGCTGCTGAAACGTTAACTGGGGTGCCTGCGGCAGTCCAGCGGCCTATGCGGTTGCCTTCACTACCCATATAGCCTGCAGCGTGTGTCCAAATCTGACCCCTGATCTTTCTGCAAACCTCTGTCCTCTTGTCTTCATCAAAAAAGTGTGTAAAAGCCAAAACTCAGTATATGTATATATATATTTGTGGCTAAAGTTTTCCTAAGTTGATTTTATTTTGTAAATAGAAATGTTGAAATACCTGAAAGTGTGTATTTGCATTAAAAACAAATCTTTGTATATATAGGGAATTGTGCTTCAGACTGAAATAGCAACACGGCAATATAGTTGGTGAATTGTGAAACTCACAAAAGGTCAAAATAGGTCTCTGTATCTTGTTTGTGTCTCTGGATGTGTTGTGTCAGTTACCACCTCACAATCTGACAGTATTGCTCCCTCTTGCCACTCATGAAGCGGTTTAGTATGCCCAACATAGCCCTTTGATAATCCAATGACAGGCGTAAAGGAACAGTACATACCACTTTCCAACAGCTAATTATCTAGAGTGAGGTGACACAGTACGACTATGGCAGACCCAGTACCAAAACAGTCAGCTGTAATGCTATCACTCCGTTTCACAGATAAAATACTTCAGCATATCATTGTGGGAATGGGGCAGAATGGTTCACAATATGCTAATCTATTTACTTCTACGATGTGTGTGGTATGTGCCTCAAGAAAAAAGTATTTCTCCTTTCTAAGCTCCCTCCTACTGCCATTTACAAATGCTGTTTTAAAATGAGCAATATTCTCTTCATATATCATCGTACTGGGTTAGAGGTGTTGTTAAACCTATTACATGTTTGAGCCTGATCAGCGCTTGTCTTCTTTGTCTGCGGATATGTCAGACAAGACATTTCCCCAGGTTGCCAACCAGCTTCAAACCATCAGGCTCCAATTACAGTACTGCAAGAGGTTCTGACAGGACCGTGAGAAAATAAAGATGCTTCCGGAAGCGTCCAGACTAGTTCTAATGGGATTAGAATGCTCCCTCTGATTCTGTCCCTGGGAGAGACAGGACCGCTAGAGGGAAAATAACCACAGAGAAATAATTAAAGTTTGAACCTGGAGGGGTTTTCTAGTAATGTACCATTTCTATCAGGCCTACACTGAGCATTTACATCATGTAACTGAACAACCGGTGTTGTCAAAGTTGTTCAAACATCAACCCAAAATAGAACTGAAGAATGTGTTGTATACGCAGTGGTGTTTTTATATGTAAAAAATTGGTGGGGCACAAACATTTCAAAATATAGGATACATACCAGTAAATCTACAAAACTCCCTCTTACAACTGATGTGTTTATTTAACACTCCACAAAACACTTTTAACAACAGAGCAGCTTGCTTCTACCAGGTGTTGTAGTACACATACTGGAGAGAGAGAGAGAGAGACTTTCTTGTGTAATTGCTCTCCTTCTCTCTCACACACATGTAAAATTACCACTGTCACATTTACAAACCTAAATTAGGAATACAACCAAGCTCAGAACCAATGTGCCTACAGGGCCATACGCGAACAGCAATGAGCTCAACACCACTGAAGGCCACAACGAAGAGGAAAGACAACTTTTTAGGGATACAGATCCATTCTATGACAACAACCTTAATAGATAAGCATGGACACACTGACACTCGTCACCATCTATATCAATCGATCCAGCACAAAAATATGACCAATGCACAGATCAGCACCACAAAGGCAGGATGATAAAATAAGCTTTCACTCACCAAGGCTGAGGACTCAAATGAAGAGAAAGGTGGCACGATGGTTCTTTCTCTGGGCAAACATTTCGATGACTTTGGGAATGAAGTCATGTAGCTGCTGAATCAGCTGGCTTTCGATCGACAACATGGCCAATGCGTTGAGTCGTGGGCCGTCCTATGGTATTTTGTGAGTGAAGATTTTTTTTTACCCTCTTCAAGGTGGAAAAGTTCCTCTTGAAGAGGGTATGATAATTGTTATGATAATATTCAGCAGAGTGACGGTCTCAGCAAAAGCCTCCTCTAGGTTGTTCTCATGGATGGATCTTAACAGAGACAGGGCCGTCTTACCAGTGTGAAGCTCAGTGTGGCGGTACAGAGTGGTCAGCTCAGACTTGTGTGCGTATATCCTCCATACACAGGAGCCGTGCAGCGCAGTTTTCCCAAACAACATTGACAGTTCTACTTTTAACTTTCCATCATATAGCGGGTGGCCTTGGAATGCTTCCTGTGTTGCCTCAGCAAGTGCCGCAACACGTTTTGGAGCGCCAGGGAAGAAGGTGGCAAAAGCAATTAAATCTGCAAAAAACACCTTCAGGATGCTCATCCTTGCTGAACAAAGTTACTCAGTTTCAGCTGGTGAGTGTAGCAGTGAACAAACTGGGCCTGTGGGTATGTCTCTTTCATTAGCGTCTGTACCCCTCGGACGTTTCCACTCATTACAGCCGCACCATCATAAGTCTGAGCGATCAGCTTTTCTCCCAGCTTCAGTGGTTCCAGCACACCCTTGATGCTATTAGAGAGGCCAAGTCCAGTTTTATCTTTGACTTTCACAAACTCCAAAAACCTCTCTGTCACTGTATTGTCAGGAAACACAACCACCATTTATGATTTACAGGAGACATCAGTTGTCTCATCGGCCTTTGTGGCAACAAATGATGTCTCGTCCACTTGCTAGGCTATCTCCTCCCTGTACACTTCATACATACAGTCTAACAGTTCGTTATGTACAGTGCTAGATGTCCCTTTGAAGATGGGCTGAGCGTCATAGTGCCTCTGGAGTCTCGAATCACCCTCACACATAGTCTCGAAAATGCATCTGAATATTCCAGGATTCAGGGAGTCCACCAACTCATTGTGCCCCCACAGTGCGGTTTTTACATTTTCCACAAAGTTTAATACATGTTTTGATCCGACTGAGAACGTACCTGTTTTCCTCCACCTGTTTGTTATGCTGCTCAATGGAGCGCCTGTATGCACTGTCAACTTTGGCTGCAACATTTACCCTTCCAAGTAAGCCCAATATCACAGCATTGTCCAGATGACTCCCACTGCTCTCATGTTTTGCAATCCTCTCAGAAATATCTTTCAAATCTGTGTAACCCGTCCTCGACCAAGTACCATCTCCACCAAATAGCAGACATGGAAAAAAGTGCTTTCTTTTGTATGCTAACTGTTAGCCACTTTTTCTTCAAAAACCACTCTACGTTAAACCTGCAGTTACTTTTACCAGCAGTTTGAGTGATGACAATATTCCGTGGCTGATGGGCACCAAGTCACTTTACTTCAAGTTTCGCCTCCAAATTAATGGTTTCAAACCAGTGCTCTAGTATGAAATGCACTTTATTGATTTTCTCAAGTTATCTGGTGTTTGTGAAACTAACAAGCTAGCTAAGACAATCTACCCTGCTTGCTCTTCTTGCCGACTAATGTTGGCCCCAGACAGACATACAGACAATCAGGTCTGAAATATAAAATGACGCTGTAGTGGGGCCACTGGCTGTCAGCCCCACTTGGCATCAAATTTGTGTGATCTACATTGATCACACTAACATTCTGAGCATGCGTATTCATATTTTCACACATACAATGTACATTGCATTATGAGAGAGGGGCTAGCCCCACATTCACGCTTAGCCTATGGCCTACTACTGCAAACTTGAATCGGCAGAACACAGTCTGAAGCAGCAAGGCAGGGACCAATGAATATGAAATAAAATCCTAACACAAATGATATGCAATTTAGGAAGATGCTATATTCATAGATAATAAATTATAGGAAGTAATCTTTGAGAAATAAAAATAAAAATGTTGTTGCAGTTCTTTTTGTTCACAAGCCCCACCTGCCCCTAATGACCAGTCGCCCCGGTGTATACAGATATCATAGCCATAGACCCATTTTCAGCAGTGTATATATTTCGTTGAAGGATTTAATATACATAGGTTGGATTTGCAATCGACAGAGACCCAAACTATACCGGCCTATGCCCTTTATCTATTTTAGCTCATAAACTCAATGTTTTCTCTGATTTAAAATGCATTGTCTGGATCAATAAACAGAAATGAGAGAAATTGGTTTTAATGAAGTATCCATTTATTTTTTGTCTCTGAATCTTTGACACTCCCCAGAAAAAACAGATATCAATCAACCACCCAGTTATAGTCCTCCACTGTTCAAGGCTGAAGGCGAATACGCTAAAAGGGTAGGCAGAAAGAGGAGCTGGAGTAAACAAACCAACAGATGGGAACAGTGGCCAGTGGGGATGTGTTGACATATCAGAGAGAGAGAGAGAGAGAGAGAGAGAGAGAGGTTGAGAAGAGTGTGTTTACAGTTAACTGAGGATTGAGGGCTTGTCATTCCTCTGCTTTGGTACACGACTCCTGCCACCACAAGTCACACTAAAGGACGACTGCTGACAGGAGAGTTGTTTCCACACCGCAGGGACCCCGTCTGTTGTCACCGTGTGCAGCGGTTCAAACTGAGCATCTTCACTCTCCGTTGCTGTCGTCCTGTAGCTGTTCCGGCATGTCCTCTTGGACCGCAAGGCACTCGGATGCGTCAGTGTTTGAAGAAACCTCTGGCTCCTGCTGGCCACAAGTAAACAAGGATATGTTAAAAATGTGCGCTAATGTCAGTAAACATGAATAATCCAAACTGGACTGTGTACCTTACACATAGCAGGGTGTCTTATTCCCCAGGATAGCATGACTTCATGCTAGAGTGTCCTTTGGAGGTATTTCGCACTGGACTAGGGAGAATAATTATGTTGTTGTTTATGGTTGAAAACGCCAGTCAAAAGGCAGTTGTATGCGGCATCTGTAAGTGGCGCCCCATGTGTCCTCTCAGTTTGCAGTCCCCGGGGTGAACCGGACAACGAGGAGGGCAATGACCCCTTTGCTAATCTGACATGTTGTTATTTGCACAGGAAAAAGACTGTTTAAATTTGTGCCACTCTAAATTGGAGCAGTAGGTTCTTTCCTGGAGCTGTGAGTTGTGACAGCTGTCTTATCCACTTTGATAACTGAAGAACTGTAACAAAATGTCTGCAGTTGTACCAGCAGGCTACACCTCCCCTGTACTATTAGTGTTTCTGTCAATTCCTCTGTTTGAGGATTTCCTCTTCCCAAACTAATTTGAACAGATAATGGTTCAGACTACAGTTATGAAAATGATTCAAGTTTTAAGGGGAACCTCATAATCTCAGGAACTGCTTTAAAGTCTAGCATTTTACCATCAGAGACCCTTTTAATGCCGGCAACAGCAACAAGGCCAACAAGGCCACTGACACTGTCCGGTCCGTGATTTTCACAAACAGGTTTGTTCGAGGTTTAATCAAATGCCAGATTTGTGGTATGGGCAGATCTACTATCTGTATTCTTCATGTACTCTCGTTTTAAATGTAGGTTGTTCTACCTCCTGCTCTGTACTCTCACATAATGGTTTCATACTCTGTATTTTTTGACGTTTTCTTTCTAACCCAGGAAGAGGATGTGCCGCTTTTGTCAGTAGCTAATAGGGATCTTAATAAAATCCTAATCCTTCCTTGTAGTTGCCTCGGATGAAAGGGCAGCTTCTCTCATCGGTTTGTGGAGGAGCTCTGCTGCCTGGAAATGGCTCTGTTCGTTGGCAGTCAGCCTCCCAGTGTTTATCTAGTCTGGGACACAGACAGTATGAGGATATGACATTGGGGGTGTCCCTCTGCCTCTGTGAGACATGAGTTGTGTAAATGATTCACTAGAATTCATGCCCTGACTGTATTAGGAGGATTTCACAGTAACAGAGTAACACAGAGAACCACTGTTTGTCACACTTTAAATTATACAGTATGTCAAACAAAAACGAATGAATGTTGGTTAAACCGACCACTAGAAGGGTTACATTTAAAAAGGTTCACCAAACCTTTACAAAAATGTTTAACCTGACAACAGAATGAAGGCGCAAATGAGGATGACCATACATATGTTACTAGACATTGACCTTCAGTGTACTTCACGTAAATGCATTGTTTTCTTGTTTTATTAATACATTTTCATGGGAAAGTCATTGTCTCAGTGTCATTGTCACTGTGGAATTTCTAATAATTAAACGGACAGACATCTATGCCTGCATTCTGTCTCTAGAGCATCTCTCTACCACTACAACCCAACATCGATATCACTATCTCTATCCAGAAACATCCAATTTGCTAATGGTGAAAGGCCTTCTATATGGACACACAAAATGGTTTACTATAAGAGAGTTTGTTTTAAATCCCGTTTCCAGAAATCTCTCCAGTCAAGATACTGGACCTTCAGGCAACACAGTAGGGCAACAGATCCATGTTGGTTCCGCTCTGCTTTGTAGTTTGATCCAAACATCCCTGGCTGCCTCCTTCCGTTACCCATCTTCCCTGTGGAGCCGGCCTGGGGTCTCTGGGCCCCGTGTGTCAGATTAGATGGCAGGCAAACATCCCCAGGCAGGGAGCTCGGTAGCAGGCTGGCTGTGGGAGACAGACAGACAGGTAGATCCCCTAGTCCCTACCGACCTGCCGGGTGGCTCAGAACAGATGGGATCTCTCTGCTGGAGAAATCATTGGGAGAGGATCTGACTGAAGCGAGGACAAGAGAGGTGGGTGGGCCATTACAGAACAATCGGAGGAGGGTTCAGTTTTCAGTCCTGTTAAGAGGAGCTCTCATGGATTCCCCATGGGAGGTCTCTGTGGTGTGTCCCCAATGGTATCTTGTTCCCCATGTAGTGACCCACTCCCTATTGGTGTTTGGCCATAATAAATATGTGGCATTTGGGACTAAATCTGAGTTTATCTACAGAAACTTTCCGATTGCTCTCACTCAATGAAATATGTTGATTTAACCCTATATTAGAGACATTCTCATTTTGGACAAGTTGTCTCTTTTGTTTCTTTGAAATATTCACAAAGTCTGTCTGTTCTATCTCCTCCTCTAAACACAGATTTGTGACCATTCCTGCCAAAGGATCTCAGGCCCCACATCAAGACAGATCAACTAGCAGACAATGGCTCTTTCACACAGGAAGTCAAAAGAGTAGCCACGAGGAGATTCACGCCCTCGCCATCTTTACTGTCTTTCCCTCTTTGTAAATGTCTCCTGATCAGTGTGTTTGTTAAGTGTTTCCCTGCCTTATGTACACATCAAGTCCACAGGGAGCCTTCTCTTAATTGTCACTCCTTTTGACATGTAAATAATTGCCTTAACCAGGATAAGACGCAGCTTTTCCCCTGACAAAATGGCTTTTCACAATCAGATTAATCGTGTGAGACTACATAAACACAAATGGTACCATAGAGCTGTCATGACACATCGGATCAAGGAGTATTTGTTGTGATGTTTCAGTTTTTGGTCAGGATCAGGATTTGGCAGGTGTTAGCACTGGAGGGGGAAGGCAACATCTGGCACATGTTCGGGGGGGGCTCTTCTTCATCTTATCTCCTAGCCGAATTTCCACCAAAAGTGGATTGTTGTGTGCATTTCCACCGCGGTCTAAAGACCTACCTAGATTTGGCAAATTAGTCCACTGATATATGTTCTCACTCTGGCACATGTTCTCACTCTGGCGCATGTTCTAACTCTGGCGCATGTTCTCACTCTGACTCATGTTCTCACTCTGACTCATGTTCTCACTCTGACTCATGTTCTCACTCTGACGTATGCACTGTATGCCATACAAAGCGACACTGCATCAGCACATTAACCATGGAGGAGATTCAAGTTGTACTGCTGTTGATCGTGATTTACTGGATTTTACAAGCTGTTACGAGATGGGGATGAGAGATGAAGAGAGGGGCGGAGCCGTCAACTGATCACCACCTGGTGGTGAGTTGGATCCGATGGCGGGGGAGGAAGCTGGACAGACTCGGCAGACCCAAGCATACTGTAAGGGTCTGCTGGGAACGTCTGGCCGAGTCTCCTGTCAGAGAGATCTTTAACTCCCACCTCCGGCAGAGCTTCGACTGGATCCCGAGGGAGGCTGGAGATATTGAGGCCGAGTGGACCATGTTCTCCACTGCCATTGTCCAAGCGGCCGCTTGGAGCTGTGGCCGTAAGGTCTCCAGTGGTTGTGGAGGCAAAAATTTGGGCCTGGGAGGAGTTCGGTGAGGCCATGGAGAAGGACTATTGGCTGGCCTCGAAGAGATTCTGGCAAACCGTCCGGCGCCTCAGGAGAGGGAAACAGTGCCCTACCAATGCTGTTACAGTACAGTAGAGGTAGGCAGCTGTTGACCTCGACTGGGGATGTCGTCGGGCGGTGGAAGGAGTACTTTGAGGATCTCCTCAATCCCGCCATCACGTCTTCCATTGAGGAAGCAGAGGATGAGGGCTCAGAGGTGGACTCGTCCATCACCCGGGCTGAAGTCACAGAGGTAGTCAAGAAACTCCTCGGTGGCAAGGCACCGGGGGTGGATGAGATCCGCTCTGAGTACCTCAAGTCTCTGGATGTTGTGGGGCTGTCTTGGTTGACACGCCTGTGCAACATCGCGCGGCGGTCGGGGACAGTGCCTCTGGGATGGCAGACCGGGGTGGTGGTCCCTCTTTTTAAGAAGGGGGACCGGAGGGTGTGTTCCAACTACAGGGGGATCACACTTCTCAGCCTCCCCGGGAAAGTCTATGCTAGGGTACTGGAGAGGAGAATACGGCCAAAAGTAGAACCTCGGATTCAGGAGGAACAGTGTGGTTTTCGCCTGGGCCGTGGAACACTGGACCAGCTCTATACCCTCTACGGGGTGCTGGAGGGTTCATGGGAGTTTGTTCAACCAGTCCACATGTGTTTTGTGGATTTGGAGAAGGCATTCGACTGTGTCCCTCGAGGCATCCTGTGGAGGGTGCTTCGGGAATATGGGGTCCTGGGTCATTTGCTAAGGCCTGTCAGGTCCATCTACGACCGAAGCAGGAGCTTGGTCTGCTTGCCGGCAGTAAGTCAGACTTGTTAAAAGTGCATGTTGGACTCTGGCAGGGCTGCCCTTTGTTGCCGGTTCTGTTTGTAATTTTTATGGACAGAATTTCTAGGTGCAGCCAGGGGCCGGAGGGTGTCAGGTTTGGGGACCACACAATTTCGTCTCTGCTCTTTGCGCAAGGCGAAGCTCTCGATTTACCGGTCAATCTACGTTCCTACTCTCACCTATGGTCATGAACTTTGGGTCATGACCGAAAGGACAAGATCCTGGATACAGGCGGCCGAAATGAGCTTTCTCCACAAGGTGACTGGGTAGAGATAGGGTGAGAAGCTCGGTCACCCGGGAGGAGCTCAGAGTAGAGCCGCTGCTCCTCCACATCGAGAGGGGTCAGCTGAGGGGGCTTGGGCATCTGTTTTGGATGCCTCCGGAACGCCTGCCTGGGAAGGTGTTCCGGTCCCGTCCCACCGGGAGGAGACCCCGGGGAAGACGCTGGAGGGACTATGTCTCCCGGCTGGCCTAGGAACGCCTCGGTGTCCCCCCCGGAAGAGCTGGAGGAATTGTCTGGGGAGAGGGAAGTCTGGGCATCTCTGCTTAGACTGCTGCCTCCGCGACCCGGCCCCAGATGAAGCGGAAGAAGATGTATGTATGTATGTATGTATGTTACGAGATGTATGCATGTTCAGCGTAAGGATTAACTGAAACAAAACTACACTTGAAACAATATCCTAACAACATTAGTTGGATGATTGACATTACCATGCAACAGAATATATGTAAATATACGGCTAGGACATTCATTCCAGACCAAGGTAGCAACTTTTATGGTTAACACAAAAAGCTCTAAAAGAGCTCTAAAGCAGACTTGCGCAACTCAATCGCTGGCTGAAAACGGAGTTCTGCCCGTCGCAGGAGGTAGAGTTTGTAGATAACTGGCTTTCTTTTTGGGACTCTCCCAGAAATTGGGCCAGGCCTGATCTGCTGAGGTGCAACGGACTCCATCCTAGCTGGAGTGGTGCTCTTATTTTATCTAGGAATATTGACAGGAGTCTCACTCCTATAGCCTTAACATGAGATAGGGTGCAGGTCAGGCTGCAGGCTGTTAGCCAGCCTGCTAGCATAGTGGAGTCTGTCAATAGCATAGCCAGAGTAGTTAGGACAGCTTTACCTATTGCCACTGTGACTCGTTCCAGGCTGAGAAAAGTTAAACAAGGTAGTGTTAACAAAAACAACCTTATTAAGATAAAGCCTTCCTCTACCTCGGTCACAAATAAAAATAAAAATTACTGTATCACTTTGCATCTCAAAATGGGACTCCTAAATGTTAGATCCCTTGCTCCAAAGGCAGTTGCAGTACATGAATTAATCTCTGATCATAAACTAGATGTTATTGGTTTATGTGAAACGTGGCTAAAGCCTAATGAATTCACTGCCTTAAATGAGGCCTCTCCTCCTGGTTATACTAGTGATCATATCCCTCGTGCATCCCGAAAAGGAGGGGGTGTTGCTAATATTTATGACAGTAAATATAAATTTATTCTCAAACATATCACTGAGTTTCATTCTTTTGAAGTTTTACTCATGAAAGTTAACCAGGCCAATAAATCATTTTACATAGCTACTATTTATAGGCCACCAGGGCCATACACAATGTTCCTCAATGAGTTTGCAGAATTATTGTCTAACCTTGTAGTCATGGCAGATATTATTCTAATTTTTGGCGATTTCAATATTCATATGGAAAAGTCCAATGATCCTCTTCAAAAAGCCTTTGAAGCCATAATTGACTCAATGGGTTTCATCCAACATGTCTCAGATCCAACACATTGCCACAATCACACCTTAGATTTAGTCCTGTCATGAGAAATAGATATTGTATATCTAATAATTTCCCCCCAAAATCCTGGATTATCGGATCACTGTCTTACATTTACCGTTAAAACAAGAAATCCACTCGCTCCGCAAACAATGAGTTTCAAACGCTGTACTATAAATTCTCGGACTACAAATTAATTCCTTGATATTCTTACAAGTTCGCTCATTAACGATAGAGTAAATAAATCTGTAAACGATCAAATCGAGGATCTATACTCAATACTGGGAAATAAATTAGACACAGTTGCACCACTAAAAACAAAATAAATACGCAACAAGATACTTGCTCCCTGGTACACAGACAATACTAGAGCACTTAAGCAAGCCTCCAGAAAATTGGAGCGAAAGTGGCGCTCCACCAAGTTGGAAGTATTTAGACTAGCCTGGATAGACAGTACACTACAATACGGAAAATCACTCACGTCTGCTCGATCAGCTTATTTCTCCAACCTGATTAAGGTGAACAAAAACAATCCAAAATTTCTCTTTGATACAGTTGCAAAGTAAAAAAAAAAGCAAAGCTTAGCAAGTGAAGTGGGTCTTCACTTTAGTTGTAATGAATACATGAACTACTTTGATGAAAAGATCATCACCATTTGAGATCATAATTGACTCCTCCTTAAATAGTTATGGCCCTCAAAATCTCAGTTGTCCAAAAAATTTCCTGAACCTCCCTGACCAGGTGTCAATGGGGACAGTTGAATTTTTTGATACCGTATCGCTCAACACATTTACTAAATTTGTAATGAGTTCTAAACCCACAAACTCTCAGCTAGACCCGATTCCAACAAAATTACTTAAGGAGCTATTTCCTGTGCTAGGTCAGCCAATGCTGAACATAATAAATTGCTCCCTTTCCTCCGAATGTCTATCAAACTCACTAAAAATAGCAGAAATGAAGCCTCTTCTAAAACAATCTAATCTGGATCCCGACATATTAAACAATTATAGGCCAATATCAAACCTCCCATTCCTCTCAAAAATCTTAGAAAATGTGTTTTCCAACAACTGAATGCCTTCCTAAAGACAAATAACATTTATGAAATACTCCAGTCCGGTTTCAGATCCCATCATAGTACTGAGACTGCACTTGTGAAGGTAACAAATGACCTTCTAATGGCCTCAGACAAAGGTTCTTCATCCGTCCTGTTGCTTCTTGATTTTAGTGCTGCTTTTGACACTATTGATCACTCCCTTCTCCCTTGACAAAATTGAACACATTACTCCTGTCCTAGCGTCCTTACACTGGCTGCCTGTTAGGGTTAGGGCTGATTTTAAGGTTTTACTCTTAACCTATTAATCAATACATGGACTTGCTCCTACTTACCTTGCTGAAATGATCCAGCCATACATACCTACACGTAACCTTAGATCGCAAGATGCAGGCCTTTTAATTGTACGTAGAATTTCTAAACAAACAGCTGGCGGCAGGTCCTTTTCTCATAGACCTCCACTACTGTAGAATGATCTGCCAATTAAGGTTAGAAATGCAAACTCAGTGCAAACTTTCAAGTGTCTACTAAAAACTCATCTCTACAGCACAGTTTATAATTAGGTGTAGCCTGGCCCGGGGGCATGAAGGTGACCAGTAGGCTTGATACTGTCCACCCTTGCTGTCTTGCCAGGTGGGCTCTCGTTGCCACTGGGATGCCCTCCCTCCAATGCCTTTCGGGGGAAGAGTCACTGGCTTGTTGTTGACTCTCTGTTGCGCACTTGTGCAATTGGGCTGTACGCTGCTGGCAATACTCGGCCCTCTTTCAGGGGGGTTGCGGTTGGTGGGTGTCCATTTGGTTGATGCCTGGCAATGTGGGTGGATTGACTTCCTGCCTGTTGGGCCCTGTCCGGGGCCTCCCTCGGGTAGGGCCACAGTGTCGCCGGACCCACCCGTCTCAGTTCCAAGGCCTTACACTGCTATATTATTGTGCTGGGGGATATGAGGAATGCGCTTCTAACTTTTCTCAGTTTCCTCCAGTTTAAAAATTTAGGAGGGGATGAGGTCCTGGTCCACACATGCGGATTACCTGAATTGGGGGGGCCCGTTGCTGTCCCTGTCCTTGTCCACCTGGTCATACTTCTGACCTAGTCTAAAATCAAATAGCCTCTGGATTTAGCCCAGAGAAATGTATTAATTATTCCAATTGGACTCTTAAAATCTCACCCGGCACAGCCAGAAGAGGACTGGTCACCCCTCTAAGCCTGGGTCCTCTTTAGGTTTCTTCCTAAAATTCGGCCTTCTTAGGGAGTTTTTCCTAGCCACTGAAATTCAACACTACTGTTGTTTGCTACTTGGGGTTTAAGGCCAGGTGTCTCTGTAAAGCACTTTGTGACAACTGCTGTTATAAAAAGGGTTTTATAAATACATTTGATCGATTGATTGATTGAAAAAATTATGCATATATTGAATGTCTCCTGATATTTATTATAAATCGGTGTCATGAGAACCTTTGTACGATTGCTCAATGCAATTAACCTGTGGGCTGTGTCTCTTCACCGTTTGCCTTCCGCTCCAATTCAGAAATGTTCAGCACTGCGAGCCCCACCCCCCAAAGTTCCGGTACTTTGGGAAAGTACTACCCCTTGAACAGGGACTGTTTTTGGGGTAAAATATATTCTCCGGAACTTAATTTTAACCCTGTTTCCTGTAGTGTGTTCCTCGAAAGGTTCCTAGTTCCTGGGTAAAGTTCCTGTGGTGGAAATGCGGCTTTAATAGGGATGGACCAAGAACTTCATAGAGCGTTTGACATCGACGGGATGTTTAAATTCTGTATTGACCAAGATTCTAATGTGAAGTAAAGTTGCAATCTCATTAAAGCTCTTCGCAGGTTTTCCCCGTTTAGACAAAGATATGTTACAGACGTAACAGCAGGATGCCTGTGTTTCTATTCCAGGCCTCAAGTAGCTCAGTCACTAGAGCGTCAGACTTTTCAATATCTTGCAACCTAACCAAATTCTGTTTCAAATATGTCCAAACGTGACACTATGTGAATAATTCAGTGCATGTATTTGTACATTTTGGGGGATTTCATTTGGTAGCTGATTGAATACTCTCAATTAACATTTGTTTATTAAGAAAATGGGATACTCTTGAGTAGGTGGCTAAGAGTATTTATTCAAAATGTGTGCCATGGGATAAGCATTCAATTAATTATTTATCTTCTTAGGAGAACTAAAATATAACTAAACATACACTACTTTTCAAAAGTTTGGGGTCATTATTTTCATTAAAAAAAAGAAAGAAATTCACATATTTTATCCATTAAAATAAGTGATCAGAAATACTGTGTAGACAGTGTTGTCTATTGTCACTATTCTAGCTGGAAACGGCAGATTGTTAATGGAATGTCTTCATAGGTGTATAGAGGCCCATTATCAGCCACCATCACTCCTGTGTTCCAAAGGCACGTTGTGTTTGCTCATCCAAGTTTATCATTTTAAAAGGCTAACTGATCATTAGAAAACCCTTTTGCAGTGATGTTAGCACAGCTGAAAACTGTTGTGCTGATTAAATAAGCAATAAAACTGGCCATCTTTAGACTAGTTGAGTATCTTGAGCATCAATGTGGGTTCAATTTCAGGCTCAAAATGGCCAGAAACAAATAACTTTTTTCTGAAACTCCTCAGTCCATTCTTGTTCTGTGAAATGAAGGCTATTCAAATCAATTATTACTACATTAATGGACAAAATTTGATTTTCTTTCAAAAACAAGGACATTTCTTAGTGACCCCAAACTTTTGAATGGTAGTGTAAATCATGGTCCATGTGCTGCACTGGTACTGACAAACAATTGCTAACGAATCTGGTGTTTGTGTTGCCAGAGCTCGAGGGGGACCTTGAACTGACCCTGCCCCCACACCTCCACTGTGGATAATAACGTCAGGAAAAGCCTGTTATTGACCTGCCTGATTACCTGGCCTCCGGTCTTCCATTGACATGCCCTCCTTCTCACCCACACCATGCCAATTCATCTTCTCGACAATACAAGCTTTTCACTGAAGAGCTGCATGTCTAATCTTCTTTATTGATCAATGTATTGATTATGTCCACTCACGGTATCAACAGAGTGAAGGTTGTTTGCTAATAATAATGCTTTTTAAGGGTTGAGCCGCTGTGATTCAGTCAACTCAGGAGGCAGGAGTCTGGGGGGAGTGGGGGTTAAATGTCATATCTGATTGCAGTATTTTTCTTTATTGTCTATGGCAGGTTCAGTTTCTAAGGTGTTTCTAAGTGTTTCGGATACCAATTAATACCAATGAATCCATCAAGCGCACCAAAATAGTCATACCTCGACTCAACCATTGCAGAAACCTTCTGATAAGGAGTCTTAAAACAAACACGGTCTTCCACCAGTAGACAACATCATAGCTGACCTCACTAATGACATGTAATGACATGACTATTTCCTGAAGCTGCTTCTGTAGATTCACTCATCCACTTAGCTTTAAAACAAATAAATCCCCTGTGTGGAAAACGAATGGCCGGATGGACTGAGTGCACTCTGAATTAAAACTGAGTCAAAGGCCTCAGAGGAGATATACATTTGATCTGGGATCAGGATGGGATGTATATCCTTATGCCAATTAATTCAAGATAGCCAAAGGTGATGGACTAATAGCTGTAAAAATGAACAAATATAGCAGGGTAATAATTTCTCATATAACAGTTTAACTTATAGAAAGCCATATATGACTATGCAAAATATATAAAAAAAATACTATTCTTTATCTATTCTATCAATTGAGAAAGGAGTTGAGCAAGCAGACAACTTGAGTCAAAGCAAGCTGGACCGTGGGAATAGTCATATGATTCAGATTCATCTATCAAACATTGGCAAGGCAGCACTGGTTAACATAACATAACATTACTTATGAACAAAGCATTAAGAATTTATCCAAGCGTGAATCAGAGAGGTCGGCAGAGAACATATGATCACAGAGGAACATAAGGGCCCTTCAAACATAAGACTGTCTGTTGTTCAGAGGATGCAGGACAGGTCAGTCTTTTGTTAGTTCTATGAAATGGTGCTGTCAGTACGATCATTTATAATTGACACTTATAGGAAAGGAGATATCTTATTGTATGTTACTCGTCTTCGCAAATGTCAGTTAATTTTAACTATGCCACAATGCAACAACAATTTTTAGAGATAACCTTTGTAGAACACTGCAGTAGTGCTAGTTATTGTTTATAACCATCTTGTGATTTCTTTTGGGATGTTTATTTAGACAAAATAAAAGACATACATTTCAATCTACATTTTTGCCTGTAGAATGTAGTAGTCTCAAAAAAGCTTGTTCATGTATATTCCAACTGTAAGACGTTGGTATCAGCCAGAGCGTGTGCAGTTTTACCTATCCTCTTGATATCACAGCCTGGAGGTTTCATCACTGTGTTAGGATCTCCTGCTGTTCCTTGAGCTGAGCATGTCTTATTATTGCTCAGCAGTGATTGACTGATTGACACACTGACCAACTGCCATGCTCTCCAAAGTTCAGGGAGGCATAGAAGAGTTCATCCAATAGTTCCATACAACCACACGTTCTTCATCTTATTATTATTAAACATTTATTTCAACAAGTAACACAGACTGAGACCAAGGTCTAATTTACAGCTGGGCCCTGCATGTACATGTTTACACATATAGTTTAGTTAAAAAGATTAAAAACAAACGGGAAAAAAAACAGAGAACAGACAAAACAAGACAAACACAGATAGCAGAAGAAAAAATATATAATAAACACAAGTTTTTTTCCCTTATGATAAAGAGGCCTCAGGTTTTAGTGGATTCTGGGCCTGGCAAGGACTGTGGGGTCCCTTAGGTGTAACACAGGGACGGGGTCTTTGGCATTCCTTTATACAGACAACAGTGGAGATGTGAGCGGTTGTATACGTAATACAAAATAAATAAATGAACGCTAATGAGAGACAAGACCGTGGTCCATACAGCTACCATGCCATTGTTCTGGTAACACACATCATACAGATACAATAGTGTCTTCTGAAGTGGCACTATTCCCATTAAAGACATTCTGTAATGCAATTCATTCAAGCACTTTCCATAATCCTTCTACCTAGCTCTCCCCCATAAATACAGATGAGGAAATTGTATGTACTTCTTAGATTTCAGTACCTTGTCCAAGGCCTGGACCTTTAATATTCTTTCATAATGGGATTTGCCAAAAGCATTTGTCCAGGGTTAATAGGGTTTTGTGTGAGGTTGTGTGCCTATAGTCCAGTGTAGCTTCGAGAGGTTGGAGATTTTGAGTGGTCCCAGTGAATATAGCATATTTATTCTGTTTGTACACACTGTGGGATTCAACATTATTAGAGGTACACAGTCATATCTACCCGAAGGGATGCTTCTAAAATCCACAGTGAAAATCTACAGGTAAATACACAATATTATCCCGAGAGAACTTAAGCCGCATCCAAATCCCCGTGATCAAATATTCGAAAACCCAGATAGCAGAAAGCTATTGAATGCTGCAGGTCCAAACATCAGCAGTACAACTCGGTGAACCAAGCAGAGCACCAGCTGTTGTAAGGGACCTCCAATTACAGCATTGGACCGCATTTGAAAGCTGCATCCGAAACCCACCTCTGGCTGCAGTGGCTGTAGGAGCTGTTGTAAAATGTTCTCCAATTAAAACCACCTGGGCCCTAAGGAAATACCTTTCAAAAAACTATCGCAGAGACCTGCAGGCAAAACCATTCATTCTTGGGCCCTGACTTCTAATAATCTGACAGGAACGAGCAGGTCCAAAGGTTCCCTGCCCTCAGCCAATCAACATAGACACACACACACACACACACACACACAGGCGGTCTACATGACAGACACATCTTGCAGTTTGTACAGCATCACAGATACACTGATACTGCAAAACGCCCCAGTCACACAGACTTGATATACCAGGCAAATACATACACACACACACACAAGCATGCAATTGTCATTGCTAGCGACCCCTAATTGCCGTTAGTGATGGAGGCTTCATTAAAGTTTTTCAGAGGATGGTTAATTGGCGTAGCTGGATTTACACATCATTAACACACTTCTTGGGAGATTTTGGTGTTGGTTCATGTGATCTTTAAAAGTGTGTGAATAATGGGGTCATTTCTTGTCCCCTCTTGGAGATGACTGAGATTCATCTGAAATGGGGAGAAAGATTTATCCATAATTGGATACACATCAAAGTTTCTCTTCAGAATAGCTCCTGCTGTTTTTTAGAAGTGAAGTGTTCTGTGATGTGGATCTCTCTGATTTCCAGACTCTTTTAATGTGGTTTTGTGAGTTTAATGGATATTGCATAAAGATGTACTGTTTGCTCTCATGAAAAAAAAATCCTAATTAAGTTAATTTTGATTTGTAGATCAGTATGTTTCTATAAAGTGGTTTTAAGGAAAATGTTTTGTAAAATGAATACGTACCAATGCATGGCTCAGAAATATCATCCACAGAATCTTAAAGAGGTTGCTACAGCATTCTGCAGTGATAATACCAAGCAGTCAAACGGTACACATACACTGAGAGGTCCATTTTGTCGTCTAGAACTTCGTCCAGTCATCATGAAAGTGGTGCTCATTAGCCAGAAAAACAATGTTTTGTTTATTATGGTGTTCAATTGAGTACAATTTCTTTCTATTTTTTATTTCCAATTTATGACATTTGAATTCGGTTTGATTATGTCCCCGGGAATCTTTCATTAAAACATTATGCTCAAAATAAAAGGCTGGTAATACAACTTATGATATGAAAAGGACAGCAAGTAATTGCAAGAGGGAAATATTCAAAAAAAAGCTGCTACAAGTGCAGTGTAATGACTTTCAATCACACATAGAATGGTAAAATGACTAAAACACTATTCACCCATAAAGAGAATATTTCTGCACATTTCCTCAAAGAACTGAGAGAAGAGGACATGTTGGTTACCATAGCAATCATCGACAGTGTCACATGGTTACCTAGAAACTAGTCCTGTATGCCTCCTAGTACAGCTGGAATGGCGTACAGCTGTTATGGAATGGGTGGGCATGTGTCTTCCGACTGACGAAATCAAGGCCATCAATTGTAATATTATGGATCCATCTATTTTTATGGAACATTACCATTTCCTGCCTTTCTCTTCAAATGTCAGAAGGACATAATTGCATTCACAGATGCTGGGAGGGGACCGGGCCTATGTCATATCTTCCATGCTCACATGCAGGTCATTGGGACCACAATGGAGAATTGTAATTGGTTGAGGATGAGGCTGCAGCAGAGCAAGGCAGTTCTAGCTTCATTAAAACATGTTAATTATGTGGCCCAGGGTGGTCTAGTGGTTTAAGGCGCTCCCTCCAGAGTACAGGACCCGAAATCAGCCCACTGAAATGTATGTGTGTGTCTATGTTGATTGGCTGAGGGCAGGGAACCTTTGGACCTGCTCGTTCCTGTCAGATTATTAGAAGTCAGGGCCCAAGAATTAATGGTTTTGCCTGCAGGTCTCTGCAATAGTTTTTCAGCAAAAACTCTTCTCTCGTTCCCCACTATACTGTCCATGAAAGCATAGAAATGTCTGGAAATAAATCTTATTTTAATATAAGTATTTTACTGCAGTAGCTAGCTTGAGACCACAAGGACATTTGCATTAAGAGTTGTAGGCTTCTAACTGGTTAGATTCTCTTTTGTAATAGGAAAGATCTGGTTCACGCTAGGATGGATGTAAGGTTATACTATTTTATTAGTACGTTCTGCAGACAAATATTTATAGAATCATGTTCTGCAGCATAAACACCTGCTGTGGCGCATAGGTATGTCTTCTTAAAGGCCCTCTGAAGGAACTCTTCAGGGAAACGAAGAATCAGTGCACTCAAGCAACCAGGAAAGCAGAGGTAGTGTCAACACTGACAAAGTTTGAATGGTTGAGTGCAGTTGAACAGTATTTTTATCATAAGGTTATCTGCTTATTTTATTTCGGCCCATATCAACTCTCTGTTTAACATCTTCTTATAAACATCTGGAATCCTGATGTCTCCTGTTGTCATTCCACTTTTCAAATTTGGTGAAAAGCTAGACTCCAGTTGTTATCTCAAGCTTGCTCTGACTGTTTAAAATATTTGAAGAACGGGCTCAGAATCAGTTAATCCACCCATCTTCATTTTCCATTCAGTTCTCTGCTCCCAATAAAGCATGTGCCTTGGTAGGGCTAAACCGGACCAGTGCACATACCTCTTTGCCCTTCCACTCCATTGTGCCACTTTTGGCAGTTCTGCAACCCGCATTCTGTTTACGCGCTCCAACGATTAAAGGGCTGTACTGTATTGTAACTGTGCACATTCATTTTGTAGCCACACGTTAAACCAAACCCTAATGCTCCTGAATGGGTGTTGATAATGACTGAGAGTAAATAAGAGTGCGCCACGTGGCTACATGTAGCCTTGAAGTTAGTACTGGGCCACTAACAAAAAGTTAGCTTCATTTTAATCATAATGTGAGAACTCTATTGAACAAGGCCCTTGACCCTATATTTGCTCCTGGAAATTGGATAAAAGCATCTGCTGAAAGATTACAATTTTAAAGTTGCTCTGCATGTGTGTGCTATAAGTAGCCTTTAAGTAGCCTGCTGTTCATTATTTCTTGTCCCGGCATCTTTCTGAGGAGCCACCTGAATTATGGTGGTGCAGCTGCCATCCTCATTGTGAAAAAGCCCATCCCTGAAAGACGATAATCCTTTTCATCATATACAACTGCAATCAGGGTCAACCCACTTATTACCCTACTGATTGGCATAGGAGTACTGAACACGCTTTGACTAATGTAGCCTTTCTGAAAACGATTGGTTGTAACCACATTTGGGGTATCTTAATTTGAAAATTAGGTTAGAAAATAAATTACAGGGAAAGTATGCACTTAGTTCATAGAACCAGGGTTACGTGAGTAACCATTGGCAGAGTCTGGATGAGGTACTAAACGCAGCAATATCTGTACTCTTCCTGCAAATGTTGCACTAACTTTTAATGGTAGTAAAAACAAAATAGCATTATCGGATTCCTGAAAGAGGAAACCTGTCTTCTATTTGTCTGTTTTCTGAAACCCTTCAGAATGGACAAGACTAAGCAGTGAATCAGACTTGGGATAAAAGAACACACTTAATGAATAATGTCTTGAATCATACACCATCTGAATTAAGTGGTAATTAATATAATGTGTCCATGAATAGCACTACTTCATGCTGTTGTGTATAAAAGTATCTGCTAAATGTCAAATTATTATGCATGATGTTGTAATACATACTACATATGGTATGAATGACACGTTCTCACACAGTGTAATGATGCCCTCACGTGGTTGCTGAATGTCCCTGCAAAATGAATGTTTGTTGGTTGATACTGGCACCTCCTGGTCCTTATGATGTATGACAATACGTTGCATACAGAATGGTGAACAGTTGGGATGGCATTACACACTTCGGGGAACTTGTGAAGGAAATCTACACAAACCAAAAAAACATCCGTCACTACGGACGGTCACATATAACAGCACTACTTCACTGAGACCGTGAAACATCATTCAGGTCCAACGACATTTCAATCGAGATTAATTTTCACAAGTAGATCAGTCTCCTTAGAGACCGTCAAAAATTGCTAAGCCGACTATATTGCAAGTCGTCTCAGCGGGGTATTGGGTAAAGTTTTCAACTAGCAATAATCGCGCCTCGGATAAACCTCATAGGCTACGATACTGCCACTGCGCAAAGCTAACGTACTAACAGGATCGGGTGGGAGGACTCTCACCGTAATGATTTTTCCAGTGACGGTTATATATAAAAAGTTAGTTTAAACAATATATACCGATACGCAACATATTTATAATAAAATACTACAATAATGTAAACAAGGATTTTGTTCCGTTTGTTTGTTCTTAGATATATACTATTCAAAATGAAAACGCGCACTGCATTGTGGGTTACAATTATATCAACACGGGGATAACTGAACTGGGGTTGCCTATGGTCTATATAGGCTAGAATATACGAAGACTCGTGTTGTACCATATCGAAAAAAAGCTGCTGGATTTAGAAGAAAGTCTAGTAACATTGGACATTGTAACGTTATAAAATGATGCATTAAGCCTTTCGTAAAAATTATATTTTAATTATCACTGTAAAGAAACTATAGACTACCGAAATGTTTCCTGATTCCCTCACGAATGAGCAAGCTTGTTTTCATCCGACCGATTTATTAATCATATTGAACAGTATTTTAAACCAGTTAAGAAATCCTAAAAATTAAAAAGGTTAAATACGTTTTTTTCCAAATACATGTAACGCACTTCCCTACTTGACTCTATATTATTTTGCTAGTGGGTAAAATACTTTCAAAATTGATTTAGGCAGAATAGTTTCACCCCGCGGCCGCCTTCTGTGTCCGGGCATTTATGGTTTTACAGAAAATATTACTGCTGAGGCGGCTGAGATAAGCCGCACCAGTCGTAAACCTGACTGACCCCACTCTCCGGTCTCGCCACAAGCACATATGCTAGTTCCTGACTCCTTACTACACATTTCAAACACCTTTAACACCCCCGTCTGAATACTACACATAGGAAAGTAAGGAAAGTAAAACAGTTTAAGCATGAATTATGTAAATATGAAGCACAAAATAACAAATATATTTTTAAATTTGAGGTAATTAATCGGTTTTCTGTTGTATGATATATCGAAGAAAAAATTGGTTTCTAAACACATATCTTACATTTCGCGAGATTTTGCGTAACTGCAGAAGAGGCGTGGAGCAGTTTACGTCATGTCTCCAGTACTGCAGGCTACATACGGCTGTTCGAATTCATGCAAGAATGCATACGCTTTTTGAGGGATATCTTGTTTTCCTGTGGTGTATTTATAGTTTTCTGAACAAGTAATAAAATATGTTTATAAGTATTAATGTGTACATTTCTGATATGTTTGAAGAATATAAACCGAGCAGGGCTCTTAGATCCATGAACACAGGTCAGCTAGTAGAGCCCAGAGTCCAAACTAAACATGGAGAAGCTGGGTTTAGCACTTATGCTGTACACAACTGGAATAAAGTACCAAAAGATCTTAAACGTCCCCAAACGTATCATACATTTTTTAATCCAGGTTAAAATACTAATCTTCGGACGTGCCTATGACTGAGCACTTAAACGTAACCACACTGTTTAGCCTTATAGCATCCTATGTTTTTATAAATTTTATTTTATGTTTACTTATTGTATGTTTTATTTTTATGATGTATTCATTTGTTTTGATGTTTTCATTTGAGTATTTTTTTTATGTTATTGTATTCCATATATTTTTCTTTGTAAAGCACATTGAATTGCTTCGATGTATGAATTGTGCTATAAAAATAAACTTGCTTGCTTGCAATGTACGTGTGCTTTAAGTGTTTAGCTTAGTAACGTTAGCTACGCTAGCTAGATTGTTAATCGTAGCTTTCTATAATGATTAAAATGACTTAATCCTTACGTTTATTTTGGAATTGAATTAGCAAGCAAATAGTTGCTGACATTTTTTTACGCATTTTGAGTGTTTTTGATTATAGACGAAACTGAAACTGAAAATATGATTATTATATAGGAACCGCTTGGAGCAAGAGCTACGATTCCCCATTCATTATTTCTATGATTCTAATCTCTTAGAACCCAACTTTCCATTACAAGTAGCTAATGCTAGTACAGTATGAAAATCTGATAATTTCCTCTGTTTTCTATGTATAGTTGAACAATTATTATTGTATTATTATTATTATAAATCAGCTCATGAGACACACTAGACAAGGTGTATGAGTTACTTGTATATACACGGATATGAAAAGAAATGTGACAACTTGGAAAGCATTGTGGTTCCTGTCATCATTGTACAATGTCCATCTAATAAGCTGCTTTCTGAATTAATAAGTACAATTTTCCCTGACTCTCTTGCTACCGGTTATGTTGAAGGTGGAAAATAAAAGTTTTATGAAAATTAACATAGAAATATATTTAAACAATAAGGCACAATGCAGTGTGGAATATGGCCAGTATATCTGGACATAACAGAACCCCCCTTAAGTCTTATTGCTATTACAACTGGCTACCAATGTAATTTGAGGTATAAAGTCTCATATACCAAGGATATCAGCCAATCAGCATTCAGGATTCAAAGCAGCCACTTTATGATTGTATTTAACCTTAGAATAATGCATGTCTGGTGTATGCAATTTACTGAATAGTAAATTAGTATATTTAGATTTACTCGGTAAGCGTTTAAAACACTTTTTACCCCATGCTTGCTAACGTCCTTGCTGACATACAACATTATCAGAAGATGAAACAAACATGAAATACAAATGTCTCTGCCTCAGCACTTTTACTTTTATTCATGCAAGGGTATTCAGCTTTACCTTTACCCTTTTTTTTTTTTCTCTGCCCAGAGTTGCTATTCTGGGATGGGTTAACATCCCCCTGACGAGGCCTGATTTGGCACAGGTGTGCCTCATCATGGGTAGCAGCTGAGCTCCGTTCAAAGACCCCATTTTGCAGCCATGTGCCAGGTGGTTCTCCCAGGGGTGTTTGCCCAATGGTGATGCGAGAGATGCCACTTTAACCCCACAATTGTCAGATTGTAGTTGAGATGGATAGATATCTTATACACCATGTTACTTGGAGACTATATATCAGTGCAATCCCTTGTTTTCTATTAAGTGTGTCTATTAGAAGCAGTTGCTGAATTTCTTTTTGGGATAATGCTATATGCTTTATATAATGGAGGTTCAGCAGCAGATAAGCAGAATGGTGTCAGGTGCAAAGCTGCCTGGCCTGTGCTGATGACACATTAGGGGGGATTTGCTTCAGCTGGACAGAGACAGGTGTAATGAGCCCCACGGGGCAGGATCCCTGTCAGTTGTAGAACAGGTAAGTATGTAGATAAGGGGATTATTCTGTGTCTGGGCCACATAATCTCAAATGAATCCGATGGCATGCTAACATTACCCATATACTCATCCTTACACCACAACCTAGGTATTACTACCTTACAACATTGGGAGTTGAAAGGAGCGGTGCTCACACCGCCAGCCTGATAATCTCTCAAACCAGGCTTGTGTACTACTTCTGCGCTGTGCGCTAGTTATGGACATATAATTGCGGTTTGGAGGTGGTGATAATCGGCTTTACTTCTTCTGAGGTGTCTTGATTACTTTTCTCTGAAAGCCCTAACAAGAATATCACAGGATTTACAAAATCCAACTCATTCTGGTGAAAAAATGTCCTAAAGGTTCTGAAAAATTTCTCTAGCTGATTACTAATATTGCTGATTACTAATATAGCTGATTACTAATATAGACATCTTTTTGCTTTCCAGGATGATTTCACAATTTTGAGACAGTATCAGACCCGATCATTCTGATCCAGATACCACATCATATTAAGAATGACAGAATCCAGATTTTCAATGCTATAACAGACGTATACATTGTCTCCCACTGAACAGATGTTGGTACTGATAGTAGACTGTCATATTTAAACAGAAATGAATAAAGCTGCATGATGAAAAATAAACATTATTATCCTTTCTAAAGTCACATTTGGTTAGGTTCAGGATAATCCATATTCTTTTAATCAAGATATCTCAGTTGCTCACTAGGTGTGTTTTAAAAAACACAAAACAACCTACAATCACTTGCTATAGTTGATCTGGATTTTCTAATCCTCATTCCTCTCCAAAGGATCAGAATCCTGAGGCTAGTATGGTACAAGGTTTGTATGCCTCCCAATAAGGACAAGGATGACCAAATCCTTATTCCTAACCGGAGGATCAGAATCCCAAACCTTTTATATTTGGAACAACCTTTGATTTAATCCGATCCAGGAGTGGTAATCCTATCAGATGTCTTGGAAAAGTTGGTGCCCGAGACAAGTTAAGGATTACATTTGGTCCACTTGCTATCCCCGAGGCTGAGACTGGACCTGTTGAACACATGCGTTTGGTTGTAAAGAAGAGCAGAAGGCCCAAACCATAAAAGTCGTCTTTGGCTCAGGGGTTTTCCACCAGCAGGGGGAGGAAAATGGAGTGTGGCAGATGGCTTTGCTAAAGTATGTATGGCATGGATTCAACACGGGCTGCTAGGCGGCCTACATAACACCCAGCCTTCCTACAGGGCCCAGTGGCAGTCCATGGTCTTTAACACGCTGCCATTCTCCTTTTAACAGTTTAGTATAATCAATCGCAACGTTTTGTTTTTAAATCAAACCCATCCTCAGGTAAGGATTCTGGATCAGGATTAGTTTAAGTCATGTGGAGCCGCTGCTAATAGGTTGAGGATAATTCTACGTCTGGAAATGCAAGCAAAGCTTTCCAGTAAAAAAGAAAAAGAAAACGAAGACTGCTATGTGCCAAACAGGCTGATCCAGCTTAGACCCACTAGAACACACTGGCTTCCTGTCTGTTATCAAACACATTCAGAACTTTGTCCGCCAACAAACTCAGATTAATCAGGATCGTGATGACGTTTGTGTCTGATTCTGCCTCTGTTTTTGTTCATGTATGTATGTGTGAATGTGTGTGTGTGTGTGTGGTCACAGCAGGATAAGGGACCAGCAGGCAGACATTGATGCTGACCTCTATCTGTCCTCCCCCAGAGTGTGTACCAACTGGACACAAGCTGAAGCTGGACAAACTGTGATTAGAATCAGTAGTAGAGAAGAGAGGAAAACAAAACCACCTACCGACATTAGTCTAGCCCAAAACAACAGTCTGCTAGCTCAGCCCGAGCACTGGAGATCTGGGATCTGATATGATGAAGAATAATGTCACTCACTGGGTTTTCAGCAAGCCCTCCACACGCCCCACCAATCATGAGTGCGAAGGGGAGTCGTAACACATGCAGGCTGGACATAAAATACGCCTACAAGCCTTTACCAATGGAAGGACTTAGAAAATATATAATTACACTGGTATAAACACATATACACAGCAGGGTGGCCACACAACATATCCCAACCCACATATTGTGGCCACCCTGCTATTCCCGGCATGTGGTGGTTATTCCTGGACTAAATCAGAATCGCACCGCCTCTTGCTCTCATCTTTGGAACCTGCCTTGATAGTGGTAAATGTTCGGATTGGCGGAAATAAACTAATGGATTTGGGCCAGAGCCAGAACCAACGTGGATACTGACACATTTTAAAACATTCACCATTGGTTTTCATTTTAAATTGGTTAGAGATGATTCAACCATTGATGACTTGGTTTTGGACAACAACCCTCACTTTGACCTCACCTAAATGTCTCAGAATGAAATTGGGATGTATTAGAAATAGTATAATTCAAAGGCATTTTCAATTTGTTATGGTTCGATGTAATATTGTCCGGAATAACCAATGCTTTGAATCTAATAAAAGAGTTATGGTTTGAATAAACAAATGGGAATTGTCTTACTTCCCACCAAAGTTTGTGATTAGCTAATGAGATGCATTGAATCACAGGCATATGTGTTTATTGTGTAGTAAGACAGAGGCTGCTAAAGAGAGTGGTCAGCAGTGGAACTTGATGTGATTAGGAAATAAAATGTGTTCAGTCAAACAAATGAAGTCATAGAGTAATAAGTGAAGAACTATAAGTCAAACATGTAACAAAAATATGTATAGAAAAATAGGGCACCAGAGGATTTCCACTTGAGTCTCCAGGCATAGCTCCTTTGCTAGAGGTTAGGTAGTTTCTGACAAGGGACCAATATGAAAAGTATTCAATTCACTACTTTTTCTCTGCATAAGTATGTCTGCTAAATTACCTAAATGTTTTTTACTTGCTTTAAAAAAAATTTTTGTGAGGGACAATCAACGGTTGCTTAACAAACAGTCTCCTATTGTAGTGCACTACTTTTGACCATGGCGCAGTGCGTTTTATACCAAATAAAGTATGATTTGGAACACAACCAAACTGTGCCTTTGCAGGCTCTTTAAATAACCTTCCCCTGTTTCTTCATCAAGTCTTCGCGCCTTGCCTCATCCCTTTGACAGCTTCCTGTGTCTGTGAGCAATCTCCATCTGTTATCCCTAGGTCTCCTGTCTTTTGAACTCAATCCCAGAGATTCTACTTCTGGCAACCTTCATCCCTGACACCAAGAGTAATAGTAGTTCCTGTTTTCACACACTGATATTCTTGCATAGCAAGTATACTACGAATACATCTGCAGTGTAGGGCTAACATCAAGACAAACCGAGCGATTACAAACAGTGATGTTCTTACAAATACAGCATGGACTTGCATACTCTTGAACTGTACATTACACTTCAATCATCTGCATAATAACCATAGATTTAAGCACTGAAAACTGAAATTTATATTTTGTGAAAATAAACCAATGGACTGCTATGCTTGATGCTTACAGGCACTTAAACATGTGCACTGCCATAGGCAACCAGCAGAGGTCAATCTATCCACATGACAAACTGACAGGGTCTACAGCATGCCATTGAAATACAAGTCTGGGTCAAGTCCGGTCAGAACACTCAAGAAGAGAGGATCAACTTTAATACTTACGTTGTGTGCATGGAATAATTTATATTTGTGGAAATTGCTTTGCTTTGGTTCCTCCCGCCCGCCCACCCTTCTGGCTTTGGGGTTCTGCTTTGGCAGTAGTGTTCTGTTGGACAACTCGGTTGCTCTAGCTTTCTGTATTCTGGCACTTGTCTGGCATGGCCTGGATTCTCCTTGATCCCATCAGTCAATGTGAAGACCTGTGAAGGCCATCTCCCTCTGTCTCTCTGCTGCCATTCTTCTGGCTGTGTCAGCAATAAGGGGCTGACTCACATCCCTTCAGCCCCATCCTCCCTTAAGGCTCATTGGGAAAAGACTACACGTCGCTCCCCCAGACATCCTCATTTGCATGGCCATAAATCACTCACAAAACTGACGCCCACCCAGAGCACGATGTATGAGACAGGGCCACAAAACTATTACTATATGCCCAACTGCAGTGTTATTGGAGATGGGGCTTCCAGGCAGGAATATAAACTCATTAAAAGTTGGTGTCTGTTAGATGTTGAGGAAGGTGATCTGGGTTCAGTCTCAAATCATGCTCAGGCCGGTTGAAAGTCCCCGAAGCTACATTTTTGCCCGGGATTGGAATGCGGTAGTCTCTAGGAGGGCTCAGCTTGCAACGGTCAGGAAATCTGATCTTTCTAGTATTGCATTATGCAGCTTTACATTGTAATATATGTAATAATGTACACTAATAAGATAAAGTTGCCCTTGAAACGGCAAAGACGATCGATCATATAGTCATAAATACTTTAACAACGTTAATCTGGAAGACATTGTTTTTTGATAGCAACGAGAAAACGATTATAATATGAACGTGGTATTTTGATTGTTTGAATAGTTGAAGTCAAAATAAATGTTTGTCCAACCGAGGAATCAGACAGTCATAATATTTAGTCGAAAATAAAGAAACACTTAAAGATTTGCATGATATAAGCATCCATAAAGGAGCAGGATGATATGCCCCCCTGCGTGAACAAGCACACGAGAGCCATTCCAATCCCTTCTAAATGTTTCCATGCGGGTAGCGACCGAGGTACACGTTCGAATTGCTCATTCGTTTTCCTTTATATGTTGTAACCATTGCATTGCAGTCTTTAATCTATATATGTCTTTTGCGTTTTAGAAAGGGGAGGAGAATAATTCCCCTCTCTTCCCGGTCAATCCTCCGCTCTCCCTCTCGCATTTTTCACTATAATTTCCTGGTTTTCAAATGCGATGTCACTTAAAGCGGAGAATGTGAGCGGATCTCACAGGTGTGTTACCATTGCCAACTGATCCAGAGCAGAACAAACACACCTGGAATCATCATGTGATCCTGTACCTGGGCGTGGAGAAAGTCCCTTATGTTTTCTGGACTCTTTTGTTGAGTTGCCCGTGTCGTCTTCCAATAGGAATAGTCTATCAGTATTTTCTACGGAACTGTGCCTTTCTAAACATACCCGCGCGCATCCGAGAAGAGTAAAATGTGAACTTTACAAGCATTTTGCTTGGGGACCTATTTTTTATTTTTAAGGGGACTGAAATCCGGACCACTCGTGTTTGTGCAACTACTGTTCTTTCAAGGTGGGTTTATATGATGCATGTTCTCCCGTTATAGCAAAAGAACGAATCGGTTTGTTCTATTTTGTTTATTATGTAGGCTACATGTATAATACTAACCATGTTCTAGTCGGGTTGAATACAGCTGCCTTGCCTGTATGTGCGTAAAGAATTGATTCATTTCCTAGTAGTGACAGTAGTGCATTTTATTGGGCGACTTCCTATACTTCCTATGACAGCGAGGGAACTAAGATACGAGGGACTAAGATTCGCATGTTTTGCACATTTGTCTTGACACCTAAAATAAAAGTTATGCCGTCAGTAAAAATGCATTGACATATTCATATACGTGTGTAAATATTTGTAAGTGACGAGCCTCCGTTTTGTTTGCAATTTAAACACGAACTTGATTTATGCATTCACAGTAGGCTACTAGTTACTGAACCGCCCATGGCACGTGCACGAGTCTAGATGCAGTAGCCTAGTTATATGATTCATTTACACAATACGTTATAAACTAAGCACTTTTTACAATCTTCGTTTGTTTTTCCGGTGTATTAAACTAGATATTACACGGTTATGGGAACATGACCACTGTGTAAAGACAGAATAATCGTCCGGTCAGTCCATTACTGTAGAGCAGCTGATCAGTCGTCAGTCACTACCACACCAGAAATGTCTCCCACACTGGCACTGTAGTAGGTATTCTTATAGAGCCTGACCATGTGAAGCCCACCCGTGATCAGTGTTTGCAAGCGAGTTAGTGCTGCCGACAACTACCGCAATATATATTTTTTTGTCTTTTGATTGGTACTAGTACTGAGTAATGACCCTGTTTATTCTATCTATGCTTTGGAAAACATGTACACAGTGACCCTATTCATGCCCTCACTGACTCTTCAGACTTGTGTTGTCAGTCCCTGTCTCTCTGTCCCCAGCCTTGCCTCTCTGCTCTGCGTGCATCTCTCACTGTATAGCCTTGTTGTGGGTCTAAATCGTCCTTTCATTCCCAGTCATACATCCAATCCCTGCCGAGCGACTCTCCCTCCCATACAGATTTACTGTACATAGGATGCTCCATGTACTGAGGATTATCCCCATTAAATGACATTAAACAAATGTTCTCTTGGTGAAAATGGATTAGTCCATGGGGGTGCCCTGCAGAGGGAGGGGGGGGGGGCAATCAGGAAGGATGGATGGGTGGGTGGGCTGTGCATTGGTGGGGGGTCAGACTAAGCCCTGAAACCCCTAACAGCAAGGCTGGGTTTCCAATAAGGGCCATCTGCTCGCATGGACCCACACACAGAGGCAACCTTATATTTGGTCTTTCCCCCATAGCCTTAAATCAGCTCTATCTTCCCTACAACCTTAAATCAGCTCTCTCTTCCTTACAGCCCTAAATCAGCTCTCCCCTACAACCTTAAAATGGGTCTCTCTCTCTTACAAGTTTAAACCCGTTCTCTCTCTATTTCGCCAATCATATACAGGGCGAAGAACAAGTATTTGATACACTGCCGATTTTTCAGGTTTTCCCTTTTACTAAGAATGTAGAAGTCTATAGTTTTTATCATATGTACTCTTCAACTGTGAGTGACGGAATCTAAAACAAAAATCCCGAAAATCACGTTGTATGATTTTTAAGTAATTAATTTGCATTTTATAGCATGACGTAAGTAGTTGATACATCAGAAAAGCAGAACTTAATATTTGGTACAGAAACCTTTGTTTGCAATTACAGAGATCATACATTTCCTGTAGTTCTTGACCAGGTTTGCACACACTGCAGCAGGGATTTTGGCCCACCCCTCCATACAGACCTTCTCCAGATCCTTCAGGTTTCGGGGCTGTCGCTGGGCAATACAGACTCTCAGCTCCCTCCAAAGATGTTCTATTGGGTTGAGGTCTGGAGACTGGCTAGGCCACTCCAGGACCTTGAGATGCTTCTTACGGAGCCACTCCTTAGTTGCTCTGGCTGTGTGTTTCGGGTCATTGTCATGCTGGAAGATCCAGCCATGACCCATCTTCAATGCTCTTACTGAGGGAAGGAGGTTGTTGGCCAGGATCCCGCAATACATGGCCCCATCCATCCTCCCCTCAATACGGTGCAGTCGTCCTGTCCCCTTTGCAGAAAAGCATCCCCAAAGAATGATGTTTCCACCTCCATGCTTCACGGTTGGGATGGTGTTCTTGGGGTTGTACTCATCCTTCTTCTTCCTCCAAACACGGCGAGTGGAGTTTAGACCAAAAAGCTCTATTTTTGTCTCATCAGACCACACAACCTTCTCCCATTCCTCCTCTGGATCATCCAGATGGTCATTGGCAAACTTCAGACATGCCTGGACATGTGTTGGCTTGAGCAGGGGGACCTTACGTGCGCTGCAGGATTTTAATCCATAACGGCGTAGTGTGTTACTAATGGTTTCCTTTGAGACTGTGGTCCCAGCTCTCTTCAGGTCATTGACCAGGTCCTGCCATGTAGTTCTGGGCTGATCCCTCACCTTCCTCATGATCATTGATGCCCCACAAGGTGAGATCTTGCATGGAGCCCCAGACTGAGGGAGATTGACCGTCATCTTGAACTTCTTCCATTTTCTAATAATTGTGCCAACAGTTGTTGCCTTCTCACAAATCTGCTTGCCCATTGTCCTGTAGCCCATCCCAGCCTTGTGCAGGTCTACAATTTTATCCCTGATGTCCTTCCACCACTCTCTGGTCTTGGCCATTGTGGAGAGGTTGGAGTCTGTTTGATTGAGTGTGTGGACAGGTGTCTTTTATACTGGTAACGAGTTCAAACAGGTGCAGTTAATACAGGTAATTAGTGGAGAACAGGAGGGCTTCTTAAAGAAAAACTAACAGGTCTGTGAGAGCCGGAATTCTTACTGGTTGGTAGGTGATCAAATACTTATGTCATGCAATGTGATTTTCTGGATTTTTGTTTTAGATTCCATCTCTCACAGTTGAAGTGTACCTATGATAAAATTGAATTTAAAAATTACAGACTTCTACATGCTTTGTACATGGGAAACACTGCCGATTTTGCAGGTTATCAAATACTTGTTCTCCCCACTGTAGATGTTATTCTCCAAAGAGCCAGGTATGTCTATGGCAGTGTGTCTTGATAGTCAAGGATTTTCAGAAAAATTACTGTTTATGCCAAGCTAGTGTTCCAATTTACTGTTGTTGTATTTGGTTGATTCTTTCCAATATGTCAAAATATAGTTATTGTGAATTGGTTGGTCTAATCTTTCCCCCTCTTGCTTTCTCTTTCTCTCTCTGTGCCCCACAATGCCTCATTCAGAGTTTATCTCATCCATTGAATAAATTGACACCATACAGTGGATATAAAAAGTCTACACACCCCTGTTAAAATGCCAGATTTTTGTGATGTAAAATATGTGACAAAGTTAAATCATGTCAGAACTTTTTCCACTTTTAATGTGACCTGTGAACAATTCATTTGAAAAACAAACTGATATCTTCATGGGGGAAAAATAAAAACCTTACAATAACCTGTTTGCATAAGTGTGCACACCCTTTTATAACTGGGGATGAGGCTGTGTTCAGAATAAACCGATCACATTCAAACTCATGTTAAATAGAAGTCATTATACACCTGCCATCAATTAAAGTGACTCTGATTAATCACAAGTAAAGTTCAGCTGTTCTAGTAGGATTTTCCTGATATTTTCTTAGTTGCATCTCAGAGCAAAAGCCATGGTCCTCAGAGAGCTACCAAAGCATCAGATGGATGTCACTGTTGAAAGATATCAGTCAGGAAAAGGGTACAAAATAATTTCCAAAGCATTAGATATACCATGGAACACTGTGAAGACAGTCATCATCAAGTGGAGAAAATATGGCACAATAGAGACATTACCAAGGACTAGACGTCCCTCCAAAATTGATGAAAAGACAAGAAGAAAACTGGTCAGGGAGGCTTCCAAGAGGCCTACAGCAATATTAAAGGAACTGCAGGAATTTCTGGCAAGTACTGGCTGTGTGCTACATGTGACAACAATCTCCCGTATTCTTCATATGAATGGGATATGGGGTAGGGTGGCAAGACGGAAGCCTTTTCTTGCAAAGAAAAACATCCAAGCCCCCAAAAGCATGTGGGAAAATGTGTTATGGTCTAATGAAACCAAGGTTATAAGTCCGAAAGGTATGTTTGGGCAAAAACAACACTTCACATCACCTAAAGAACACCATACCCACAGTGAAGCATGGTGGTGGTAGCATTATGCTTTGGGGCTGTTTTTCTTCAGCTGGCACCGGGGCCTTAGTCAGGGTGGAGGGAATTATGAACAGTTCCAAATACCAGGCAATTTTGGCACAAAACCTTCAGGTGTCCGTTAGAAAGATGAAGATGAAGAGGAAGTTCACCTTTCAGCACAACAACGACCCAAAGCACACATCCAAATCCACAAAAGATTATTGTTTAGGATTGGCCCAGCCAGAGCCCAGACCTGAATCCAATTGAACATCTGTGGGGTGATCTGAAGAGGGCTGTGCACAGGAGATATCCTCACACTCTGAATGATTTGGAGCACTTTTGCAAAGAAGAGTGGGCAAATATTGTCACATCAAGATGTGCCATGCTAATAGACTCCTACCCAAAAAAACTGAGTGCTGTAATAAAAAAAGGTGCTTCAACAAAGTATTAAAGGGTGTACACTCTTATACAACCAGGTTATTGTGAGTTTTTTATTTTCCCCCTTCAAAGATTTCATTTTGGTTTTCAATCGAATTGTTCACGTTATAGGTCACATTAAAGGTGGAAAAAGTTCTGACATGACTTTTCTTTGTCTCATTGTTCTACATCACAAGATCCTGGCATTTTAACAGGGGTGTGTAGACTTTCTATATCCACTCTATCTGTGTGGAAGAGAGGACAGTGATAATTTGGTGATAAATGGTTTCTTCTGCTCCACACAAGGGTGAAAAATACCAGCCTACCACCTGTCTTCGTTACAGATGCTCTTTTCATTTGAAAGATGGCATTTTTCATCACTGGGATGAGGGTTTTGGTATGCTCATCAAAGTAAAATCAAAGCTCTGTATTATCCCTTTCATACACATACTAAAATCCCACCAATGTACCATGCTTGCTTTTTCTTGGTCTTCATTAAAGGGAAGAGCTATAAAAACATGACAGCTATAAAGCCATCTAAACCTCGAATCATGATTCCAGGGGTATAGTCACATGAAGGCCAGCATCTACGTCACATTTACACACTCACCCAATGCTATATATAAACTATATGGCCAAAAGTGTGTGGCCACCCTGTCTAATTATTGAGTTCATGTGTTTCAGCCACACCCACTACTCACAGGTGCATAACATCCAGCACATAGGCTTGAAGTCTCCATTAACAATCACTGGCAGTGCACTGTGTCATACTGACAAGCTCAGTAACTTTTTAAATGTGGCACTGTCATAGGATGCCAGCTTTGCCACAAGTCAGTTTGTGAAATTTCTGCCCTACCAGATCTGCTCTGGTCAACTGTAAGCGCAATAATTGTGAAGTGAAATTGTCTAGGAGCAACAACAGCCTAGCCACAAACTGGTAGACCACAGAAACCCACAGAGTGGGGCGGTCAAGTGCACGTGGTGTGGAAAAATCACCTATCATCTGTTGCATCGCTCACCACAGAGTTCCAAACTGGCTCTGGAAGCAACATCAGCACAATAACTGTGTTGCGAGCTTCACGAAATGGGTTTCCATGGTCGAGCAGCTGTATGCTACCTACCTAAATGCATAGTGGCTACTGTAAAGTTTGGTGGAGGAGGGATAATAGTCTGGGGCTGTGTTTCAGGGTTTAGGCTAGGCCCATTTGTTCCACTGAATGGTCATCTTAATGCTACAGGATACAAAGACATTTAAGACAATTTGATGTTTCCAACTTTGTAGCAACAGGAAAGGCCATTTTATATTCTGGCATGACTGTAACCCTATGCACAAAACAGAATCCATAAAAACATTCAACGTGGTTGGTGTGAAGGAACTTGAGTGGCCCACAGAGCCCTGACCTCAACCCCACTGAACACCTTTGGGATTAATTGGAATGGAGATTGTGAGCCAGGCCTTCTCGTCCAACATCAGTGCCTAACCTCACAAATGCTGTTCTGGCTGAATTGGCACAAATTCCTACAGAGACACTCAGAAGAGTGGCCTCTGTTTTGGCAGCAAGGGGAGGGGACTCCATATTAATGCCTATGGTTTTGGAATAGGACGTCCAACTAGCTCATATGGGTGCTCAGATGGTTTGGTGTCCACATGCTTTTGTGGACACCCAACCCAAGTGTGTATGTACACTGCTCCAAAAAAATTCAAGGAACATGGAATCATCACAGTATAACAGCAAGTCAAATAAACTTCAGGGATTTCAATCTGTCCAGTTAGGAAGCATAAGCCATTGTGAATCAATGTCGCCTGATTTGGTGCAAATGAAAGTGACAACAGGTGTACTGGAGAGGCAACAGCAAGACAACCCCCATAAGGAGAATTGTTTTGCAGGTAGTGGCCACAGACAATTGCTCTCTCCTTATTCTTCCTGACTGATTCTTCTCTAGTTTTTCCTTTTTCTAGTGTCCTTGTCACTACAGGTAGCATGTGGCGGTACCTGCAGCCCATTCAGTTTGCACAGGCACTCCTCCAGGATGGCACATCAGTACATGCCGTCGCAAGAAGGTTTGCTCTGTCCCCCAGTACAGTCTCAAGCATGGAGGAGATACCAGGAGATGGGCTGTTACACGCGGAGAACTGGGCAGGTCCATAGAAGGGCAGCAGAAGGACCGTTATCTGCTCTTTTGTGCAAAGGAGGAGCACTGCCAGAGCCCTACAAAATGAGACCTGTGCTCACAGCCCAGCACCGTGCAGCTCAATTGGCATTTGCCAGAGAACACCAGAATTGACAGGTCTGCCATTGGTGCCCCATTCTCTTCACAGATGAGAGCAGGTTCACACTGATCACTTGACAGAGGAGAAAGAGTCTGGAGATGCTGTGGTGAAAGTTATGCTGCCTGCAACATCATCCAGCATGAACCGGTTTGGTGGTGGGTCAGTGATGGTCTGGGGAGGCATATCCTTGGAGGGTTGCACAGATCTCCATGTGATAGCCAACGGTACCCTGACTGCTATTAGGTACCTGGATGTAATACTCAGACACATCGTCAGACCTAACGCTGGTGCAGTGGGCCCTGGGTTCCTCCTGGTGCAGGACAATGCCTGGCCTCATGTGGCCAGAGTGTGTAGGCATTTCCAGGATGACAAAGGCATTGATGCCATTGACTGGGCCTCACGTTCCCCAGACCTGAATCCAATTGAGATCCTCTGGGGCGTTATGTATCGGTTCAACCGACGCTGCCAAATAGCACTACAGTCTGTCCAGAAGCTCACTGACGCCCTGATTCAGGTCTGGGAGGAGATCTCCCAGGACACCATCCACTATATCAGCAGGAGCATGCCCAGACGTTGTTGGGAGAGCATACATGCACGTGGGTCCATACACACTACTGAGTCACATTATCATGCAAGTTGGAACAGCCTGTGATTTCTATTGTTTTTTCTTTTTCAGTGTGAGTTTGAATCCAGCCCTCAATCAGTTGGTGATTTTGGTTTCCATTGACCGTTGTGTCATTTTGTTCTCAATGAATTACAAAATGTACAGTAAAGATTTAGATCTTTAATGTATTTTGTTCATTGAAACCTGATGTGTGATCTAGGTGTTCCCATACATTTTTTAGAGCTGTTTTCATATAGATATTAGACATGTGACAAATAAAGGAAAAACCTGAATAGAGGAGTGTAGGAACTTAATGAATGCAGATGCTTCCATACAGGTGTACTGCATGATACAATTAATGAACATCCTATCATGCTCTGTGGCACATGCTGAGCAGGCCCTGTTGACCTTGATTTTGGATCAAGAATGCAAGAGGAAAGGATCTAAGTGTCTATGAAAGAGGGTTCATTATAGGGGCATGGATGGCTGGAGCTTCAGTCACAAAACTGCTCAACTTGCTAGTGTTTCAAGGACAGTGACTAAAATGACATCTGCATTTAGATCAATGGTGACGTCATCCATAAATATAATATGCAGATATTGTGGTCGAAAGCGCTGTGGGTGTCATTTGTCCTGGTATGTTTAGGGTCCACTTGTCCCCTTAAAGGGAAGGGTCACTGGAAATCATTGAAAAGTTTTTCTGTGGTCACCTTTGTCCTGTGGTGAAACATTTCTGTCCTGATGGGAGTGGTCTCTTCCAGGATGACAATGTCCCCATCCAACAGGGCATGAATGGTCACTGAATGGTTTATGTGAATCATATGCTATGGCCTTTGTAGTTACCAGATCTGAACTCAATTGAACATCCATGGGAGATTGTGGACTGACTGTTGGACAGTGCTCTCCACAACCATCATCAAAAACACAAATGAGGGAATATATTTTGGAATAATTGCGTTCCATCACTCCAGTGGTGTTCCAGAGACTTGTAGAATTCTATCCCATGACACATTGAAGCTGTTCCTGTTGGCTTGTGGTGATTGTCAACAGTTTTTAAGCCTTAGAAGAGGTAATATTTGGTGTGTTTGTAAATACGAGCACTACCAGCTCATGGCCCTACTACTTTCCCAGGCTAATATAAGGGCTTCTCCCCCTTGTTTTAGTTTTCTGAATAAATGCTGTTTTGAGGGAGTATGACATCAAACACCTTAATTTTCACACGTTCTAAACCACGTTAGCAACAAAAATGAAGAAGCATGCGGCTTGCTTCAGACAGCTGTGCCAACCCACTTTTAGTGTTTTAGGTTTCTGCAAAAGCTTTTGAATCAGGCAGGTCTATACAAGGTGAAGTCAACACAAGATGAGCATTACATTTGGGAAATACCACTGTAACAGAATGACTCTGAGACTGATTGCAGAATGTACTAGAGTGACTGTAACAAAGACGTCATGGGTCCCTGATCTGTACTGATCTGGTGTTTTGTTGAAATTATTGTGCCATTGTCTAATCGCTTCCCGAATGTGAAATTCAAACCACAAACTGTTTTGAAGACAGTTATCTAAACATTGATAATGTATGGCATGTTCTGTCTGAAAAGGGGATATGTGTCTATGTCTATGATGGGGATCAGGATATCTCTGGGAATAGCAGACACAACAACATGACTCAACAGCCTTCATTATAAATATTGAAATATCATACCACTGTAGTCATGCTTGGTGAATATTTACCCCTACAGAGAAGATTTTATTTGTTTTAAGAAACACAGTGCCCAGTGTCTTGTCTTGCTGTTACAAAATATATACTTTGTAAACCCGTTAAGTATGAGTAAATGTAGATCTGTCAATTATTTTGGGTTTTGTAATGATAACAATTGTTTTAATGAAACATGCCATTCTGCTACAAAATCTGGAACAGAATTACAGAATTTCTTTTTCGAAAGTCTGTATTGATCGAGTGTTTACAAACCACAATTAGTTCTCCTGGTACTGTTCTCCCAGTTAAGGGCATACTGGTACTGTTCTCCCAGTTAAGGGCATACTGGTACTGTTCTCCCAGTTAAGGGCATACTGGTACTGTTCTCCCAGTTAAGGGCATACTGGTACTGTTCTCCCAGTTAAAGGCATACTGGTACTGTTCTCCCAGTTAAAGGCATACTGGTACTGTTCTCCCAGTTAAGGGCATACTGGTACTGTTCTCCCAGTTAAGGGCATACTGGTACTGTTCTCCCAGTTAAGGGCATACTGGTACTGTTCTCCCAGTTAAAGGCATACTGGCACTGTTCTCCCAGTTAAAGGCATACTGGTACTGTTCTCCCAGTTAAAGGCATACTGGTACTGTTCTCCCAGTTAAAGGCATACTGGTACTGTTCTCCCAGTTAAGGGCATACTGGTACTGTATGTTCAGCTCATAATGAGAAAAAAAGAAAGTGTGAAAAACCTCTCTCTCTCTCTCTCTCTCTCTCTCTCTCTCTCACTCTCTCCTTTACTGTCACCTCTCCCAGCTTTTACTATCAGCTGCCCATGAGCCCTCTCATTTCTCATTTTCTGTAACCATTGTCCTCAACCGTTTAACCACTGTCTGACACTGAATTAATAGACATTGAGAAGTGGTAATGTTTGTTACTGTGCACATACAATAGTACAGGACAGCACAATAAATGTACTTAGTACTGCACAGTCAGGGTACTCCCAGACAGCAGACATAATGTTTAAGCCTAGATGAGAAGCAGAATTCTATCCTGGTAGTGTGGTCACCAGTGCCACTCAATTCAGCAGTCAACCTTTTCCAGCCGGTACCGGAGAGTCAGAAATGTGAGTCCTCCAATGTACATCTCACCAACCCGCTCCGACTGCTCAATTGCCATTGCCATAGCTCCAGTATCTGAACACTCCGAGTCATAAAAACACACTGCCCTCTGCCCCTTTGAAGTTTATGGATCATTTTCATGACGTTGTCACTTCGCAGGCAGATTGAATGTGTTTTTTATTGTTCTGTTCACTGGCAGCTGTCATCCTGGGTGTGAATGCACTACACTAGAGTGTTCTGTGAGGAATTCTGTGAATCTCTGCTAGCTAGCTGATAATACATTCAAGTGCAGTTTAGTGAAGGAAAGTACCGTACGGTAGGGATGTACATCGGATGTCATTATTATCTGAATAGTATATGTCATTATTCAAATAGTATTCAGTTACCCAGATCTGTAGTACTAAAATGTTCAGTCAACATTGTTGAAGGTGGTCTTTGTGTATAGAGTCTCATGGCTTGTTTACTTTACTTGAACTTTTTTTTAATAAGCTATGTCACTTGAGAACCAATTCAAAATTTCGAGGACGGCCTGGCCAAAGGCACTTAAATGTGAGTCAGTAGTTTTTCAGTTAATTTTTATTTTGCATTGCTTTAAAAGTTGACAATCAGAGCCGGAATGTAATTTGGTTACCATGGAATTGTCCTTCACCATGAACTTTCTAAAAGATAGTTAAGTCTGTTATTTAGCTGCTTTTTTGCTGGTCTGTTGCTGCTCTGCTGCTGGTATTGTTTTTGACATCCTATGTATTGTACCTGGTAATCCTGGTAAAGCCTTTTTCCACCACCCAACCCCAGTCTGCCACACTGCCATCTCATGGGGATGACTTTTACCCGCAAAATGGACATACTATTTTTAACTACAAATCCACAGTCTTATCCTGGCTTACGTACAGCATGTAGCCTAGTTTTGTTCTTTGTCTGTCTGTAGGCCTACACCTTTTTTTTCTGCAGTGGTGCTGATGGTGAAGATAGTTGGTGGCTAAGTTCAGATGGATATGACAATTTGGCATTCAGTCAGGCTCAGAAGACTACCCAATTTCCTTTAGATAGTGGATTGTCTTTTACGTCAAGTGGATTATCCTGTGATGAGGTGGCGTCATGCTAGGGTGTTTCTGTGAACTCATCCCTTGGCGTTTATGGCTGCCACACCGCCCTTATTTGTCTTAATTCCCTTGGTCTTAATGTGCCCCATACCAAACCTATCCCTGGCCATATCCCTTCAGGCTTTGTCATGGTCCTACTAATGCCTTGCGTTGTATCACTGAATAAGCTCAGATACTTTTTTTCTTACAAAAATATTTCCTACATTTCTTTATGGGTGTTAGAATGCTTGTCCGATTCACCCACCTATCTTTTTAAGACTGCACAAAGTACTTCAATTTGGTCTGTATTGCTTTCCTAACATCTATAACTAACACTTGGGCACAGCTGTGAGTGGATAAACAAGCTCTGTGAGCCTTTCTAAAACCATGAAATATAATGTGACGGAAATGCCTTATTTGTGATTTGGCCTCTACTTTACAGCGGACATAAAATGTACTTGGATTTCTACACATTTGGTGCTTTACAAAGTGGGATTGAAATTGATTTATCTTTTTTGTGATTGATCTACACACTATTCCATCAAAGCTTAGACAAATTCTCATAAAATGTTTCATAAATTGATTGAAAGTGCATAACCTAAAGTAATAGTAATAGTATAGTAATTGCCGATGTCCCCTATCTTATCCCTCTACAAATCACTGGCCTTCGTAATGAGGTTTTTCATTGGTCTTAGCAGTGGTTGCGAGCAGTGACTGGTTCTTGGGCAAATTGTGTGAGAATGGTGAACCCTTGTAAGGTTAGTCTTTTTTTCTTTCAAGCAGCTGTAGAGCTTTTGTGCTTTCCCGGTTGCCATGGCATATATGGACCGTGCACTTTCCCCTAAGATCCAGGAAGTGCTCGGTGCCGATAGCTTCACCAGAGTAGGCTTGAGACTGATGGGGGTCATGAAATACTGTGTGGATATAGGGAATGGCACTATCATTTCATTATCTTTGATTGGAATGAAGTAGTATAATTTCAGCTGCAAGGACGCATCTCTCTGTTACTCAAACAGTGTGAAGAGCTGTAAGCTCTTGGCCAGTTCTGCTCCGGCGGAGGCTGAGAGGCTACCATGGAGAGAGGTGGGGGGGGGCAGTGTGTATGGGGCAGTGTAGGTTTAGACCAGTCAGGGTGCCCATGCTGACCTCTGTCCTCTGCTGAAAGTGCCTACAATGGGCACGTGGAGCATCAGAACTGCACCACGGAGCAATGGAAGAAGGTGGCCTGGTCTGATGACTCACGTTTCCTTTTACATCATGTGGATGGCCGGGTGCGTGTGCATCGCTTACCTGGAGAACACATGGCACCAGGATGCACTATGGGAAGAAGGTAAGCCGGCGGAAGCAGTGCCGGCGGAAACACAATGCTTCTCATTGCTTTGGGCAATGTTCTGCTGGGAGACCTTGGGTCCTGCCATTCATGTGGATGTTACTTTGACACGTACCACCTACCTGAGCAATGTTGCAGACCATGTGCACCCTTTCATGGCAACGGTATTCCCTGTTGGCATTGGCCTTTTTCAGCATGATAATGCACCCCGCCACAAAGCGAAAATGGTTCAGGAATGGTTTGAGGAACACAACAACGAGTTCAAGGTGTTGACTTGGCCTCCAAATTCCCCAGATCTCAATCCAATCGAGCATTTGTGGGATGTGCTGGACAAACAGGTCTGATCCATGGAGGCCACACCTCGCAACTTACAGGACTTAAACGATCTGCTGATAATGTATTGGTGCCAGATCACTCAGCACAACTTCGGAGGTCTAGTGGAGTCCATGCCTCGACGGGTCAGGGATGTTTTGGCAGCAAAAGTGGGACCTATACAATATTAGGTCAGTGGTCATAATGTTATGGCTGATCGGTGTATTATACCAACTGAAAAATGATTTCTGTTTCTTACATTAGCTGGTCAAATAACGTACATATGTACTAAAAACTATAAACTTTAAAGATGCAGTCTGGAATTTGTGGCCATCTGTTGTAAAAGTGGGGCCATCAAACCAAAAAAGGTCCTTTTTGTACTATTAATGTGTTTGGGAATTTGTGCCCTGTCATCAAACCACTCACTTTCAAACTTGGAATTTTGTGGCTGACTTGTATGATAGTGATTGTACTTATAGATTATGCCCATATAAACAAAAATTAGACATCCAGAAATAAATGGGAGGTTTAAAGCATTTTTTTTTTTAGGTATTTGTGAAAGTCCTAGACTGTATCTGTTAATGGTTTAGCATGGACATTATTAATTTCTTTTTTGCATGCTTAAGTTGACCTTTGAATGAACTCACCCTTCTTGCAAAACTCAGGATAGTCCCAAAACGGCCAAAAATGCAGACAATGTGCTAAATAATACATTTCACTGAGCTATTTACATATATTGTACATATAAAAAAAATATTCTAACTATACTTTTGCATTAGTTGTTGTAACTCAGATATGCATTAATTATTTTCTTTTCTTTTTTATAAAAATGTCTTTGTCTAGTTTTAGTCATAATGACTGAAATATAAAGATTTTTTTAATCATATTTGTGTCATTTCAATAATGATTAAGTCTCATTATTGTCAAACTCATGAAAACAGTGAGCAGATTTTTGTCAGCAAAATGCCCTGACATTTTTCTCACATTTCATATCAAATGGAGTGCTTCATTAACATACATAAACATATACAGTATCACTGTCTTGAGGGAATAAAATGAACACCTTCCAAAGACTCCTAAAGTTAGCTATTGGCAGATAAATGTATCAAAGTTACCAGGCATACACTTTGGCAGGCAGCCAACTAGACTACAGGAACAACTTTTTGTATGGCAAAAAACATGATCCTGCCAAAAATGAACCAGCAATACAACGACAATTAACGACTTGTAGTTTGAAGGTCGTTCTCTAATGTCATTCCCATACCAGGCTCGAAGAGTTCTGCTGTACGAGAATACATCTATTTTTAATTTACCTGATAGAACCATGAGCATGGGCCAGCAGTGTAGGCATTGCTGTTCCGCAGTTTCTAATTGCCAGAGGATAAATTGCACAGCTTCACTTAAAATCGTGTCTGTAGTCAAGTCATGCATCTAATGCCACAGATTTGTGTGCATTTCATGTAATTAAATAATAACAAAGGAGCTCATCGCACTGAAACCCTCTCTCTTTCCAAAAACCTCCTGTCCACTAGGAGTCAGACCAGGCTTCAGTCACAGAAATAGTTTTGTCTCGTATTAGTCAACCAAATCTGAAAATATCTTTATTTTTACCTATTGTTTTATTTTTCTGGATTTATTTAGTAATTTTTCTCACCAACCGCCTCTGAAAAATAGGTGTTGCTGGTATATTTTCGCTATTTTCCCTGTTTCAGTTGACAGAATTAACACTGATATGCATGCCTACGTAACCCATGCCAGTCCACCCACCCCCCCCTCCCCCCCAGCTCCTGAGCTCCATTACAGCTCCTAACAAAGACCCTGTGGTAATGACAGCCCCACTAGGTGAGATCACATCGATTCTCACGCTTCCTCACCAACAGCTGGCGGCTCAGTTAGGCTGGGGCTGTGTCAGCATGCGAGGGGAAAGAGAGAACACGTTTCCCTCTACCCACCCACACCATGCTTCTCAGAGACTCTTCCTAGTCCTTTCCAGCAACCCTCACGCAGCCAGAGGTTCAACACCATCCAAGGCCTTTCAGTCCTGCAGGGGTCCACTTTAGCCCTCTGCCCTCCCCGTTCTGACCTTGTCCAGACTCTGCGGTAGTCGCTTTAACCGTCAAACAACCTTGACACTGGCGGTAGTAGCCAACGTCGCTTTCATCCTGTGCCGACGTCCCCTCACAGTGCACTCAACCCTGCCATTTTCTTCCCAAGACTACCCACCATTCACCTTAGTGCACGCTCATCTTTACCTGTAATTAGTCTGAATCTCCCCACAATCTCTCAGGTTTTATGAGATCTAGAGAGGAAGAGACGGATAGAGAGAGAGAGAGCATGTAATTCTGTATTGCACACGTGTTCAGGAAAGAGAAATGATTTGGGAGGTAATGAGCGAGGGAGATAACTTAATTGCTTGGTTGAGAGCTTGCATTGTTATGCGGCATCAATGAGAAGAACTAATATTTCACTGGGAAAGAGCCGAGAGGGAGATGGTGGATAAGATATGAGGTGGAAACTCTGGGAAAAGGGAGTGGGAGACTTTTCAGCTTGTCAGCCTAGAGGAAAACAGGATCTTCATTCCTCATCAAAAAGGCTGTATTAGGAATGTAGCCAGGAATCTGTCTGGTGAGGTGAGCATGGCGTGGCTGGGGACCAATGGGCGAGACACCAAGCAGTCCTCTTCGGCCGGGATTCTCCTGGCTTCTCCCCTCCCACAGGCCCTAGCTAGCAGCTAGCTGAACTGACAGACTGACACACACGGACCGGCGGGATGGGCTTTCGATTCTGTCTCCTGATTGGAGACCACGTGTGATCATGGCTACCCCCCCGTGGCTCTGGCATGAGTTGACACAGACGCCCTGGATGGACACATTTGGGATTTGGAAACCCTTTTCAGGGTCACCTTCTGCATGCAAATATAGGCAAAGAATGTATATTCCAAAATCATTTTGGCAAGAAGTGAGAGGGGGGAGTACTGGAGAGAGCATAATATATTTTGTGCTTTGGTAATTGAGCGTTGGAAAGAAGGGCTAGTGAAATGCTATCCATTTAAGACTTCAGAGGAGAGAAGTCACTTATGCCTGTTTGCATCAGGGTGATGTTGACTGAGAATGTTGGGCCCAGTGCTGCTGCTTAATGAGGAATAGACGACCACAGGATCTCTCCGACTTTGAGTGTAATGAAGATGAGTTGACGCATCATTTCGGTGCAAATTGAATGCGCTGTCGCAGGAACTGACAGATGGAATATATGGCTTTTTAAAAGATATTTGGGCATGGAAGCAGTCTTAAAGTTAATGAATAAAAAAACTACAGGCCCTCTCGCGCTCAGCCTAATTCAGTTCTCACACCTTTTGTTTTTGAGTGGCATTCAAAGTTTAATCCTAGCTGAGCTTAGGCTTCAGCCGAGGGTGCATTTCATTTGCAGTAACGTGCCAGTTAATCCTGATAACTGACCAGTTTCCTCACGCCAAGAGAATTTTTAATTATCACCCTCTGCTTTATGGCTAATATGAGGTCCAGCTGCTTCCTGTTAATACGGTGGTAGCTGTTGGATATTGCCCTTTTTATATTGCTTTTTTTTTTGCGTGCTCACAAGGCGATTAATTATGAAGTAGTCAGTGGGCCGCGGCCAGCCAGCCACACGGCCACGACAGATGCAGGAAGGGCTAGTGCACTGGCAACAGCTGTGGATGAAGGTCACACCAAGCACTTCCCTGACAGAGGGAGCGATACGGAGAGGGGTGTGGGGAGAGACGCAGGGAGGTGGAGGGGCTGAGGAATGGATGAAAAGGATGGCCGACAGAGAAAGAGAAATGGAAAGCGTGGAGACTACTCGACGGCCGGGGTGAGCGTGAAGATCTGGAGTCGTTCAGTGCGAGGCGTTGAAGCCAATTTGACAATGATGTGCGTCTGCGGCTATAAAATGTGTCTGTTTTATGACAACACCCTGTCCCTGCCACTGTGTCTTTGAAGGAACGCCGTTTCAGGGTCGTTCGCTAGCCAACGCACCAACAGGGGCCCATTAACAAGCCCTTACAAGAATCCCTCCAGTTACTGAGCCTCTGGCTAAAACCAATGTCACGGGGTCTGTATAAACTACTGCTACTACAGCCTGCTTAAGAAGTGTTGCTTGAGCAGCGGCAAACAGCGCTTGGTGTTTTCTAGTAAGCACGCTGATCCTCTTTGTGGCCTTCGATGTCAGCAGTAGGATGCCAAAGGAACTGTGGTCGGGGACATTCTTTATTTTGTTGGATTAGGGAATAGAGTCAGCATGTCAGGACATTGGTTCGGTCTTTAGGGTTCCATAGGGAAGTCCGGACATTGATAACAGCAGGGGGGACTGTGGGTTGAATCAGTCTCTGGACTTGGGAACTGTGGGTTGAATCAGTCTCTGTACTTGGGAACTGTGGGTTGAATCAGTCTCTGGACTTGGGAACTGTGGGTTGAATCAGTCTCTGGACTTGGGAACTGTGGGTTGAATCAGTCTCTGGACTTGGGAACTGTGGGTTGAATCAGTCTCTGGACTTGGGAACTGTGGGTTGAATCAGTCTCTGGACTTGGGAACTGTGGGTTGAATCAGTCTCTGGACTTGGGAACTGTGGGTTGAATCAGTCTCTGGACTTGGGAACTGTGGGTTGAATCAGTCTCTGGACTTGGCCTTGTTAAGTCTGTGCCTTGTCTGTCTGACTGGCGGTGTATGGATGAGGGCTGACCCCGTAGAAAAGAGGTGCATTCCACAGTGGAGTGACGGTCTGATGCCAGAATCCCAGCTTTGTTTATTAGCCAGCCATTACCAGAGAGAAATGGGAGCGCAGAGACAAATTGAAGACCTTAAGAGCCTATCATGCATGCACAACATCCTGTTGTTCAGTTCACACTATCTACAGTATCTCTTTCCTTTTTCAGGCTTTTGTCTTCTTTTTTTACCTTCCTGTCTTTCTTTGTTCTCTCCTCATTTCTCTTTCTTCTCTCTCCTCTTTGCCCTCCTCTCGCATTCTGTGTCCCTATAGCGCTGGATATTAATCTTCAGGTTTCCATCGTGCCCCGGGCCTGGATCTGTCTGCTGAAATGCAGATCTGTTAGGGTGTCACCATTGCTGTGTGTCTGGGGTGTCGGTGAGTGCCCCCCAGCTCTGTTTATTCAGAAACTGTAGTGATGACATGCATTATTCCTGACTGACTCATCCCGGAGCCACAGAACAGACTCCCAAGCCCCACACTCTGGTTTCACCTCTGCACTTCCGTAGAAACAAGAACGTTCAGACACAAATTTTATGTCTGCGTCTGCATCTTAAGAGCTCATTCAAATCCGCAGGCCCGGCTCTGCCTTTCACTGAGTGATGATGTCCCACCAGTTTATGACATGCTTGTTGTTCTAAATTTAAATGTGATAACGGAACCTGTTTGATTCAGTCAGAGGTGTGAAAAGATTGGTGCTACTTACGGTTTTTACAGTTCCCAGTGTATGATGCCCGGGTGTGCTCAGCTCCACGGGGAGCGATTAGTGTATGCGGACTGAAGCTCCAGCACCGAATAAATTAGTGAAAGTATACATTTCAGCACCAACAGATTAGCCCGCATTTGCACAGGGCAATGTCAGCTACATGACAGACCTTGAAGAAATTCCATCAAATTGTAAGCCAAATGCCCCCCGAAAGAATGCGTAGACCTAAATGTTTACTATGCACTCTTTAAGCCTGATGCGTTGTTGCCATGCGGTTGGCCTTGATAATGCAGTAGCCGTGTTCCCACGCCCGAAACCCACGTCACGGATCTCTCAGCGACGCTCAGTTCTTTAATTACACTCATTAGCTGAGAGAAGGGCTCTGGCTGGGGTTAGAGAACCTTATTACTGAGACCTTGTGCCCCCCCCCACCCCCGCCCACACCCCCGTTTCTACACAGTGCTGCTGTTTCTACAGCTGCAGCTATCTGAAAACAACCAGCCCATGCCCTAGCAGTTAAAATGTTTACAGCAAACACACTGCCAAATTGGATCCCCAAATCGCCAGCCTCTCCAATTTCTTTTTCTCCGTTCCCTTTTCAATCGGATAAGGAAGAAGTGAGTGCAGTTCCAATAACAGATTGACGCAAAGAGGGGTGTTAAGGCCGTGTCTGGCCACTGTTCTGATTGGGAGACTTGGACAGATTGGACTGCTACACGCCCGGACAGAGGAAGTATCTATTTACCACTTTGAAGTTCCCATCATGACTTACACAGATGGGACTGAATGACTTTCTCTGTCCCTGAGTCTCTATTGCACACTGTTATGTTTGTCGAGGTGTGCTATGAAGACACTGACTTCCACTGACAGGCCCATTCTCTACCACTCTCTTGTTTCAGCCTTTCCCTTCTGTCGCCTTTATCAGCCTGCGGTTTTTCTGGGCAGTTCTGTTTTATTTCTATCCCCGTCTGGGCTGTCTGGATGGCATCACACATTCCTCCGGGTTTAATGGTTAATTAGACATATGGAATTAGTCGATTGTTTAGAGGCCGTAATGGGAAAAAAACCAATCTCACTCCGCCAGCCCAATCATCTAGTGTCTGCGACAGTCTGTCCCTTTGGCTTTTCCATTTTTCATTCATTTTCTCAGTTGGCAGTGGATGGTGTTTAGCCAGCGTGTCTGTGCTGTATGTCGCGTCTGTGCTGTATGTCGCGTCTGTGCTGTATGTCGCGTCTGTGCTGTATGTCGCGTCTGTGCTATATGTATCGTCTGTGCTGTATGTCGCGTCTGTAGAAAACAAACAAATCCTTACCAACACAGCAGCTTGATTATCAGTCAGAAATAAAAGGCATTGTCCTTCATCGCCTATGTACACCGATCAGCCATAACATTATGACCACTGACCTAATATTGTTTGGGTTCCCTGTTTGCTGCCAAAAAAGCCCTGACCCGTAGAGGCATGGACTCCACTAGACCTCTGAAGGTGTGCTGTGGTGTCTGGCCCCAAGACATTGGCCGCAGATCCTTTAAGTCCTTCCACATGAAGGGCAGGACCCAAGGTTTCTCAGTAGAATATTGCCCAAATCCTCACACTGCCTCCCTCAGCTTGCCTCCTTCCCATAGTGCATCCTGGTACCATGTGTTCTCCAGGTAAGCAACACACACACACACCCGGCCATCCACGTGATATAAAAGGAAACTTGATTCATCAGACCAGGCCACCTTCTTCCATTGCTCCGTGGTCTGGTTCTGATGCTCACATGCCCATTGTAGGTGCTTTCGGCAGTGGACAGGGGTCAGCATGGGCACCCTGACTGGTCTACGGCTACTCAGCCCCATACGCAACAAACTGTGATGCACTGTGTTTTCTGACACCTTTCTGTCAGTACCAGCATTAACTTTGTCAGCAATTTGAGCTACAGTAGCTCATCTGGATCGGACGACATGGGCCAGCCTTCGCATCCCCATGTGCATCAATGAGCCTTGGCTGCCCATGACCCAGTCGCCAGTTCAACGCTTTTCCTTCCTTGGACCACTTTTGATAGGGACTGACCACTGCAGACCAGGAACACCCCACAAGGGCTGCAGTTTTGGAGATGCTCTGACCCAGTCATCACAATTTGTCCCCTGTCAAAGTCGTTCAGATCCTTACGTTTGCTCATTTTTCCTGATTCTAACACATCAACTTTGAGGACAGAATTTTCACTAGCTGCCTAATATATCCAACCCACTGACAGGTGACATGATAATGAGATTATCAGTGTTATTAACTTCACCTGTCAGTGGTCGTAATATTATGGCTGATCGGTGTATATAGAAGATTTTATCAGAAGCCTAGATGTATGTGAAGCATTTCTGATGTGGTTTCCTGTGGCCTGTTATGACTGTCTTATGTCCACACAGGTCACCTACCCCACACTACGTATGTATAGTGTTTAATACCTGAAAGCCTTATGAAGTACATAGATTTTCACTTATTAATGTATGCCAAACAAAAACTTGGATTGCAATGTTAAATCAAACTTACAACTTTATACCTTCAGCAATTAATGCATTACAAAAACACATTTACCTGAAGAACACTGCCGATTTTAGTTTTGAGAGAGTATGACAGTAAAATCTCCCTTCATTTATGTGGCAACTGGTAACATAATGATGATAACATAATGAGGATATAAAAATGACGTCATGGGTCCCTACAGAAATTCAGAAGGATGCATATGTGATGCATTCATTGGGTATTTACACTGAATCAGTAGACAAAATGCAATATCTCTTTTTCACTGTTTTAATTCAACACATTAGCTATGCTTATATTCCTGTAGAAGACTTTTCGGGTTTCCATGTCATCGTTTCCAACTCCTTGATCGGAAATGAGAAGCCTTGGTTTGTTCCTGATGAGATTTTTTTACTATGCTTTCATTTAAAAAAAAAGAAATATAGACTCTTAGCTTTCATTTGACAACCAATTTGATGTGCTCCTATGAACTTCACATTTTAGCGTTCATGGATTCTTTTACATGAAAATGGCGATTTTTCTTAAAACTGGGTTAAGCCCCGGAAAAAGTGATGTGGTGCGAAATGCATCCTGTCAGTTTAGCTTTGGCCCTTTTGCTTCAGATATTGCAGCATGGGGAAGTGTAATACTTGTGACTCATGATTCAGTACTACAGGGAATAGCACAAAGTGATGTGGGTGAAAGTGTATTAGGGCCGGCCCTATCGTTTTGGGGGCACTAGGTGAAATTAGCTTGGGGCCCCCTCAACCTTCTGTCAAAACCCTTTAGCGGCCCCCTCTTAAAGATACAAAGATGTGAGAAAATATTGCCGTTTTACCAAAAGTTTTCTTCAGTTTTACTGTAATGTTTATTCTGTTTGTGACCCTTTGCCCAGGGGCTGGACCTGAAGTGGGCTATCTTCTTGTGTGTCATCCTGATGCCGACACTGCCTTTCTTTGAAATAAACCAATTGGAGATTAACGAGCCGAGCAGCCAGTTCAATCCTGACATTGCTAATGGAACATGAGCCTTTTTTGTTGGGCATAATAACACAACCCCCTGTGGAGGACAGACAAATAAAAATCCCATTTCCTCTTTTTATCTGTGGTATTAAGAGCTGTGGTCAGGGGTGGTGTTGTTTTCCAAGTGCCAGTGCAAAGCCACTCAGTGGAGAGTCAGTTAAAACCCTGGGAGAAGAGAGCCCGGCCTTGGCCAGCGTGGGTGAACTATCCGTGGCCTTCTGTATCCTCGATCCATGCTGAGTACGTCAGTCTGGTTTTATGCTTACACTCCCACAGCCCGTGGAAAATAAGCCCTAGTTTTACCATAGCCCAACCACCCTCCCAGATGAAGACAAGTAGACAGATACACACACTCACGCACGCACACACAGGATAAATACAATCAAGCACGCGCAAACACACACACACTCAGCCGCTTTCTATCCAGCCTAAGGGAATTGGGCAGCCAAGCCATGGATCTATGAATTCCTCATAACACAATCTGTCGGCTGATCAATAATTCAATTCTATCTGTGAGCAAGCATGTCTGGATCCAATCTCACCTGCACCTCCTCTCGGCCTCCCCTTAACAAGGTGGCTTTCTGTCCTTGAGCCGAGCTGGGCTTAGAAGTGTGTGCGTGTGTGTGTACGCAAGTGCATTTATGTGTGTGTGTGCTACTTATCCAGAGTTTGTGTGTCCACGGCGGTGTGTGTATATTGTGTCTCCACATCTGTGTGTGACTCCACTCGCTCCGGGCAGTTGGGGGATATCAAAGGCGTGGATCTCATTAAAGGTGTGGAGCCTGTGGAGGGTCACTGGCTAAGTCCTCTGATTAGCAGGAGCCAGGCAGCCGTGTGGGAGACGGGGAGCAGGGAAAGGAGCAGGGGGAGAAGCCGGGGCACACCAAACCACTTCTCTCATCCCTTTTCCAGGCCAGGCCTCGGGGCAACACTCGCCCACACCTTCCCGCCACGGTCAGGGTCACAGCCTCAGACAAGGACACGAGGCTCCCACTCTCCCCAATCTCTCTCTTAACGCCCCCCATCTCCCACTCTCCCCAATCTCTCTCTTAACGCCGCCCCCACCCCCTCCTCCCACTCTCCCCAATCTCTCTCTTCCAACCCCCCCCCCCCCCTGATTCTCCTACTCTCCCGACTTTTTCTTGATCTCTCTTCCCTCTGTTCCTCTCTCTCTTCCACACACGGCCTAATCAGCTCCTACTACCGGGCCGGGTTTTATCCCTGCTCCTTATCTGGAGCCACTCAGTTTTACTCCCACTGTGTGGATCCCTCCTACATCAGCCACACACTGCCCGCTCTGCCAGCGGCCTGCGTCCTCGTTTTTCACTCTCTTCCAGGATGTTATCGAAGTCCTTCCAGCCAAGGACAAACTGATGACATGACCGGGTACTTCAGAAGGCTGATTGTGGCCAACTTTAGTTTGGACAGTCTCTTGTTCACCTCTCACAGGGTTCTTTACTCTCTACGTCCCTAGTGTTTGCCTTTAAAAAGCCCTGGTGTCCAGATGAAACCATGACCGTAAACTTCTGTGTTTTTTCTAGCCTGCTAGTGATAACCACACTTTATCTAAAAGTAGGCAGACTCCCCTGGTATCACCTTTCCTCTCAGTGTTTCTCTCAACAAATCGCTTTGTCTCTCTATATAACTTAGCCTGTATATATATACACATATACACTCACCTAAAGGATTATTAGGAACACCATACTAATACTGTGTTTGACCCCCTTTCGCCTTCAGAACTGCCTTAATTCTATGTGGCATTGATTCAACAAGGTGCTGAAAGCTTTCTTTAGAAATGTTGGCCCATATTGATAGGATAGCATCTTGCAGTTGATGGAGATTTGTGGGATGTACATCCAGGGCACGAATCTCCCGTTCCACCACATCCCAAAGATGCTCTATTGGGTTGAGATCTGGTGACTGTGGGGGCCATTTCAGTACAGTGAACTCATTGTCATGTTCAAGAAACCAATTTGAAATGATTTGAGCTTTGTGACATGGTGCATTATCCTGCTGGAAGTAGCCATCAGAGGATGGGTGCATGGTGGTCATAAAGGGATGGACACGGTCAGAAACAATGCTCAGGTAGGCTGTGGCATTTAAACGATGCCCAATTGGCACTAAGGTGCCTAAAGTGTGCCAAGAAAACATCCCCCACACCATTACACCACCACCAGCAGCCGGCACAGTAGTAACAAGGCATGATGGATCCATGTTCTCATTCTTTTTACGCCAAATTCTGACTCTACCATCTGAATGTCTCAACAGAAATCGAGACTCATCGGACCAGGCAACATTCTTCCAGTCTTCAACTGTCCAATTTTGGTGAGCTCGTGCAAATTGTAGCCTCTTTTTCCTATTTGTAGTGGAGATGAGTGGTACCCGGTGGGGTCTTCTGCTGTTGTAGCCCATCTGCCTCAAGGTTGTGCGTGTTGTGGCTTCACAAATGCTTTGCTGCATACCTCAGTTATAACGAGTGGTTATTTCAGTCAAAGTTGCTCTTCTATCAGCTTGAATCAGTCGGCCCATTCTCCTCTGACCTCTAGCATCAACAAGGCATTTTCGCCCAAAGGACTGCCGCATACTGGATGTTTTTCCCTTTTCACACCATTCTTTGTAAACCCTAGAAATGGTTGTGCGTGAAAATCCCAGTAACTGAGCAGATTGTGAAATACTCAGACCGGCCCGTATGGCACAAACAACCATGCCACGCTCAAAATTGCTTAAATCACCATTCTTTCCCATTCTGACATTCAGTTTGGAGTTCAGGAGATTGTCTTGACCAGGACCACACCCCTAAATGCATAGAAGCAAATTCCATGTGATTGGTTGATTAGATATTTGCATTAATGAGAAATTGAACAGGTGTTCCTAATAATCCTTTAGGTGAGTGTACATATATATATATATTTATATATCGCCGTCCATCACTATATATATATATATATATATATATATATATATATATATATACACACACACACACAGCTCCAGAAAAAATTAAGAGTTTTCTTTTTGTTTAGTGATGATTTGGTTGGGCCAGATTGTCTGAGTATTGCTGTCTTGATGCCTTTAGGCACTGGTGTGGTTGAGTGAACTAAGCCTCAGTACTAGCTGGTTGAGGGGAATCAGGTGTGTGTGTGTCAAGCTTTTCAAGCTTTTTAGCGCTTGATGATTTTAGGATTGGAGGAATATTTTTTCCAGATGGATAGAAGATTTTAGTGCTCTTTTTTAAATTGTAAAGAGGAGAAATTGGTCTAATTCAGCTCTACAAGGATTTATTTTTTTATATTAGTTTTACTCTGTGACATGTATCTCTGTCTCTCACTATATATATATATATATATCTGTCTCTTAATATCTGTCTCTATATACAGCTCTGGAAAGAATTAAGAGACCACTGCACCTTTTTCTTTCCTTTCCAAAAAAGTTAAAACGGAAAGTTTTGAGTGAGGAACAGAAGCATTCAATTTGCGGTGGTTTCTTAATTTTAACCCTTCTGTTCCTCACTCAAAATCTTCCTTTTTTACTTTTTTGGAAAGGGAAAAAAAAAAGGGGCCAGTGGTCTCTTAATTTTTTCCGGAGCTGTATATACGTCTCTCTATATATCTGCCTCTCACTATATACCTGTATTTCTGTCTCTATAAATCTCTCTCTATATAAACAGTTGTGCTCAAAAGTTTGCATACCCTTTGAGAATTGGCTATATATGTACCATTTGTAAAGAAAACATGAGTGAGCAGGCAAAACACATGTCTTTTATTTCTTATGGGATTCATATTCAACTGTATGTCATAACAGAATGGAACAATCATGAAACAAAACATGGCAATAAAGAAAAAGATGAACTGACCCCTTTTCAAAAGTCTGCATACCCTTAGTTCTTAATACTGTGTATTGCCCCCTTTAGCATCGATGACAGTGTGTAGTCTTTTGTAATAGTTGTCTATGAGGCCCCAAATTCTTGCAGGTAATATAGCTACCCATTCGACACAATGCCTCCAGGTCATGCCAAGTCTTTGGTCATCTTGCATGAACTGCACATTTGAGATCTACCCAGAGTGGCTCGATGATATTAAGGTCAGGAGACTGCGATGACCACTCCAGAACCTGTAACCACTGGAGGGTCAACTTGGCCTTGTGCTTAGGGTCATTGTTGTGCTGGAAAGTCCGAGAGCATCCCATCTGCAGCTTTTGTGCAGAAAGATGCAAATTGTCTGCCAGTATTTTCTGATAACATTTTGTATTCATCTTGCCATCAATTTTCACAAGATTCCCTGTGCCTTTAGAACTCATACCGGCCAAAACATCAGTGAGTCACCACCATGTTTCAAAGTGGGGATGGTATTCTGTTCACTATAGACCTTGTTGACCCCTCTCCAAACATAATGCTTATGGTTGTGACAATGAAGCTCCATTTTGGTCTCATCACTCCAAATTACAGTGTGCCAGAAGCTGTGAGGCGTGTCAAGGTGTTGTCGAGCATAATAAACTAGGCTTTTTTGTGGCATTGGCATAGTAAATGCTTCTTTCTGGCAACTCGACCATGCAGCTCATTTTTGTTCTAGCATCATCGTATTGTGCTCCTTGAAACAACCACACCATCTTTTTCCAGAGCAGCCTGTATTTCTCCCAAGGTTACCTGTGGGTATTTCTTTGTATCCCGAACAATTCTCCTGGCAGTTTTGGCTGAAATCTTTCTTGGTCTACCTGACCTTGGCTTGGCATCAAGAGATCCCTGAATTTTCCTACTTCTTAATAAATTATTGAACAGTACTGAGTGGCATTTGCAAGGCTTTGGATATCTTTTTATATCCTTTTTCATCTTTATAAAGTTTCATTACCTTGTTACACAGGTCTTTGGACAGCTCTTTTCTGCTCCCCATGGCTCAGTATCTAGCCTGCTCAGTGCATTCATGTGAGAGCCAACAAACCCATTGACCATTTATACACAGACACTGTTTGCAATTTAAAAAGCCACAGGTGTGGGAAATTCATCTTTAATTGCCATTTTCACCTGTGTGTGTCACCTTGTGTGTCTGTAACAAGGCCAAACCTTCAGTGATATGTAAAATTTTGATCAGGGCCATTTGGGTGATTTCTGTTATCATTATGATTTAAAAAGAAGCCGAACAACTGTGATATTTATTGGTTTCATATTATCACTATCCTTAAATAAAAGATTTTGATGTGTATATATGTATGTATGTATGTGTGTGTGTGTGTGTGTGTGTGTGTATGCATGTATGCATGTATGCATGTATGCATGTATGCATGTATGTAAGTAATATCTTTCTCAGTTTCTGATCAGACACATTGTTCAGGTAGTCTGCTGATGTGTGCAGTCGAATTAGATGCAAATAGCATTCAAGTTTACTTTGTGTTTTTGTTACATGATCAATATAGTTTTCTTTTTGTTTGGTGATGATTTGGTTGGGCCAGATTGCCTGAGTATTGCCTGAGTTCAGCTCTGTAACATGTATCTCTGTCTCTCACTATATATATATCTGTCTCTTATTATCTGTCTCTCTATATACAGCTCTGGAAAGAATTAAAAGACCACTGCACTTTTTTCTTTCCTTCCCAAAAAAGTCGAAAAGGAAGGTTTTGAGTGAGGAACTGAAGGGTTAAAATTAAGAGACCACTGCAAATTGAATGCTTCTGTTCCTCACTCATAAGAAAAATGTGCAGCAGTCTCTTAATTTTTTCCGGAGCTGTATATATTCTTCTATCTCTTTGTAGAGTACATCTCTCTGTCTCACTCTTTCTATCTATTTCTCTATATATCTCTGTCTCTCTATAAATACTGGCTTCTCATTCTGTCTCCCTATCTGTCTCTGTCCGTCTGTGTCTGTCTGTCTCTTTGTCATGGACTGTGAGGATGCTGTATTGTTCTGTTTGTAATGTGTGGAGTGGTAGCTGGACCCAGTGGTGGGGTGGTGATTGCAGCGGGTCTGCCTGCCTGGCTTCTTGGTCTGTATCTGCTGACTGTCACTTCCATTAAGCATGCTGTCTTCACCGGCTCGCCACTCCTGGCCGTGCCCAGGCTTAGTTCTCCTCTCACAGAAGAGGCCCATTGTCCTTGGCAGGCTATAGCGCTCTGAGGCTCCCTCCTCACACAGAAATACCAAACTACAAAGGAGATTTTCAGTTGGATTTTGGGCTTTTATTGATGTTGACTGGGTTTCATGTGAGCTGTGCGGAAGTTGTTTTGATTTTATCTCTGTTGGTTCACTTTTTTTCCATCTCAGTAGAGGGAGGAAATCAGAGGTGAAATAACGAGAGCCTATGTTTAACTCCTCCCCTCCTTCCCTCTTCTTCTCTGTTAATCAATGAACAAACACTTGACCTTTACTAGGCCTATGGAAAGCAAATGCATTTAGATTGGGAATCATCTTGTATGCAGAACATTCTCTGGCTGTTTTTGTGTTTGTTCATAGAATCTTACCTGTGTCAGTGCCCGAAATACCGTCCAGCAGTAATAGTAGTGAATCTCTGTAAAGGGAACAAAAGCATCGTAAAGGCCACTGCAGGGCCTGCAGTTGTGGAGGTTTGTTTAGTGGAATAATCAGCATGTTAATTATTAAAGTCTGTTCGGAATATAAATTAGTACACTCTATCTTCAGTCATGTCACACACAAATAATGATGAATGATTGTGGGTTGTTATTGTCAACTGGCTGGTAATAATTTGTTACTTTGGCCTATAAATCAGGCAAATCTCCCCATTCCCTCATCACCTCCCTATACCCCTTTGTATCAGTCTCTCTCATATAGTCTCATCCTAAATCTAGACACGCTCTGGAATCTGACTGAGTCTGGAATGACAACTATCTGGACGGTGTCCCACTCAGACCAGAGCAAGCCCTGCATCTGAACACACACAGACTCGCACGCGTCATGTGTTTCCTGTGTGAGCTGTAATAGCCATACAGTCCTCTCCCCCCCAAGAGAAGTTCCTAGTCATTAGATCTGTTTCAAAGCCCTGGGTGTCACAGAGAGAAAGATGGCTCTTACCTGGAGGTGTGCAACCAAGCCGCAGTCACACACACTATAAGAAGCTGTGAGCTCATGGCGCCACAAGCGGAATCACTCCTCATTTGAAAAAGGATTAGCTTGGGTTAGCTGTTTTCTTTCAGTGCCGTTGCATATAAAAGGCCGATTTTGAAACTGTTTGAGAACATGCTCAAATCACGATGTTTTCACGTTCTATCTTTGGAAGAATGACTCACGCGCCCATTCTGGAACTGGCACCCAGTGTGATGCCAGTTATTATTGACCTGTCTACATTGGTCATCCGAAGTAGAACTGGTGGCAGGGTAACCAATTCCGTTGGTGGGCTTGCTCACAAAGCTTAGAAAGGGTTGATGGCTGTTGAACATGGGCACAGATGTGGAGCCTTATTTTTGTTGGCTCAGGGCATGTCTTGGTATGTGCTGTATCACCGTCAAAAATGCTTCCTCACAAATAAGGGAAGAAAATCTGAGGTCCAACTAAATAGCCAAATAAAGACATAACGTTGAAACTTAATGACCCTTATATTCTTGTTTTCTGACTTTAAAAATCATAGTATCTTATTCTATTCTATTCTATGAATCAAGTCATGCCTGTATTAGACTAACTTGCTTGTTTGAATGTTTTCACCCCGTTGGCAAGATTTTTCCCCCACTACTTTTGAGGAAGCAGTTTTTGTAGTGGCAGCATTGGTTGTTCTCCAACCCAACCATTGGAAGGCTGTTTATAGTTACAGCACCAGGCTGGGAATTGCTGCTACCAGTTACAAGCAATGACACACCCTTAGCACTTCCTTAATGACAAATGTAAAAATTTTCACATCAGCTTTGGTTGGTTATCAGTGTAAAATGTCATCATATTTATATTTAGATTAATGTGGTCAGTATTCAATTAGATTTGGGAAATTGGAGTAAGCAGACTCATTCAGGGAAATGTGTGGTCTGAATAGAACACTCCCCAAATGTAAATGATCTTATTTCGCCTGTGTTTGAGTCCTCGGGAGTTCTGAAAGTCTTGGCCATGTGACTAGATCCAGAAATGTTGTGGTGAAGGACTATTACAGATGTGATTTTTGTTTACTAGGTGGTGTGGTTTGGTTTGGTGATTTTTCGTGGGTAGTGTGGTGTGGTAGAAGATACTAAAAGGGTTGCTCGATGTAGCATGGTTTTTGTCCATGAATATTAGCCAACTAACATGCATTTGACCTGCTAAAATTTGTAGCCCGGTTTTCCCGTTCATATCTACAGTAAACATACCTCACTACTATGAGACCCTGTGTCCTAATCAGGTAACTATGGAATGTGAGTTAGTGATTCTCCGGACTCCTGCCACATCGACCGCGGATCAAAAAAAGTATTTGTATGCGTGCTCGCTCTCGGCCCTCCAGTTTGTTAGGCATGGCTACATCCAGGCTGCGTTTGTTATCTGAGAAGTTGAATGAAACAGCTGCCTGGCTTTCTTAAAGCTCTCCTATAGCCTCTCCTGGCCCTGCTCACGTTGAGTCCTCCTTGGTCTTTGAGAATGTAATGTTCCTCCTACCGTGTCAGACAGACATTGGCCTCGTCCAAAATCATACTCTATTTCCTGTTCGGTGCAACTGCTTTCGACCGCGGCCCACGATTAGAAGCCCACTTACTAGGGAATGTGGTGCTATTTAGAATGCAGACAGTCTCTTCGCTGTAATGGCCTTTGGCCGTGATCCAGTGTTATCCCTGTCTGAACCAAGCTGCCCGGGCCACGGGCCACGGACGAACAAGCAGTCTTACCTGGATCGGGCCAGCCCAGAGCCCAGCCACACAACCGGCCTTTACACAATGCAAAAGGCATTTTTGTATTCCACCACAGGATGTTTTGCCGTGTCCTCGGCCAGAAATGTCTGCTCGGCTCAGTCGGCCAGCACCTGCCCTAATACAGCACCCGAGCTGGAGCGGGAAAGCCGTTTAGCCACACCGGGTATTTCACTTCACAAACAAACCTAGTGGTAATGGCTTTTCCTCCTGTTTTGTTTCGGCTCCGCTCGACCTCACAACGCCCCTGACGCTGGACTGTTTTCCACATCGGGCACGCTAACTACGGCCTTGACGAGAGAGCCTGACGCCGGGGTCGTCGCCGGCAGCGCAAATCATGCCCTTATCTCTAACGTGACCCGGCTTTTCCGTCATGCCCGCCTGGTCTGTCCACCCCCACGACCTGCCGCATCTCTCTGATATCACTTGTAATATGGGCTAAGCTGTTTGTTCCAAGGGCATTAACCTAACTGGGAATGGATGGATGGGCACTCTGAAAAGCATGCTCCAGATGGTTGATTAGTCACTTCGCTGAGTGTGTGCCGCAATCACGGCAGGTGAGTGTGAGTGTGTGTGTGTGTGTGTGTGTGCTGTTACCACAGCCGATGTGTGTGTGCGTGTGTGCACACGTGTGTGGGTGAGAGCTGTAATCACATCCAGAGTGTGTGTGTGTGTATGCAGATTGCAGCGGCTTGACAGCGGTGTGTATACAAAGCTAAGAAATGCGAATGAGCATGAGGCCAAAGCACATTAACACAATCTCATCTCAGCCTCGTGAGCACAGTTGATATGGCCAGGCTGAGCGTAAACCCTCAGCCGTACTGTCTGTCGCTGAATGTTGGCCCCTTCAGAGAGGGGGGAGAAAACACACCGTCTCCAGCTGATGGTTCGCCATGACGGAAGAGTCATGTGAGGTAGATGATATGGATAAATAAAAAATTTTTGTTGTGTAATCGCAGTCTCTCATAGAGTTTCATTGAGCGGAGAGAACTTAAAGGGGAGCCAGTGTGTCACGAGAGATGAATCGTTTGCTGTTTGCAGTGCCGCTCATTATCGCCGTCATCACCTGGAGGATATCTGAAGCCAAATGTTGCCTATTGTAAGGGTTCCTATTGAACAGGGGAAGGGTTGTCCAGGGGTTAATCCCTAGATGTGTGTTTATCCAAACTACTGTAGATAAACTGGTGGGGCTCATTGCAGGCTGGTGGTACTGATTGGACATGTATGTGTGTGTATCAAGTCGATCTTTATTTACAGCACATTCCACATGCCTTTTATAACACACTGATGTGTGTGGGTGTGTGTGTGTGGGTGTGTGTACGAGCATGTGTGGAATTGCACTGCCCCGACACATCTGCCGTTGGTTGGGTCTTTAATTAGTTTTGCCTGGCGTAGGAACTCGAGTGGACTCTCTGGTGTTTAATAATACCAGCCAGACAACGGGCATTCATCTGGCTCTAAATACAGCAGAAGAGAAGACACTGTTTTAGCCAGACGCCCTAACACGATTATAGTCGTAAGCCTTTTGTTCCCAAACATGGGCCAGGGAAACTCTTCCAGAACACAGAGACGTGTCCTCTCAGATCCGGTCTCCTTCCCTCAGCCTCTCTCTTCTCCTTTTCTTTCAATTCCGTCAGGGGAGAAATATGTGACACAGCCGACCCGCATTCCCATGCTCTCTGTGAGTTCACACAAGGCAGGTGTTCCAAATAGTGCCCTATTCTCTAAATAGTGGCCTATTCTCCAAATAGTGCCCTACTCTTGAATAGAGCCCTATGGTGGTCAGCCCTGTATGGGAAGTATGGACCAGGACAAGCTCTTGTTCCTGTGTCACCCGTGTTCTGTTTAATCAGATCTATCTCGGTGAGAACCTTCCTGTGGTGCGTTCCTCCTCACCAGCTCCCCTCCCCGTTGTCGCCTCAATCAGAATCACTAACAGACCTTCAGAGGGAGGCTTCAAAGTCTACCCTGACAAGACCGGTTTGTAATCGGCCCGCAGATTTCGGCCACTGATCAGATATGAGCCGACAGACACCTCCAACCCCCCTGACCCTCCACGTATTTGGATGTTACCTGACCGGGCGTATTTGTCAACCTCCTGTCGGCCCAGCCACCTGACACCGCCCCTCCATTACCAATCCAGGCCAATGGAGCGGGAGAGGCCAGAGAGGCCAGGGGAGAGAGGCCAGAGAACAGAGGCCAGAGGAGAGAAGTTGTGTGGCTCCTCTTGCTCTCCCGGCTCGCACCCACTGCGAGCTGCTTTGTCAGGCTCACCCCAGGCTCACCCCACCATCGGCTCCTTCAGGCTTCCTGGCTCCAGCTGTTGGCCTTTGCATGTTGGGGCATGGAAGCGTGAAATCCTGTAGTAAGCGTTGCCTCCGGCCTCATCATGCTTGCTAAAGTAATGCTGAGGCCCCTTTAGTGCATTATACCACATTCCCCATCCAATACTGCAGATTTTGTCACCGTTAGCACAATGCTAACCATCCTTATTCCTTACCAGCCTAACTGTGCATGTCCCTCATCCAATTCCATAAGGGATTCTTATTTTGGTGGATTGTCTGTGTGATTCTCTCCCTCCTGATTCACTGGAGGAGATTGCCGAGATTCGGGGCAGCTTGACCAGATGTAGTATAGGGCTGCTGACAGAACAGCTCTCTGCCATCATCCCATTTGTGTTCTCATTGTCCCCTTGTTTTTTTCTCCCCTGTCTCTTTGTTTACCCTGCAATTCCGGTTGGTATCTGGACGGCGATTGATAAGCCCAAATCCCTGACAATCCTTGGCGTGGCGAGCAAGCGAGAGTGCCGACGACGGCGGCGGAGCGTTGTATTTGTGTGTGTGTGTGTGTGTGTGTGTCAACCGGTTTGGGAGAGCAGACTGGATCCAGCTCTTGTCATTGTTTATCTACCTTGTGACTCCCAGATGGTGCTCAGCAGAAAGAATCTACTTCCTGACACGCTCTCTCTGTCCCTCCCCTCCTTTTCCTTCCCTCTCTCCCGTTGCTCTCAGGAGTGTGCTCGTTTTCAGGGCCAGAACACAAGGCAGGGGACAGATTGGGATTGGGGTAGTGTGTGTGTGTGTGTGTGTGTGTGTGTGTGTGTGGGGCGGTTGTGTCTACCTGCCAAACTTTGAGTGCGGAAATGGTTGGGTACGTGTGGGTCTTTCAGTGTCCCTACACACGTCAGTGGACGCGCTCGGTGAGTGAGCGAGCACTCATCAGTGCCACATTCTTTTCGAGGTCACTGGATCATAAAATCTCGTCTAGCGCTCCAATCGAGGTGCCCGGTTCGTCTTTTGGCTGGGATTGATGGACGGTCAATTCCAGAGCGGGAGATAATCACACGGTGTCAGCCTCCGCCGATCCAAACCCTTATCTGGCTGTCCCTCTGCCAGCAGCACATCCCTCGTGTTCTTCTGTTGTCCCTCTGTTCTCTCTCTCCGCTCCGTCTCTCTGTTCTCCCTCCCTCTGTCTGTTCTCTCTTTCTGTCTCTTTCTCTCCTCTGTTCTCTTTTGCTCTCTCTCCTCTGCCTCTCTCTGGCCTTCGGGGAAGATGTGTTTGTGCTAAAAACAGACACCAGAGAACGTCCGGCCCTAAGCAACACCTTGCTGCTGTCGGCTTTCTGCTGAAGTGCACTTTCGTAGGCCTAAAGGAGAGTCAACGTGCCCTCCAAATCTTTTTAAATGAATACCGTGACGATATTTGTATCTCCGAACACGGGTCTCTCCTCTCGGCGTGCCTTGGTAATGGTACAATGTTGAAACCGCTAGCCGGTTTTGGAAGAACACCGCGTGCGCCCGCCTGGTTAAATCAGCTCTTTTGTTTGTGGGCTTGGCTGATTGCTGATGGACTGTCTGAGGAGGTTATTGTTCCTCAGTGAGGCCTGGGCTAATTGTGTCCTAATGGGGGCTGTTAGCCTGTTACTGTAGGGGATGACTGGTACAAGCCGTTGGTCTCCGGGCTCCGACGCAGCAACCGCTAGTCTCCTCTGTCTGATTATGTCTGGTTAATGGACCCGGCTTCCCGCCGACGCGGCTGCCCACCGCCGTGCAAATGGAGGTGGTTAAAACACCAGGAGGGACCTTCTGCTGGGCCGTCTAATAACAACCCTCTTCAACAGACAGACGGTACTGACACACACACATGCACACACACAACGAACCACCCTCTACAGACAGACGGACGGCACAGAGCACATTCTGGAGAGTGGATTCAGTGAAGAGAGAGGTAGTATAGTGGTGGGCCAATTACAGCTTTTTTTTTCAATTGCTTAAGCACAATTTTCAAACCCCTTCACACAATTAGCAAAACACTACACCAAAGTTGCACACCACCTCAGATAATTAGCAAAATGGAAATCTTTTGTCAAAACTATACATTGTCTTATAAAAACCTTATTTTGTTGTCATAACATAAACCCAACCATCATATGGTCTGATTCTGTTTGAATCAGCCAAACACTCCTACGCCCAACCTAAATCAAAATATAGCTGTAAATTTCAACAGTGTTGGACGCAACAATTTACATGCATCTTACTGAGTCATATCGACAACCTGCACGATTTTTGTAAGGTTTGTCGCATTGATTTTAATGTAGCGCACGGCGGTAAAAATGACATTACCCAGCAGATTAAAACACAGCGGCACCATCGCGCAGAAGAGGCACACAGGCGATTTCATCCTTCATTATGAAAGGACAGACAGATCATTGATATTGCAATGTAAATAATACTTACACCCCGCCCCAATCAAATGTTGGCAGGTATGGACTGAGCAGAAATATGCTCACAAAAAACAGTAAACTGAAAAAGAACATTTCTGAAAATATTTGCAGATTTTTTTTATATATATATATATATATATATACATACAGGTGCTGGTCATAAAATTTGAATATATGGAATTATTTCAGTAATTCCATTTAGAAAGTGAAACTTGTATATTATTCATTACACACAGACTGATATATTTCAAATGTCTATTTATTTTAATTGTGATGATTATAACTGACAACTAATGAAAATCCCAAATTCAGTATCTCAGAAAATTAGAATATTACTTAAGACCAATACACAATATTTTTTTTTAGAAATGCTGGCCAACTGAAAAGTATGAACATGAAATATATGAGCATGTACAGCACTCAATACTTAGTTGGGGCTCCTTTTGCCTGAATTACTGCAGCAATGTGGCGTGGCATGGAGTCGATCAGTCTGTGGCACTGCTCAGGTGTTATGAGAGCCCAGGTTGCTCTGATTGTGGTAATCAGCTCTTCTGCATTGTTGGGTCTGGCGTATCGCATCTTCCTCTTCACAATACCCCATAGATTTTCTATAGGGTTAAGGTCAGGTGAGTTTGCTGGCCAATTAAAAACAGGGATACCATGGTCCTTAAACCAGGTACTGGTAGCTTTGGCACTGTGTGCAGGTGCCAAGTCCTGTTGGAAAATGAAATCTGCATCTCCATAAAGTTGGTCAGCAGCAGGAAGCATGAAGTGCTCTAAAACTTCCTGGTAGACGGCTGCATTGACCTTGCACCTCAGAAAACAAAGTGGACCAACACCAGCAGATGACATGGCACCCCAAACCATCACTGACCGTGGAAACTCTCCTCTATTCCTCCAAACTCTGGGACCTTGATTTCCAAAGGAAATGCAACATTTACTTTCATCAGAGAACATAACTCAGCAGCAGTCCAGTCCTTTTTGTCTTTAGCCCAGGTGAGACGCTTCTGACGCTGTGTCTTGTTCAAGAGTGGCTTGACACAAGGAATGCGACAGCTGAAACCCATGTCTTGCATACGTCTGTGTGTGATGGTTCTTGAAGCACTGAGTCCAGCTGCAGTCTACTCTTTGTGAATCTCCCCCACATTTTTGAATGGGTTTTGTTTCACACTCCTCTAGGCTGTGGTTATCCCTATTGCGTGTACACTTTTTTCTACCACATCTTTTCCTTCCCTTCGCCTCTCTATTAATGTGCTTGGACACTGAGCTCTGTGAACAGCCAGCCTCTTTAGCTATGACCTTTTGTGTCTTGCCCTTCTTGTGCAAGGTGTCAATGGTCGTCTTTTGGACAGCTGTCAAGTCAGCAGTCTTCCCCATGATTGTGTTGCCTACAGAACTAGACTGAGAGATCATTTTAAGGCCTTTGCAGGTGTTTTGGGTTAATTAGCTGATTAGTGTGGCACCAGGTGTCTTCAATATTGAACCTTTTCACAATATTCAAATTTTCTGAGAAACTGAATTTGGGTTTTCATTAGTTGTCAGTTATAATCATCAAAATTAAAAGAAATGAACACTTGAAATATATCAGTCTGTGTGGAATGAATGTATACATTATACAAGTTTCACTTTTTAAATGGAATTACTGAAATAAATCAACTTTTTGATGATATTCTAATTTTATGACCAGCACCTGTGTATATAGAGTACTCCAGTCTAAATGTCCGGATGACACAGGCATCAGTAAAAAGGCTCAAGTTGGGCTGCACTCTCTGTCCAGGCTCTCGCATTGTCAGCCCATGGTTGATGTCATAAACAACTAAGGTTGCTGTGATTTCATTTGAAAGTTGTCGTCTTCTTTGGCCATGAACTCCTCTACCAGCTCTACCCCTACCTCTCACTTTTCCTCACCCTCTCATTCTCACCCTCCCTCTTCCTCGTCCTCTCTCTACAACGTCTTCCATTGTTGTTGTCAAACAAAAGGTGCTCATCTGTGGTCTTTTCATAGTGCTTACTTCCTGATTGAAGTGGTAACAGTTAACCATTGAGGTGTTTGGCCAGGTGGCACATATATTGGTCAATTAGCTCATGTAGTTTCATTTTGAATGGCATTGTTTTGAAATGGCAAACGTGTGAATTTATGTCAGATTGTTGTGTCTTATGCAGAGAACCGTGTTCAGTGCATTTAAAAAGTGCCATTTTGAATGACAAAATGTGTGTAAAGCAGAACATGTGTTTAGACTTTTGAAGACATTAGAAGAGGTTTTGCTCTCTGTGTGTCCGTTTAAATAATTGTGCTGTGCACAATTATTTGGGTTGGCAATTGGAAAAAAACTGTAATAACCTAAACATCTCTCCGCCTGGCTGGATTTGGCCACAGGGCCTCGTCAACATCACAGGCTATATTTTCATTTACAAGGCAACGTGGGAAGAATCTTTTGGAGTGACGAATCCTTGTATAAATGCTGCTTCGATTTGATCACATGCTTCCTCAATAGCTTGAATGAGGGCCATCTGGACATAGGGCCGGGGATCATAAACCTTCCACCGCCATGCTGAGAAGAACTCCTTGATGGGATTTAGGAAGGGGGAGTATGGTGGAAGGTATTGAACTGTATATTTTGGGTGTTGATGAAACCAGTTTTGGACCAGAGCAGAACGATGGAAAGCTACATTGTCCCAGACGACAATGTATTGCATCTGGTCCCTTTGGATTGCTGCTGTGATAATATTGTGTAATCTGTCTAAAAAGGTAAGAATGAGGTCAGTGTTGTAAGGACCCAAGTTGGCATGGCAGTGGAGGACCCCATTCTGTGTAATGGCAGCACACGATGCCCTGGTACATTGACAATACCCCTGTGCCCAATGATGTTTCTTCCTCTTTTCTCACTGTTGTCAGGTTAAATCCAGCCTCATCAATGTACTGTAGGTCTGCTATACAGTAAAGTTACATGTACAGTGAAAAGGTTATGGGTGCAGTACACAATACTAGTCAGTGAACAAAACGTACCACCACATATTCACGCCGCAGGACTTTCACCCTGTCTGAATTTCTTTCAAATTGCACTTTATACAGTTGTTTCATCAGAACTTTTAGTTTTTTAAGGATACGGGCTGTTGTTGACAGAGAGACCTGTCGGACATTATTGAAACTTGGGTGATCATTAAGTCTAATTACATTATTGGCCAGGAATAGATACCAAAACTGTTGATATAGTACATGGAATTTCTGTTGACAGAAGATAAGTTTCTCACCTGTGCTCTTGACGAAATGTCTGAACTGTTGATGCCAGCGTGTCCCTGCTTAGGTTAGGCTGTGCTCTCAGTCCAGCCTCCCTCAGCGTTTGTCCGTGGTTTATTACATGGTCCACAATTGTAGCACAAATTTCATTATACAGATTTGGTTGTCTTCTTCTTTGTGCATGTCCTACCCCTCCTCCAGGTCTTCCTCTCCCTTTCCCTCTTGCTCTACCTTACCCCACTCATCCGCGCTCTTCCTCTGACAGCGTCCATTTTTTTTTTTAAGACGGGTGAACTTACCTCTTGCCTTTTTAAGGTGCTTAAACCTGATTGGTATGTCTACAATTAAGCGTGTGTGTGTGTGTGTGTGTGTGTGTGTGTGCGCGCGCGCACCTGGTGGCTGTGTTTAAGCAATTGGTTCATGGGTGTGTTCATTTGAAAGCCTTTGCTTTGAAATTGCAAGGAAATGACAATGATACATTTCTGTGTCAAATGTATACAAGTGTGTTTAGTGTTTTGCAAAAAGTGTGAAGCTGACAATGTGCTTACAGTTGTGCAAATATTGGCCGGTGTTTTGCTCCTTGAGTGTAAGGTTTTGCTAATTGTGGGAAAGTTTTAATTTTAGTGTAAGCAATTGAAAAAAAACTGTATCAGTCTTTATCCAATATAGATCCTCTCCCCACTGGTGGAGCGGATAAAAAGCTGGTTGGAATTCTCTATCCTATTGTTGCTTTCAAGACAAGTATACAACGTAATGTGTTTCAGTGGTGGGGAGTTTGAAAAGACTAGCCCGATGTTTGTGTTATTTCTTTATAAGGTCATTTTCTAGGATGTGTTTCTGACTTCACAGACAATAGATAAGTGCGTGACTGTGTCTTTAGGTGTGTGTGTGTGTCTGTCTGTGTCTGTGGCGTTGGGGTTAAGAGACATCCCATGTGTTCTGGTGGTGAGGCTCTAACCTATCCAGTGTAATTAATCAGGCCTGTATCAGGCCTGCCCCAGCCAGCTCTCCTTCAACTAGTCACTCACGACTGCCCAGCCGAACCTACACAGGCACTTGAAAAGGCCCACCCACACAGCTTAACTCTGTCCTACAGCGGAGTTAGTGGAGAAGGCCTAACAGCCGGGGTTAGTTAGAAGCAACAGGAAGGAAAATAACCTGATAAACAAAGCATCCAATTATAGAACTGCTGTTGCATGCTTATGTAGGTGCTGAAACAGACAGGGATTGGTAGCGCAGGCAAGCACACACACACGCACACAACCACTGTCCGTGGTCCTCGCTGTGCATTGTGGTCAGGCTCTGCACTTAAAACACTACATCCTCTACATTGAGTCATCCAGCCTGCTCATGTACATCTCCTGAGGCCCTGTGGATCCAGCCATGTCCAGCCATGTCTGACTCCTCTCTCCGTTATGACCAGCTAAAAGATCAGTGTGACCCTAAATCTCCCCCCGCCAGACAACTTTGTGAAGGAACTGCCTCTGCCTGCCTTCTCAGCAGGCCCCTCTTCAGACAGCGGCCCCCCGGAGCTAGACTAGTTCCTCTCCTCAGAGCCTGGCCTGCCTGAAACGGTGGGACTGGAAGACTGGGTGTGCGGAAACAAGATGGCCACCACGCACTTGGGCTACTTTTGGAGCTGTATGCAATGTGTAGTGGCCTGTTGCGAAGTAAGGAAGGGAGGGTGATACAATTTAGCACCAATAAATGTCAATCACAAGGTTGTCATGGTGACCATATTCAAAACAAGCTGTTTGTTTAAAACCTGACGTGCTCTTATTTTGACCTCCTCAGCTAGGGTCGGCGGAACACCCTCACATGACAGCCATCTTCCCTTCCTCTTTCCCCGAGTCTATTTGCCAACATGCAAGTTTCGCCAGGCAACACTTCCCCAGTATCTGCCCATCTGAAACCAGCACACATCCTCTACCTTCTCCTGTTCCCCCTCTCCTACCCGCCCTCACACCTTTGTACATCGCCTCCTCTTCCCCCTCTCCTAGCCGTCACGGCCACTGAACGATTTCCTCTCAACGGGAGGCTCCTCAGTCTCACTCTCTGTGTCAAACGAGGCTCCTATTTAAGCTCATTAAATGTTTCCAAGAGAATAGGAAATCAATGGTGCATACCGGTGTGAGAACTTTTCTCTTAATTTAATTTCCCCCCTTTATCTGTTTGCACATCTCTCTCATCTCTCTCTCTCTCTAATTTATCTCCCTCCCTCCCTTTCATTGTTTCCCACTAATTTATTTCCGTTCGTTTCTTCCCCTCTATCTCGCTCTACAATGTGCCTCACAGTGGGGGAATAGAAAGCGAGGTGGAGACGCTTGCATTCAGAAGCGATCTTCGTCTCCGGTGACAGGCACCATGGCGTTCCACACCATACCAACCGACTTCAAAGCTGCACTGACCTTGTCTGCGACGTACTGGGTTTGTTTTTGCAGGTCGTTGTTGTCAGGAATGAGTTTAGATTGAGCGGCAGTTTTGAAGAGGGAGGGAGCCGTCGTGTGGTGATGTTTTGGTAAGTGGTATAGGCCATCCATTTGAGAAAACACTCCCACACCTGCTCTCTCAGTCGTACTGACACGACGGTCTCCCTGTTCATGGGTTCATCTGTCACTCAGTCCTGCTATTGCCATTTTTGTCAACAGACTCCTCAGCCGTTGATGGTCTAAAAAGGAAATTCCCACCCCTTATATGTTTTTGTCACCTGATATTCTTTTTATTTATTCCATTGGACAGGTAGGAGGAGAGGGAATAAGGTGTACGAGAATAGCAGTGTGCTAGATATGAACCCATGCTCACAGCGATACTCATGTTCCAGAATCACCCAGGCCACTTAGTCAGAAGTACAATGAGGGCTAATGACTTTGAACATTGGATATCAACTGTTATGGTTCAACTACTCTATAGACTGAACTACTCTATAGACTGAACTACTCGACGCAACATAATCCCCATAAAACCTAGTGGCGAAATGCGATACTGGTTCTTATCACATTTCACCATTCAGTTATCCAATAAGGAATTTTAGAATCACTTCAAATAATCCAGTGTTTCGTTTGGGCTTACCCTGGCTTTGCATTTTTTGTTACTTGTAAATCTTGTCAGGACAAGTGACGTTTGTCAACATATTTGATTCAATTAACTACAAAAAATGAGTGTTTATATTTAGTGAATATTTATAAAAGTCCTTGTGTCCTATACATACATTTGCACAGTTATCAAAATTGCGAGGTGCTGTAAGCCTACCTGAAACACAGACCTCTTTTGAAGTGGATCAAAAATCGCCTATGAGAACATGAGTGAGATGATTTTCCAGTTGTCTGTCAGTTAATGGGGATTATGACTCATACTATTTCAATGAATGGGGGATGGGAAATATGACAATGTTATTTTGTCATTAGTTAGCAAAATCATTCAAAGGTAGTTAAGTGGTGTACCCCTTAGTCTTAGCTAGTTAGCTAACGTTACACTGTAAGTAAAGTCAGTCTGGTGACATCAAAATGATGACAAAAGGTTTTCCAAAAAATGATTTGCCTGCTATAGAAACCGTATTATTTTCAAGCCTCAGTAATACTTTGTCAGCGCCCTTTGAGGATACATGGAGTGGAAGGATTAGTTGGACATCAGGCCTAAAATAAACTTAAGAAAACATATTGTGACAAAGAAAATATCTTCCTCCCAATGCCCTTGAAAAAAGCAGTGTTTCCACCAAAAAATACCCGGAACTATGTAGGTGCAAAATATAAAGAGTACTGTAAACTAGCGGCAACCTGGTTAGTATTATTGAACATTTAGATATGGCAGTAACAAGTGTAAACTAGCAGCAATTGGTAAAATTATTATTGAATAATATAGATACATGAGTGTAATATGCTTATTAATGGTGGCATAGCAAACTTCAACTACGTAGTGAGAATATAAAATATATAACAAGAAGATAAAGCAAAAATATACATAACTTACATGGTTAATGTACATAATTTCTTCCCCCTGACCCTTCATTCACACACAAGCGGTGAAATCGCTTGCCGTTCCGATAGTGACAACGTAAGGGAGCTGACATCGTCCCGCCTTTGCTGTTTTGACCAATCAGTTATTTACTTTAGGCTGGGAAAAGTAGCCTATTGCGTTCAAGGAAAAGGCGGGCCTAACATAAAACCTCCAGTTCTGGTACTAGTCAAATTTGCTGTTCGTTCGATGTGTTGGTTATTGTAGTACCTCCTACGTGCATTCCTATTGGCTTTCCGTGCCGGAGAAGAAAGGAAAATAGAACACGGCTCTATTTTTTGCGGTCTGCCTTTCCGCCATGGCCAGTGCTGCCAATGGAGCACTTCTGCTTTCAACAACGGCATGCCACTAACGTGTGAATGAGGGGTGAGACTCGAGGAATGTCATTATTTATCATTTCTGAAATTCCAGTGGAAATATTACTATTTCCAGCTAGTTAGTTAGTGACGTGGCAACAAAAAAAACACAACCCGTATTATCAGCCACCATACTCTTATCGGCTGCCTTACTATTTTGTTCAGTAACATTTTATTTCCCCTTTGTGTTACAAATGCCTGATCACAGTTTTACTTACTAGAAAGTTTTAGCTACCTCTTTTGCCTTCTGGTGAAGAAAGAAAAAAAGACAGGTCACTGATAATAGTCTACACGATGATGTCTGGTCTGTTGCGCAAGTCGAATATCACGATTTGCAACCTAAATTTCCATACATTACATTTTTTAAGTATTTACCTCCATACATCACTATAAAAAATACATTTTTGGTGGCTGAATAGGGGGACGTTAGCTAGGCTAACAAGATGTAACTGTAGCTAACGTTAGTTTTTGTCTAGAGGAACACTAGCATGGCTAACAATAACATGACTAGTATAGAAATCAAATATCATGACTTTTCCAAAACATAACGTTAAAGAATTTAACATGCATCATGCGAAACATTGTGATTTACCTTGTGGTCCTCAGCATAAACACAATAAGGCCTGCACTTTGTCGTCGGTCCATCTGTCGTTCGATTTCTTCTCCATAAAAAAAGTTATTCTGTTTGTAAGCACAATTAACTCCTTTGCTACGCTGAGGACGGCTGCAGACATTTAAAAATGGCGGTTGAAAATGTTAGCGAGTAAACTCTACTACTACTTGACCAATCAGAAATGTTCATCACCGTAAGCCTCACCCCAAACGTTCTGGTACTCTGGGAAAGTCCTACCTCCGGAGCAGGGACTGTTTTGGGGGTAAAATGCAGTTGCTGGTTCTAGACCCTGGTTGATGCTGTGGAAACGCAGCGAGTTCCTGGAAAGGTTCCTAGTTCCTGGGTATAGTTCCTGAGGTGGAAACGCAGCTGAGAGAAATACTTTTTTTGTCAGAATCTGAGTGTGTGCGTTTACATTGGCAACATGCGCACACACTCACATCCACTTGAGGAATTTTCGGTGCCGGCTGTTACTGTATACTATCTGCTGCGAAACAGCTTTGCTGATGCCATTTGGCCAAATAATGGAAACAATAGAGCCTGAATCTGTTTCTCCCCTCTAAAAGGGCTCTTTCCAATCTCTGTAGAGCCCTCAATGTAAACTTCACCTTGAAGCCAGTTATTCTGCGTCTTCCATTTTCCCCTGCTAATCAGGGACTGATTTCGACCTGGGGCATCAGGTAGGTGAAATTTAATTATTAATCGGGTAGAACCGAAAAACAGCAGGCTCCCAACAGTTGAATAGTCTTCATTTAGATAAGACCTGTCTGTGTGCAAGCCCTAGACTCCCGATTTAGCCAAGCCCTAGACCCCAGCTTCAGCCGAGCCCTGAACCACAGCTTCAGCCGAGCCCTGGACCACAGCTTCAGCCGAGCCCTGGACCACACGGCAGCCCTATATCCCGGCTTCAGCCCCAGCCCTTGAGCCCAGCTTCATTCCATCGTTGAGCTGTGTTGAGGGGAGTAATGGATGCAGTGGGTTGCAGCTGCTCAGCAGAGGCCCTATCAGAGGAGTTATCTAAGCGTCTGAGAGAGGCCTGTGATGAATGGCCCTGATCTTTGTGTCTCACAGATCAATAAGCCACTAGCACCCAGATGAGCTAGATGGCAGCCGCTCTCTCCCCTCTCTGGCTAACCCTCCCCACGCCCGCTTTCCCATCTCATCATCTTCACTATGTTTGTGAACTTTCCCTCCATTTAGGGCTCAAATGGACCATTGATCTATACCCTTGGCTTGTTTTAAATAAAAGCGGTATCTCTTCTCCACCCAAGCATGGCCAGGCTTTGACAGCAGTGATTTCTACGATCGTGGCCAGCGCACAAACACTACTTTAGACAGATCGAAGTCCGTAATGTGAGGGGGGAGAAACGGCCGACCCCAACCTGCCAGGGAGTAGATACACGCTAGCCAGGTTCCCATCACAGGTCTGATGTTAAACAGTCTCTTTTTATGTAGATACACCCACTCACACACATACACACCTGTGCTGTCAAGGTTTGTCAAACGCTGTCTCTGACCTCTTCAGACGATCCCGCCGCTTTAAATTTGGCAATGGAAAACGCTTGTTTTCCCTGTTTCGCGTTTTGTTTTACATACAATTATCCACCCCAACTCCCCCCAGACCATCACGGCTGCCTGGTAAGTTGTGCTGGCTTCACCACCGGTGGGCTTCATCGACCGTCGCTGTGTTTCAGCTTTTGACCTGCTCTGCGCCGCTTATGTCAACTCCGCCGAGTGGGTTGGGAAGATTTAGGATAAAAAGAGAAGTAGAAATCTCTCTTCCCCGGAGGGATGCGCACCAGTCAGACCTGGTAAGCCCCTCACCTCCTCTCCCACGACTCCCCCTGCCTATCCAGGCGAGAGCTGACTCTGTTGTCTGTTAATTGTGTGGCTGGCGGCCACCGACACCTGTTACCGTCACTGAGGCAGGCGTCGTGAGAGAGGAGAGACTGCCCCTCTGGTCACCACTGCTGGGCGTATATCCCCACTGGGGATGGGGAGAGTGTGTGTGCGTGTGAGAAGAGAGGGTCTGCGTGTCGACTTGACAGCGTGTTTTCCCCTCAGACTGCTTTTGCTGTTCGACCGGTTACTTAATGATGCTGGGGGTCAGCGTCAGTGTGCAGCTAATTGGCCAAGTTTTGCACCGCGGCTCCTGTTGCCTGTGATTGAAGTGTCCAGCGAGGGCCCACTTTGCCTCTGCACCCCAATGCTCTGTTCCGCTCCAGCAGAGAACAGCCAAGACGATCTCAACACCTCTGTCTGCCCGCCGTCGTCTCTAGTGAGCTCCGAAACATAGAGGCCCTCCCCTACTTTATCTCCCTTTCATTAGCCATCCCCGACTTGTTTCTCTCATTAACCTTCCTACTTTCACTCCATTTCTAGCTAGTTAGCTACAGTACACTATTTCTTGTTAGTGCTATTAATCTGTGCCTATAAATAAAAATGTCTCCATAACACTTTCTGTTTTAATACTTTATCACCCTTCATTTTTTCTCTCCTTCTCCCTCTCATTCTTTAGACTTTCTCACACTCTCTCTTCCCCCTCACTTGCCACGGTGCGATTTGGGCAATTTCCATGGTCCTGTTGGACAGTGTCCAGGAGAAACCAACTTCCAGCTCCGCTTCTCCCACGGCCACCTGACAGCTAGCTGCTGAGCCTTGCCGCCATACTGTACTGCCTTGTGGGGGACGGGGAGGGACGGACAGAGGGATGCAGAGAAGATAGAGGGTGCCATAATTAGCTGAGCCTCATTAAAGGCAGTTCTGGCTCCCATTGTTTGGCTGTCAGCTAAAGGCACGGTGCTAAGGATGTAGGCTCGAGGGAGACAATGGGAAATGGGCCACCACCACTCTTGAAGGAATACTAATGGATGACCTGTCCTCCGCAATTTCCATGCACCGGTCGGACATACAACCCTACCGGCCGAGTGTGAAGCTGCGGTAGCTTAGGTCACACCAATGAACAACCGTTTTCCAGGAGTACATTACAGGATTAAATATAACATTGCCGTCTTACAAAGAACAATGGTCTAATTAGGCTATCTGACAACTCTTGGCCAGCTGTAGGAAGATTCAGCGCTGTCTAAACTAAGGCCATTAAAACTTTGTCTGGTTCTTTTTTTTTTTTTTTTACCAGCGGCTATAAAGCAGTAAATCTAGTCCATAATCCTTTACTGGTGTTGTGTTGTGCAATACATCAAGCGTCTTTGCTCTTCTCCTGTACCTCCACAGTGTTTAACCACTACACCTGCCATAATTCATGTTGTCACGCAACCTATCGATGTTATCATGAGTGTCAGGAGCCCAAACCCTGTTGACGCCTCTGCAAACCTGACTGTGTTCCGCTGTGACATCATCGGCAAAGCCACGGAACCACAAACAGTCTAGGTCTCGGTGTGGGTTCCTTAATTGGGAGTCAACACTGACTGGCTGTCCATCTGTCCAGGGTTTTAGGAACCAGACGGCAGCCCTTTACCCAATACACTGCATCCATAATCTGCTGTTTGTTTATGCAAGACGTCCTGTGCTCCGCTTCTTTTCCACCATCCATCGCACGTTCACCAGCCCCGATCCCTTCTGGAGTTAATTCCAGACAAAATAATGGTTCTGTTGAAATGTCACGTGGATGCCTCAGGTGGCTGGGATGCATGTGTTGGAATGACGGAGGGGTGGGGGGCCGGCTCTGTGTGCTGAGACCACGTCTGTGACTCAAAAGGGTTTCACATATAAATGCGCATTGCTGCTCCTGTTATTCAGCACTCGCTACGCTTGTTTCTGCATGATCATGTCAATAGCATGCTAGTGACAAGGTCTGGGGTTCGCCACGTGGTTTAGGATGTGTCAATCATGTCCCCCCTGGGCTTTGCCTCGGCTGAGCCCCTGAGCAAAGAGGCGCTCGGGGGATGAATGAATTAGAGTGCACGGAAGCAAAATGAAAGATCAAAATGTTTTTCTCTAGTTGTGCCTGGTGAATCAGGGGTGGTACCCCCTGGAGATGAGAGAGGGTAACCTCGTCCCTTTCTCTGGCACGTTCATAATGGAGAGCTGGTTGTATCAATTACCGTGACGTTATGACATGGTTTAGACAAAGATTGGAAAGCTTGCTCTGTCAATTAGCTTGACATTATGTTCTTTACACATTTCCAGTGACATGTGACATTTTATGACAGGCTTTCATGACAGTCTGTTACACTTATTTCTTATTGAGGATGACTTATTTGGTCCAACACTCAAAAAAATTGAATATTAAAGAAGACTTTAAAGTAAGTTTCACACACTATTTGAATAGAAACCTAAACATATTTAAATTTTTCAGGCACATTCTATTTGTAGGGGAAATTGTATGTAAAACGATTTTTAAAAAGTCCATTGCATTTGTTTAGGCTGATGCCCCCGGCGATGCATCCCTCTGACACTTTTGAAGTTGATTCAGGATAATCATCAAGAGCGAAACACTAGAAACATCAAAAGTTCTCTTTATAATATTCAGAATGACTCAGAATAAGTAGGCAGCTGCAAAGATGAGTGTGAATATCTCATTTGTCACAGAGAATCACTCTGATCATCCTCATTTAAATGACCGTGATCTATAGGAAGTTGGGATTGAATTGCAGCGATGGTCTGCAGACAAATAACAAGCAGTCCCTATGCGTCCTTGGGGCTATTCAGACATTTCATGTAATCTTTCTTAAGGAAGCACAGCTGTCTTGCTGAATTTATTGTCCAATCTGAAGACAGATGGGATTGCAATGCAATCCATCAGTTTGAAAAACACAGTTTGTTTAATTAACTACACTGTTTTTATCTTATTCCTCTTAAGGCTGTATTATAATGTAAAATAATAAAAAATGAATTTACATTGCAGGCGCTCTTAGTCAGACCGTCTTACATTGGTGAGTGAATACATTCTCACCTTTTGTATTATTAAAGTCAGGTATCTTTTCTTTAAAGGCATAGCATCCTTGGAATGGGTCAAATCAAAGTCGGTAATATTGCTTCTGTAGCACTCAAGGTCTAGCTGAATGATACATACGTCCACCCAGAGAGCATACAGACCAGCGCTCCGGACATCATCAGAACCATTTTTTAGATTTGGCTCATGCAACTCTGGTGGATGCCAACCCCTTAGGGTACAGAAATAATAAAAATAACACCTAATTCCTCAATACCCATCAACCTCCCCTCCTACACCCCCCCCCCCCCCCCTTTCTTCCGCTCCCAAACCTCAACATGGTAAACCAACCCTCCAGTACCCCAGCACCCCCTGTGAGGATCCAAGCTGTCAAGGCTGACTGGACTGTTTCTCGTGCCAGAGCACGGTTGGAACAGATCCGGCCTCCGGGCCGCAGACACTCCACTGAAGCCCCTGCAAACAAGGCCTGCCTCTCGCAACTGTCATCTAAACGCTAAGCGCTTTGGAGCTTCCTGGCCGTGGAGCTTTAGTACACATGCTGTATCGCTCCTCTAAGAGCACAGATAGCGCTCTTACAACATGATCTTATGCTGAGTGAGCGCTGAGCGGCTGCTCATGTGCAGTGGTTGTTTGTGTTGGTGCCAGTGCTGTAAAGAGGAACTGTTTAAAGATCTCCACTGAGAGAGGCACAATCAAAGCATGCATTAACAGAAGCAACACAAACCTGGTTCAGTTTTGCTTCGATAGGACAGTTGTGATTAGGACCCAGAATCTGATTGCTGTAATTTCGGAGGATTGGATTCACTTTTCTGTTAGTCAGGGATCTTCCAAATACACTTACATTCAGTAGTTTTCTATAGCACCTTGGCTCTGCTCATAGAGCATTATGATCCAGGATATAGGAGTATTTTGTAAGGAGATGGCAACGCATTGTTCAGGGTGACATAGTTGGATATCTTTCAAATGATGGTGGGCCCGTGCCTCCAGAGAAGACCGTCGCTCACCGCATCGCTGCCGACTGAGCTAATCTGCCATCTGCACCCCGAGGCTGAGAAATGTGGATGTCAGGCTTTATGGGAACATAAGCTAAACAGCCAGCCAGGCCTAGCGACTTTAAGAGGAGCGACGGGCGTGGGGCGAGTGATAGACTCCAGACCAGACTCTCAACATTTCTGTGTGTCAAGTCTAGAGACGTAAAAATTTCACTGATCTGCCAAGTTTTTGCATTCACTGGAGCACGAGCAGCAGAATGTCCTCCGTCCCCAGGTCTATCCTCCTTTCTCTCTCTTTCCTCTCCTCACCCTCCTCTCCCAAGCACAAGCAGTCCACTGACTGGGCGTCGCTTGGCAGCAGTGGGTGATGGGAAACATCTGCAGTAACTGAGTGAGTGTTTACTCACCAGATGGGGGGGGGGGGGGGGTTGTTTTCAGAGGCGTTATGGTTTTGGCAGTAGAAGAATGGTTAGAATGGTTCACATTCGAGCAGATCCTGGCCAGTCACATGCAGTGTGTTTAGATATGAACATTCTGCAGATACTCTGTTTCTGTCTGTGAGACACAATGGATCCGTTGTCTGTAACAATGTCTTTTTTCTCATGTCTTTTCTTTCAGCACTTCTTTACGGTGTCCACCCCTGAGAGGCCTGAATGAACAAGAGAGCGGACCAAGAGGGGATATGATTGTGCCCTTCCTGCTCGACAACTACAGGAAGTAATTGAGCGCTACAGGAAGTAAGGACATACCCCTACAGATATCCCTGTTCTTCTGCTGTGTTTTCATGCAACTACAAAAATGACTCTCGGCACTTGGTGTAGCAAACAGTTAGTGAATACCGAATCATGGCCATGAGGGAAATACAGCTAGCTTGCTGTTGGGACATTGGGTATTTTACAGACACTGCCTGAATGAATTCCCAGGCCAGGGGGATTCAGCAGGTCCTGCAGACACGTTTGGCACAGCTGCCGCCGATATCAGTGCTTGGAGTCAGAAAAGTCTCTTTTTATTTGGTGTGGAGCTAGCTAGCTATATAAATAATGAAATGGAGCCAGTAATTGGCGGTTCTTGGTAATTAGGACCCGGCTGTCAGCTAGCTTAGTCGTTGCTTCAGTCTGATGGCGCTGCAGAGAGGACAGTAATTACTATTATCTGTGGGGGTTGTTGACACAACAATAATCCCATCCTTAGCTGGGATATCAGGGTTTATGTTTACTGCCCCCATTTCGAGAGGCATTCACGCATATATTTTAAAGGCTTTATATCTTGGCGTTTATGTCAGCTTTTCACGTCAGCGTCAGTGCCCGGGCTCAGCACATCGCCGGTTGGCCTACTAGGCAATGTAGACCCACTCCACAGTTTAGAATTTTCTGCTTGGCGACTCTGAAAAGCTTGTCCATATTTTCATTAGTCAAACAGTTTGACTCTTTTCCTCGTAGCGGTGTGACGCCTATCCATAAACATCATTATCAGCCATCTCAGTGGGTCTTCTAATACCCCTGTAATCCTGTCATTTCATTCATGGATACCTCCAGGGTTATTTTAGAACCAGAGCATATCTGCCTTGTCTCTGCTCTTCTGTGTAAGAGATTGGATTTCCCGCTACACACACACACACACACCCCAAGGTGTTCACTCATGTCAGATTCACATCTACAGTAGATACACTATTAGGTTTTGGCTAGATCACATTCTGGCTGGAATGCTTTCTCAAGAGTTGCCCCATTGCATTCCAATGACGGTATTCAGTCTCTTCACCTCTGAGCGCCCTCCGCCACACCATGGCTAGCCCTTTATAAACCCCCAGTTCTCTCAGATACACTGTATGTTATCCCATGCATTCTGTTCCTGCATACGTAAATGGTTTTCTAAACGGCGACAGTTGAAGGTAAGGTGGGTAGAAGGAAGCAATACGGAGTGAGGACAAAACCCACAGTCAGTGTTTCACTGTGCAGAGAGTGTAAATTGTAAATTGCGCTGGCTTTGAATTAAACATGTGGCACCTCCACGCCCCGGGTGTGATGGACATTCAAACATATTGCAGGCAGAGAAAATGACTTTTTAAGTAGGCTATTTATGGGAAGATATTGTATTCATTTGGTTATAATAAAACATCCATTACGCCCTGAGTGAATGGCACAGGGAACAGACGACAGCTCAAGGTAATAACGACTCGGGGTCTGCCGCTCTCAACCAGGGCTGTACAGGACTGGGTTTCTACTGATATTACTTCCCTTTGTGAGAGAGCAGATACAGTGATACAGAGCGGCCAAGTAATAAAGAAATATATCTGTTTTTATTGTGCTTTGTGACAGAGTTATGTTTGAAGGTAGTAAGGAGAGCTGGAACATGGTGTAAAACGATATTGCAGCCCATTAGATCGGGCTGGGCTAAGCGCTTCTCGCCGGTCGGCGGCAGGAACCGCAGCTCCGTGGCGGAGGGTAATGGGGCCGGGGCATATTGTCTCCGATCTTCAATCCTTGCAGCCCGACGATTGAATCACACTCCATCTCCTGGGGAACTAATGCTGAAGACTGTCGTCTTGTTTGTAGACAACGCGGGGTAGGGAGAGCGTCTAAAACAGAAAGGGCTGTGGTGTTAAGGAATAACAGTTTACTGGATGTTTGACTTGGCAAAGTCCTTCTACTTTTTCAAGGACATCATTTACCCAGTACGTTCAAGTCAAACATCCAACATAATTTACCCATTGCTTTCAAGTCAAACATGCACCGTTCATTTACCCCACACATTCAAGTGGGCGTCCGTCGCGTCATCAACTAGCAGCATAGGGTCTTCAGGAGGGATCGTGTCTGTCTCGTGTCATGTCTCTGGCCTGTGTGTTCCTGGAGCTCCGGGGATGTGACCCTTCCCTCCTATGGGGGGTTCCCCCAGTAGACATCATCAGGGAGGGATGTCAGACAAAGGTCCTGCTCCCGGCTCCTCTGGCACACATCCCGTTTCTCCTCTGTAAACCACTCCACACTCAGCACGGGTGGGGGGGGGGGGCTTACTAAACCACCTCAGGAATGTCCTCTTGGGTACTCCTGCCTCTCTTAACCCCACCCCCCCCCCCAAACCCAGCACACGCTTCGACGTCCACCTTCACGGTTCTGTTTAAAAGGGCTGGCTTTGTGTGTGTAGGGGTGCGGTTGTTACGCTCTCCTGGGCATTCACAGCCCGGGCTGAGAGGGTAATATGAAACAGCCAGGCGAGGAATTCCAGGCATTCTGAATGGAACCAGATGTGTGTCCTCTCTCGCTCTTTCGCTCCACTCTCCTGACTCGCTCATGTACCTTTTGTGCCCCCCCCCCCCCCGCCACCCCACACTGTCCACTCCCCCTGTAGGTACCCAGAGCTTCATAATGGACTTAGATAAGATACCAGATGAGTTATTTTCACTTGCGGGCCTGTTAGTGAGCGTCATTGACGGTCAGTTCTGTGCAGCTCCAGACCAGATGTAAAACAAGAACCAAAGACTCATTGACGAGGTTCCTGATTCATGAGTCACTGGTTTAAAAAACCCAAATTCCAGACTAATGTAGATTTCTACCTGTGGGAGTTGGTGGTGACCTCCCCAGCCTGTTGTATGGGGACATGAGACCTTGTTGGGTGTGTTCCTGGTCAAGGACAGGTGGATAGACCACAAGCCTGAGAGCCGAACACAGGCCTTTCCCCCGAAACCATTTATCAACAAAGCACTTCAGTCTGAGGAAGATGATGTGTTGTTTTGCTTGGAGTGCGTCAATGTGTGTGAGTGTGTGTGCCCTGACGCTTGCATTTTGTATCAGGCTGCAATCAGTACAGGAAATGGAGAGCAGTTGTTTTGACGTCCCTGTAGAGTTGTGTTATTTTCCATCAGCAGAGAGAGAGAACGCATCAGCCCCCCATCCCCGTCCCCCAGCCACCACCACTCCCCTCACCAGAACCACCGTCTGGCAGAAGGGAGAACAAGTGGCCATTAACGTAGACAGAGAGCACGTTGCCATGGGGCACAAACGCGGCGTCGCCACGCTCACCAGAAAGGCTGAGAGGGCCGTGCCGCTGTCATACTCAGTCCCGTGTAATTGCATTTTTCCCCCCCTTTGCAGAAAGTCAAATGTAAGATGTAGTGAAATGTAAAATGTATATCTATCTCTCTCTCTCTCTCTTTCACTCTCTCTCTCGCGGTTCTTTCGTGTCGAAATCTGAAGTCTGAGATTAATTGGGTCACATTTTAGCAGTGATCCGGGGGGGTTCCTGTGGCTTGCCTGTGTCTGTTGTGGAAGGGAAGCGGCGGCTGGTGCTCTTCTCACCCGGGGTGTCTGAAATGAGGAGCGCTAAGCCTCGGGTGTGTGGCGCGGTGTAACTTCACGCTACCTGCACACCTCCCACCGCTATGCAAATCCAGCTGCTTCTTCCCCCCACACGCCAATAATCTCTCTCCATGCATTTAAACGCTTCAGAACATACTGCCCGAGATGAGTTCTGTCAGACGTCTGGCTGTGATGTGTGGAGGTGTGCTGGTCTCAGATGGCAGCATGTAGTTTTCTCTGAGTTAGTCATTTCCGGGTGGGGTTACTCGGCGTGGAGCGTTGCTTTATCTTTGGCTGTAGAAGTAGTGCATCCAAATAAAAGCCCCTTTAGACCCCAAAACTTTGTCAGTTCATTCTCTGTTTCCACTCAATGTATGGATTTCTATCTAGTTTCTGCTGGTCTTTGCCTCTTGGGCGCATGCTTTCTCGTTTTATTTCTCACCGGGATGATGTGACTCACAGGTGTGGGTATTAGTTCAAATTAAACAAATGCTTTTTTTCACTTGTTTGGGAGCAGTGTTATTTTTATACAACACCATGTTCTTTATGTGTGAATATGTCTGTGTATATATAGAGGCATGAAACGGGTGGTTTGAATCCCGCATGCTTATTGGCTGATAGCTGTGGTATGACATCACATCACAAAACCGGTTTATGAGCACAATAATATATCTTGGGAGTTTGGGTTCTATTGCCAATATACCACAGCTAAGCTCTGTGTCCAGGCACTCAGTGATGTGTCGTGACTAAGAACAACTCTTAGCCATGGTATATTGGCCATATACCACATCCTTATTGCTTACACATAGAGAGGGGTAGGGGACTCGGGGGAAATGTGTTCTACCATGGACAATGAAAACATCCTATATTTTAACACAGTCCAATGGGTGAGACTTCCAATTTCATTGGCTGATTCCCACCTGATGAAAACTCTAACCAGCTCATCAGGAGGGATAGGCAAATCCATTATTCTCAAATTGACCATCACGGAGATGGCTTCAATGGCGCTGCTCATACCGAAACTGACATTATAATGACATAGATAAACAGATGAGGCCTCTTTCTATCTCTATGGGTACAGCCCAAGTTTTGAACTTACATTGTCAAAGCAAGTGGGAAAATACAGGGGGGGGACAAAGGGAAAAAACAAACACCACATGGAAAAGGACTTGGAAGTAACTGAATCACAATTACAAACGCAGAGGTCACATTTTGTTGATTGCTAATTTGCAGCACTTAGGTGTCAGCCATAAAACAGGTCTGATAATTAGTGCTTTGACATTTGAATTTTCAAAGCAACATGAGGGAACTAACAGAGTTCCAAAGAGCCAAAATAGCCTAGTCGGTGCCTGAATTCCGGGTAAAAAAAAAACCTGCTAAACTATTCAATGTATCATGGGGAACAGTCTCAAAAATCATGACAGCATATGCCGAACATGAATAAATTGCATCATCAAAGAGGAACAGTGGTCGCAGGTGACAAAGCTGACTGACAAGGATAGAAAGACATTTAACTGGACAGTTGCTCAATGACCCAAAAGCACAGCCTCAAAAATGACCACGGAATTGAATCGGCCCCTCTGTGACCCAGTCTTGGCGAAAGCTGGCAGTCGTGAGCTGCACAAAGCTGGAATTTATGGCAGGGCTGCCATTCGCAAACCACTTATATCCAAGGCCAACACACAATGACGAATATCTGGGTATAAGGAGCACAAAACCAGGACCCCTGAGCATTGGTAAAACGTTTTATGGTCTGTTGAGTAATCTTTCACCCCGTTTCTCCAACTGGACTGGTTAACGTTTGGAGAAAGGCAAAGGCTGCCTTCAGCCCACAAGATCTGCGGCCAACTGTTAAATCTGGTGGAAGATCCGTGTTGGTATGGGCAGCCATCTCATGGGCACCATCGGATCCGATGATTGCCCCGCGTGGTCGTATAATAGCCGGTGACTTGGTCAAAAGGTTATTTATACACAATTTACACTGCAAATAGTTTAAGCATGAATGGCAGTGGGGAATAACATCAACAGATTTAACCCAATAAACAGCTCTTTGTGTGGCTCCTTGAATCCGCTGGCCTTCGATCTGTCTCCCGTTGTCTTCTGTCTACTGGCTGATTCATGGTCCAGTTGAGGTAATGAGTCAGAACCAAGATTTGTGTGTGTAGTGTTGTGACTGAAGCGGCGCTGGCTCATTTGGCCCGCCTCTCCCTTCTCTCCCCCTCGGATCGAGTCCCTGAGGGCCCCTGCTCTCCACACCCATCCGTCTTCATCCTTCCATTCGCCAAATCGACTGGATACAGGGACACAGTCTCACCTCCAAAGGAGGCCACAACCCCCACCCCCCACCTCCCGCACACACACCCTCTCGTCACCCCTGTCTCTTTCCTCTCCTGGCGATCTTCCTTTTTTCCATAACCTGAGTGTCACTGCTGACTGGGCCCCCTCCTCCCTGACAGTGTCCGGGGCCGGTCTGCCTGCTGGCTCCACAGGCAGGCAGAACGTTGTATGGAACTGTGTTAATTAGCACAGGAGTCTGGAGACTAGACACGTTATCTCTTACCCCCCCCCGCCATGTCTTCACTCGCAGTCTCTCCCTCTCTCAGTCCTCTTTGTCTCCCGCTCTTTTGCCCCCAACCATCCCCCCGTCCAATCTCACTCACCCACCCACCCCCTTGCGCTGTCTCTCCCACATTCGCTCGCGCACTCTCTCTCTCTCTCTCTCTCCCTCCCCATCTCTTCGGAGAGCACTCCCATCTTGTTGCCTTTGCCAGGTTTGTGGAGGATGTCGATGCCAGCTGTCTCTGTGTGGACCACTGCCAGCCTCTCATATCTTCCCGCCCGTTGTTGTTATTCCCTCGTTCGCCCATTTATTTGCATCCATTTCCACGCGTTTATCTATTTGTCTGGGTTGTCGTCTGCCCAGGCCGGCATCCATGCTGTGGTTGCTTTTCGGGGGCCAGTCTGCGGGCCCGATAACGACAGAGCTCTCTGGCGTGGAGTCACCAAGGTCAGGCAAAGAGGACAGAGACCAGGTCTGCGGCCTATGCCCGCTGCGCCATGCCAACTCTGCAATCTGTGACCGGTGTGTCAAACACAGAACAGACACCATTCCCCCTACGCTTCACGGGCACATTTGGCTTCCGCATTGCCCCCAAAAAAGGTCAGGCACAGGAATAGAATAGACAAAGAAAGCTTTATCTCGGTAACACAATGACATCTTGATAAATACCCCTTTCATCTGACCTTACGCCAAGATGAAAATCCCTGAGCAGTTGGTTGGATGTGCAGTCATTCAGCCGTGCCTTCCCACTCTGTCATCACCACTGAGTCTTGACTGGGTTCTTCACGCCGGATCGGCAGCTACCTAGACCGAGCGCTTCAAAATAACGCGTGGGACTTCAGCTGCCAGACACGCTGTACACACCTCACACTTTTGGAACAGATCTCATTTCGCGTCACGGACCACCAGGTCTGTCTGTCTGTCTGTCCGTCTCTCATCTGCTTCTCAAGTCAGTCCGTCAGACTGATGTTAAACTGCAGTTTAAGCTGTATAACGAATCAGGTGGTGCTGAACTTGCCCCCCCCCCACCCCCGCCCCCATGTGAGCGTTGTAATACAAAAACTCCTCTCTGCACTCTGTTTGACCTCAGGACTCCACTGAGACACCAGGGACAGTTAAGACCGTAAAGCAGACGCATGCCAAATAAAGACATGAAATAATGTAGAAAAAAGAAAAGGAAAACCCAGTCTTTTGCTTTCTGTCAGTCTCTGCTCTGTGCTTGCAACCTCCCATCAGCAGTGCAGCCTGGCTTGCTTTGTAAATTGAGCTCTGTTGGCCTTTTAACTTGTATCAGTTCATCTGCGGTGGCAATGTTTTACGAGCGACACACTCCGTCAAAGCCAATTATGGATTTAAACTATTTCCACACAGGGCCCTTACAACACTCATTTGCATGTCATCAGTCCCGCCCCTCACTTACTGGTTCTGCCGGGACTGACGGTTGCATCAGCATATTAGTAATTTAGCTTTTATCCAGAGTGACTGACAATTCATTCTCTTAACATTGCCAGGTAAGACATTTTACATATCACAGTCCAAGTTTGGTAATTTTTTCCCCCAATCAATAAGTTATCTACTCAGACAATTGCTTGGAAAGAGATTGTAAGCGTGAGAGAGGGGAAAAGTGGAGAGAGGGAGAGAGGGTGAGGAGAGAGAAAAGGAGAGAGGAGGACTGGGTAAAGAGGAGCATGGAGTAGAGCGAGGGAACAACAAACTGAGCGTAGATGCCATTCCACAGGCTGCTGGCTGAGCTAGCTAGTCATCCTGGGCTCTGGGGCTTTCTCCGAGATGTGTAGTTGTTTCATGCTCCGAACGATGCACCACTTTGATACACTTGTTAGAGCCGCGGAAATCTCCATTAGGGATTTGTCCTTTTCCGTAGGCCTCCCGGTGCCCCATTACTGATGCTCCTCATGATGAACGGAGGAGGAGGAGGATGGAGGAGTTAGAGAGGAGGCTTTTCTGTGATCTCACACTGCCTTCCTGAGAACCATCTGTCTGCCATCGGCTGGGCCAGGCTAACGTTCTGCGTGCCGCGCGTTCTCACAAATATATACATTTCACATGGAGTGTTTGAAAGAGTCATACCACTCGCTGAGACATGTTGCCAAGAGATGGAGGGGGGAGAGAGCAGATTGGAGAGGGCAGACTAGTGGAGCAAAGCCATGGAGCAGTCTGTGGTCCCCAGAACAGAGTTATACAGTATGACTGTGTTAGATGTTCAAGTCACAGGATGTTACTGGCCGAGCGAGATGTGTTCATGTTCCAGGATTGGATGTGGCAGATTTTCAAGGCTGTAGATTTTCTGAATGGAATTTGCTCATATTCCAGGATACGAAGAAAAAATCCCTTTTGCCTGGTTTCGTTAGCTAACATAGCAGGCGTTACAAAGACCACGATCACCCACTATGTGGTGTTGACGAGATGAAAGAAATGTAGGAGGGAGATTCTGTTCTATATTGTTGAACCAATCCAGTAAATGTGGAAGACCAGTTTAAACTAAGTGTCACCTTGTTAATATGTTGAAGGAAAAATTGGGTAAAAGGATTTACCATTACATTTCCCTTAAACAACTTTATCCCCTTAGACCCCAGTAGAAAGATGCTGTAGATTACTGAGAATTCTCAAAATAAATAATACATTTCAAACAAAAAGAAATAGAACAAAAATCAAGAACAAATTACAATTACAAGTTAACATTGTTTTAAAGAGCACACTAATTTGACACCACATTCATGTAACTTGGAATAATAGAACTTGTTTTCCCCCAAGGTGTATTCACTTGTAATATAGAAAAATATTCCTCCCCCATCCCTCTGCGAGCACAGCTCCCATTTGTCTGTACACAATTTCTGTAGTAGGCTCATAGACGAACCAGATAGCTAGCTTCAGCAAGGACTAGGGTTCGTTTCTATGACTGACATCGCTAGAAACAAGAATGAACATCTAAGTTTGCATAAAACAAAACACTGTGATTCTTATTGATGCGATTGAGCCAGCAATCTTTCTAGTTCAGCACAGTTAATATGATCTGTGCCAGTCCTAGCCTTTTGGGGGCCCTAAGCAAAAATTGGGGGCTCCCTCTCCCCAAGCGGCCCGGGGCGGTCGGGGGCCCTAAGCAACCGCTTACGCCGCTTATGACAACGGTCGGCCCTGAATATGATCATAAAGTAAGCATAAGGCACACACATCTGAAGACGTATTACTTTTTATAGATAAATGAAGGTATGTGGGACATCTTTTTGGCAGATTCAGGACATCGTCATGATCAAGTGACAACGTCGTCTGCTAAGCACAATACTGCCTCGAATCTTGGCTGGTGAGTAAAAGTGACAGCTGGTTACTTCACAATTAGTTGTCTTGTTAGCCATGTCAGTTTCCATTTATGAATGAAATCAAAATAAATGTGCGAAAACATCCATCTAGTTAGCCAACTATATCGCTAAATACTGCAATGCTTTCCACAAGACTGAGCAACCATTCGAGTGCCACAGTTCAATTACCACAAGGTTGCTATTGTCATCTGAAATATATTACCAAAATTTCACAGCATAAAATATGGACAACACCAAACATATATCCTGAGTTAATATACTCGCCTCAACATCATTATTGCTATCCAAGAGCAAGGATGTTTGGAAACACGAGGCAACACAGAAATTATTCTAACCCCCGTTCACACATAAGCGGCATGCAGTCGTTGAAAGCGGAAGAGCTCCATTGCTAGCCATTGAAAAAAGGCTTAACGCCTCGTTGCAGCGGGATGGCAGCGCTGGCCATGGCGTAATGGCAGACGGGAAAAACAGTGCAGTGTTCAATCTTTTTCCTTCTCAGTCGCGGAAAGCCAATCAGAGCACACCGGAAAAGCAATAGGAAAGCTTGGAGGAGGTACTACAGTACTGAATAGTCCATAACCTAAACAAACATTAAGGACGAACAGCAAATTTTACTAGTACAAGAACAAGAGGAAATATATAACCTCACACTCAAGGTCTGTTGAGACAATATAACCCTTAATTCACACACAAGCGGTGAAATCGCTTGCCGTTACGCTAGTGACAACGGGAGGCAGCTGACATTGTCCCAACATAAACAAAACAGTAGTAATCTCCTTTCATTAAAATGGAACAAAGTAAAAAAAAAAACACGGGATTAGAGCAGATTTCTCTGCTATAGCCTACCAGCAATTCAAGAGAACAGCCAAACAGAAACGGTTCATTAACGAAAATGGGTGCATGCCGGTTGTTTTAAAAACAAAATCTACTGTAGGCGGTAGCTACTACCTAGTTTTGGATGATAGCAATGGCTAGCACTACTAAATACATATTAATTGATCGAGGGTAACTATAGGTCCAATCCTTTACTACGCTATATTGTTTCATATATTCTCTCGATAGAAGTTGAGTGAGACGTTATCGATTTCTTCCCCAGTTCTTGTACTAGTAAAATAGCTGTTCGTCAGAAGTGTTGGTTAAGTTATGGACCATTCAATATTGTAGTACCTCCTACAAGCATTCCAATTGGTTTTCCGCGATTAAAAAAATTAACACTGCTCTATTTTTGCTGTCTGCCGATCCGCTTCAAGGAGCGCGGCGGGAAGCCTTTTTTGAATGGCTAGCAATAGAGCGCTTCCGCTTTCAAACAACGGCATGCCGCTTAAGAAACAATATAACGTGGTCAAGGATTGCTCAGTCTCGGACCTACAGTTACCCTCGATCTGTTAATACATAATACATATTTAGTAGTGCTAGCTTTTACTATCAACTGAAAACGAAATACCGGCTACTGTACTTGCTAGCTGTACTTTAAAAATCAATGGCACACACCCTTTGTTAATAAATCGTTTCTGCAGGGGCTGTCATGGTTCTGTTCAATCGCCAGTAGGCCAAAGCAGAGAATTCCACTCAAATCCCATGCGTCGTCTTTCATTTTAATGAATGGAGATTACTTTACTACTCTGTTTTGCTTATGTTGAGACAGACTTTTTTCCTTGAACAGCTTAAAGTAAGTAACTGGTCAAAAGAGCAAAGGAGGGACGATGTCAGCTGCCTCCCTTTGTCACTAGCAGAAAAGCAAGCGATTTCACTGCTTATGTGTCAATGAGGGGTAACGTCGAAATTTGCAGCCGCAACAGCATAAAACATTTTCTGGTTTCTTAACATCCACGAGAATACAGTAACAGTTTTTTGTCAAGTAGATGTTGTGATCGTTTATGCCCAGTGCAGCTCTATTTATTTATGATAAAGTTGTAATTTATATTCAAAGAAGCACTGACCAGAACAAATGGTACAAGGAATGGTTATTCATGTACATAATACCATTTCAAATCATAAGTATATGCTAAGAAAGCGTGTTAAGAAAAATAAATTTTATGTAAAAATCTATGCACAATCGCTCACCCAAGCTGCAACAACCCTCCTTCAACAGTCTCTTCAGCATTCGGCACTCTTTTCATCCATCTTTTTGTACATTGACGGTAGGTCTGTGTTACAAAATCATAGTGAAACGATTTAACACTTTTGTATTGATATTGTATGGTGATTGTACTTGTCAAAGTGTGGATCCAATGGGCCGTAGCCCAAACACTCATGGCCTATTGACATTAAGAAGAGTTATCCACATAATACATACACTGTTCCATTCACCCCTTTGACATCGAAACTCAGATCTAGTACAATACACATTTGTTGATGCAACATATTCACACTGCATTGATCGGATCGCGGTATCTCTTGTTAAAGGTGACAGGAAACAAATAGAATTTCCCAGGTCTACATGCTGTATTATTTTGTATCACCAACGTAATATCGTGCAAAAAGACTTGTTAATCTCTTGTAGTGTGAATAGGCCCCTAGTGCCGATGACGTGTTAGCTGCTGTCAAACCTGGAAACAATAAACGTCCCTGCTGTAATGAAGTGGTGAATTATAGTAGTAACAGTTGGAGCCAACAAGGTATGCGGGTATCAAGTAAGTCAGATATGAATGAATGTACCTCTCTCCAAAATGTCTCCAGCCCAGGAAACTTCCAGCACATATGTTCACAAGAGAGCACGGCAACTGGATTACATATAAAACACAGACAGACGAGAGGTTACAAGCTTCTTTAAATAAAGGGCAAGGTTTCCTGTGTATTAAATCAGTCGTTTCTTAAATGGTATCCTAACAAATTTGATCAGTAGATAGTTATTTTATCAACACATTTTTTACTGGTTAAGGTGTGTAGGTAACTAACCATACGGTATGAAGTTCAGTGGTCAAGCCCTTTGCCTAACAGTGCATATATGACTATGAACAGGGGATTCCACAGGAAAGACCAGGATGGTTGTGACAGAGCTGGAACTTTGGTCAGAGATGGGACTTGGCACATTCTAATGACAGAGAAGCAGAATAGACGAGGTCTGGAAATCTGTGCGTTTGGTCATGCCAAACTCCTCTGTCGGTCTCCAGGAGATTAAAGCATTTGGATCAAATCATGTTGACAGAGGGAGTAGCACAGAAGGTCAAAGGTGAAACCTAAAGTTGGACAGAGAAGGACCACCAACTTCATTGTCTTGGTGCATAGTGAATTGTTTAGTTGGATGTTGCTTTACTTTTTGAATAATAAAGGAATTAATACACGGAGACAGGAACTTACAATTCTGGACCTAGCCCTTTTTCATCTCTGTTAGTACCTCTACGTTTCTCAAATTGGGTTCTCTAGTGATTCCTTCTGTTGTGAAAAATATTATGCTATGGCGTCTTGATTAAATGCAGTTTTAAAACGATGAAAGATAGAGTAAAAAACCCAATCTGCATTGATTCCCAAAGGGTTAACAATCCACTCTGTGCTTTAATATATATACATAATTTTAGAACATCTCTAACTGGTTCAGAGTTGCATAGTGAAAATATGACTAGGTTTTGCCCCATTAACATTTTATTTTTTTCAATTTCAATTAATTATCTATTCTGCCCTGTCTCTGAGCGAATCATTATATTCTACGGTTCTATTTTGACAACATCTATTCTAAGCAGAGTGAGTTTTGTTGTTTTTGTTCCAGATCAGAAAAATATGTTTCTAGTTCATTAATTGTTCTTGTCCTGGTTTAATTAAGGACAGAGTCAAATTACAAGGAAGTTCCTGATGAACCCCTTTATAGAAGACCAACATCCCCAACTAATCCCACATTCTGTGTTAGGTAAACATTCAGTAATTGTTAAAATTAAGTTCACAATTGCTTTTCCTTCAGTAATGTTATGTTGAAACGCCATCATGATGCTCCGACAGGTGTGTCAGAAATCATTAGCTTGATCATTACTAAGCTATGATGAAGAAATGGACAAGGCTGTTGTGTTGTGAATAACTGAGTATGTGGTACTGCAGGGATTCTCCACTCCAAGCCTGTGAACCCACTGTTTTGTTTTTATTCCAGACCAAATTAAAGTCATAGGAGTTTGGTTTGTTTTATGTTTAAAACATGCAATGTGGCATCCTTTATGTTTTTATAAAATATTCATACAACATGCATCACTTACTATGTGATAATATCTATCACTCTGTGATAATATCTGTAAAGTCAAGAAAAAATGTGTTGGACAAGTGGATCTCACTGCCTCAACCTGGCCAGTAACTTCTGTGGTATATTTTATGCATTAGCTAGTTTTTCTTAGCTATACGCTATAGTCTAGCTGAGGTTAATAAGTAGTCTTGCGTTAAGCTAATACTATGACTGATTAATGATGTCACTGCTACTATCCGATTGGATGGTAGGGATAGATGATAACCATAATCATTGGTACACATTTATATATAAGGCTATTCTTGGTGTGCTTCCATCCTATTTATGTTCACTTCTTATGAAAAAAAGTGCTGGTCATTATTCTCTCCGTTCTCAGGCTGTTGTCTTGCTTTCTGTCCCACATGTAAGTACTGAGCTGGGTAAAAAGGCCTTTGTTTATTCTGCTCCCTTTACATGGAATTTGCTGCAGAATAACTTAAAACTCAATAAATTGATTCCTTTGAGTGTTTTTAAGATAAGAATGAGGTGTTTTGAGTTGAACTCCCTCACATGTCAATGTTTTTAATTGTGATTTCCTTGTAAGTGCAAAATTGGCTTTCGAATTGTTTTTATTGGTTTGTTTGTCTTTATGTGTTTTGTTGTGTCTTTGTATGTATGTAATGATGTGATGTGGTTCAGCTGCCTATCTTGGCCAGGTCTCCCTTGCAAAAGAGATTTTTAATCTCAATGGGCTTTCCTGGTTAAATAAAGGATATATATAACCTTTTAGCCATAATATAGTGAGCCAGTTAGTTTTCAGCACTGTAATGTCCAGGACTGATCAAACGAACATTGCCATTACTCTCTCCTGACTCTCAGCAGCAGACATATGGCCAGACAATATCTAGACCATCGAATTGCAGTGAAAACACACTGTTGTATAACAGTACATATAAAGGCATTAGTATTGTGATGATGTGATTCTTGAGTATTCCCAGCCATCGCCTGGAAACAACTTAGTTTTACAATTTTTGCCTTAAGCCAACCTTTAAAAAGGGAATAGACTGTTTGCTACCTGATTCTTTCATGTCATACTGAGGCGTGTTAACAGATGCTTTGTTTACTTATATTATACATTCACAACAGGGGAATGAATGAATGAATAAATTAACGTCTGTCCAGGGCAAGCATACTTGACATATTTCCACTAAACATTTTGAGGAAGCAAAGGCATTCACTGTCATGACAGAATAATGCCCGGAACAGATACAATATTATTAATAGTAACTAATGGGCTAAGCCAATAAGCACAGTTATAGACCTGTTACACGCCTACACATAGCCCCAGAATTGCTAGTTTGGTGAGTAGTGGGCTGATGCCTTTGATCCATTAGTCATTTGGTTAAATCAGGCGTCTTATAAAGCTGTGGATGTCGGTCTTATGGAGTTCACATGTCTTAGGAAGAAAGGAGAATTTAACTAAGCTTAATAACATAATGTTGCAGGAAGTTGCAGGGTCACTCCAATAGATAAGTACCAACTTATAGGACTATTTGTTGTTAAACCTATCTGGTCCTTTTTCTAGAGATATATTTTAGGCTTTTTGGGTGAGCTGCTTTTATCCAAGACTCCCCCCCCCCCTCTTCTGTCTGCTGTGAAATGAAATTGCTTTCTCGTTCATTAAATATTTTTCTTGTCACCGCCTCGTACTACTCTTGGAGTGGGACCACTCCAAATGGGGGAAAGTTCTCCAAACCACTGATTTATGTGTTTGGAAGAGCAAAAAGAAATAAATGAAAATTGCTTTTCCATTTATTTCATCATATTTTTTTCTTTAAGTAATTTTCAATACTTTTTTAACACCCAAATCAATTCTGGCAACTTGTCGCTTTACATTAAAGCATGAAGTGGCCTGGTGGAGTGAGCAAAGAAAAGCAATATCCTCGTTGCCATGGGAGCAACCTCACATTGTAGCATTGGGTACCACAGTTAGCAACAGTTCTCCTGCCAAAACCACTACCCACCTATATCCTATAGGCTTTTGTCAGGGGTTGAAAGGAAGCACTGTTTTCAGAGTGGGCCTGTGTCTACAGGGCTGCATCTCCATAAGGTTTTCAGATTGATTGTTGTGGTATTTAGAGACATCCATGTTTCCCTGTGTGCAGGGTTCTTATCCTTTCACGTGATCTTTCTCAGATTTTGAAATCAAAAAGTGAATATGATGGGCATCCTGTGGAATAATCCCGCAGTTCTTAAAAAGAAATGATGTTTCTTTCAAGAGTCGTTTGCAATGAGGAGGCCTTACGCTATACGAACATTAATCGTTTAATCCCGCCTTCACCACACACTCTCTTGCTCTCCTCTTCTCTCTCTCTCTCTCCTTCTCTGTCATTTCCATCTGGCCTAAAACATTCCAACTGTTCCGGGCGTCTCACGCGGTGCTGCTCCTATCAACACAGAGCTGCATTGCATAACAGTGCGCTCAGGCTCTCAGGAGAGTGTATTGTCTATCTTAATCACATTGGAGGGAGCCCACCTGTGCAAACAGATGTCCACCGGGTACCGACGTACGCTCCCTATTTAAGGAGTCACCTGCTCCTCACGCGCCCGTGGACGCCGTGTGGCTCTCCCTCCGTCCCCCTGCATGGTCGGCCTCGACACAGGAAAGGCCCACGGCGGAGTCAGGTGGGACGCAGGGAACCCCCCTGCTCTGTTGTTTTTAATACCAGCCCCCCACGTTTTGAACTGGAAGGACAGGCTGTTTTGTGGTCACAGGGGCTGGGAGGATGCTGCAAGTCTCTTTGCCGACTATCGAAAAGAAAAGAAAGCTAACCTGTGTCCGGTTCTTGGGCAGGCATTTGATGTTTCTGTGATTTGTGTAGAAAGTTGTTTGTGGTGTTTGGGGGAGGTGACATGGGCACGACCATGGCCCTTTAGATCAGGGGTTGCTAAATGTTTCCTGTCCAGTGATCATATTTTAAATAATTATTGTATATATTAGTTTTCATTAGGGATTCAGTCACTAATATTTATCTTTTCATTTAGTGGTTTAACAGATAGTAAGGTAAAGGAAGTAAGGTTTTAAATGCTTAAAGCAGGCAACAATGGTGTGTAATCTCCTAGAAAACAACATTAGAAAACAAGATGATGTTCTTTTTCGCCCAATCTGAGTAACTCACTAGTCCTTTCTCCTGTTTTAAAGGAAACAGCAGATATGTGTTCTTGAGATTGTTATCTATCTGGAATGGGGTCATACTCTTTTGTTGCTTAATCTGTGAAAGACACATTTGTAGGAAGAAAAACAGAAACTACTCTGTTTAATGCAACTGCATTTAGAATCTCACGATGGTTACTCTTATAACTCTGATTCTATGTACCAAGCAAATATTTTCACAACCTCATTTGAATGATGCATCCTTGCATTAGGCATTGACCCCAGTTTGAGAAACCCTTCCATACATTTTCAGAGGCAGCTATTTTAGCTAGTTGACTGACAAAGACTTGGCAGTGTCACAACGAAAATGGATTATGTTTGAATATTATACTGACATGATAATGATTACATTTTAAAATCATCCTTTTGACAAAATAATGCTTGACAAAATGTACCATTTGATTATTTGACAACATCTGAATCATTTGACAGAAGTGTATTTGTTTATCCCAGGCCTTAGCCTGTCACATCAGTCGACCTGAAGCAGATGGAATAATGCCGTCCATTAAAGCCATTTGCTCCACTGCCACTGATGTTAACGAGCTAGAAGCAGCAGCGATCATCTGTATTGTCGGAATGAAAAGAGATATTAAACACATTACTCGTTTTAGGATTCAAGGGATGCACGTTCATCATTTACAGGTTTGTGTTCATTCCCAATGATAAGTTAGGTTAGCCTGGTTGAGACAACAGCTCTTTTCGTACCCCAAAATACCTGTAACTTTTTCCCTGTTTCTACCATCGCCCGGCCCTTAGAAACTCCAAGCCTCATCCCATATGACTCCGCCACCAGTCTTCCCAGTCTCAGGCCAAACCCTGAAAGTCTGGTCAGGCTGGGAGCCCCACCTAGAGAAGCGAGTGAGACAGCCAAGCGCTGCCCTGGCCTCACTACAGTAAACGCACTCATGAGCTCATGCTGAAGAGATTTGGCGTGGTCACGTTGTGGCCCATCTAGCCCCGCCCACCCCCGCGCCCTAACAGTAAACAGTGTCACCATGGTTGCAGGGACTGGTGCCTGCCTCTACGCCCGTCCAGGATTGATCCTCTCCCTTATCGCCGTTCTCATCCCATGTTATTTTGGGAGAGCACAGGGATTGTCTAATGATCTATTGACCCGATCTATTGATCCTTGTCAACCACAACGGCCGAGCGCCGGGCGAGGAGGCCGCGGGGCTACAGCTAGCCGCATCCCTTCTCCGCCTCTCTCGCCTCACCCATCAGCCCGCGCACATCACCTCTACCGGTCTCCCACGGGGTCACTTGCTTTTTCACTCTCCCTCACTTCCTTTCTCTCTCAGCAAACCCAGATTAAAAATTAATGTGGTTTTAACATCTGGCCGTAAAGTAACAAATGTATTTTAGCCGACGCTGTTATCCGAAGATGACTTTGCTCTCTGGATAAATCCTGTGCTTTTTCGGTTTGAGTGTTTCTGTGAGAGGAGGTTTTAGGATGCATACTGAATGACTCTGTGTCGGTTCAGAGTGTGATCATCAGTGTTTCAGTTACTACGCCAGTATCTTATTCAGAATGCAACCGTGCAGGTCACACCCTCTCTATTTCAGTGAGTAATCGCACACATTTTTTTTATTTGCAAAAATGTGGCTGCTAAATAATGCTTTTTTCAAAATTAAAAGGTGCATGGTATATGGTTTGTGGGCATGGAAATAGAAAATGAAAAAAAATTCAATACCATATCCACAAAAAAACAAATTAACTCTGCTTCCTCTTATCAATGTGCTATTAGTAGACATCACTTGTGTAGATCACAGCCTTCACACACACACACACACAATTAGTCACTTATTCACTCACACTCCCACACATACGTTGTGCACACATGTAAATGCAGTTAAAAAAATGTAAAATGTGTTAATTATTGCCGTTCTTCAAAATAATGTTTTCTGCTTTGCAGACATTTCATATAATGATTGCCGTTTTGAAACTGCAGTAACTGTAATCAGCTGAGATAGTATGGACATTTTCCATTCAGTAATGACTTCTCCTGCACTCTGACTGCTGTCTCTTTATGAGGGCTTTCTAAGACACAGCCTACACTTTGACTGGCAGCTTTGGCTGAATCCATCCCTGTTTTTTTCAGTTGGGTGTCAGATGGCTAGACCTGTTATTGTTCTCAGGCCATAGTCACCTCTGATGCCTATTTTTTTTATGTGGTGTTAACACTTTCATTTGAATTGCATAGTTTTGTTGAAACTCAAGATCTCCGGTGAATCCAGTATGAACTAAACTTTGTTATTCTCCTCACTGCTTCCCACCTGAAAGAAGGAAATGGTTCCCTCTCCATAGATACAGTAGATAGATAGGCCTGTTTATTACCCAGACAGCCACACTCAGTTTAACTTTCTGGCTGCAGCTCCGCTCAGCATAACGGCATACAAATTCCATGTAGCCATTACAAATGGTGACATACTTAGCATTACTAAAATGAATGTGCCACAGATCAGTATCAGACAACTTTCAAGCAGCTCAATTTTACACTTGCTGCAGGCAACAGATGGAACTAGCTGATAGTGTTTCTACTGTCCCCAAGGCATAATGGCAAGTGGAGAACAGGGCCAGACCCTTTGGTAATCATTTGGAAAGAGGGGCTGAAACAATTTTCACAACACTGAGCCAAGTGGATCCGTGCCAGTTCTGGTTCATCATCCACGGGCCATAGTTACACGATAGAAAGGACAATGTAAAAAGGACATATCTGAGCCCGAGCCGGCCCAGTATGGCCTGGGGTTGGCACTGGTGTGAAAAGGATACTACTGTACTACGGACCCATTTAACCGGACTCAGGCTAGTCCTTAATCGGATGTTTAGCACGGCTTTATTCATTGTAAATGAGCTTCTGCTGCAGTGTTATGTGCACTGATAAATGCAAAGCGGTGCACTATTTTATTTTCTAAATAACCGTAGGTCTTAGTGAGTTATGAAGGCAGCCAAATGAAGTTTAGTGTTGAAATTCGGTATACCTACTTGGGCCTATTATTTTCACCGCATCACTAGGTTGAGTTCTCCTCAGACTGATCAAACCTGTTGAATCCAGGAATAGAACCTTTCAGTCCGTGATTGATAGGCCTCTGCATCACATTGATAGGCCTGTCTATCTGTGAGAAAATGGCCTTCTATCTACACCTCGTAAATCTCTCACTTATGTCAGGTTGAATCTCCTAGAACCCCTCGCGTAGGAACTCTGTGTTATTGAAACCATTCTGTTGTACCTTTTCTTCAGAGACATTGTGATTGAATTGCTCTGTTCAGACTGTGTACACGCGTGAATGTGAGTAATAGTGTTGCCCGTGCCTAAAGCCCAGTAGGAAAGAAGCCGGAGCCAGAGATTCGGATTTTCTAAATCTGGGCATATCTGGTTTTGAGTGGTGGGAGAAAAATGTGTGCATGTTCTGGAAACTGTCAGTGCGGTTAAATCTCAACACCATATAGAACAGTGCATGTGCAACAATTGAAATACTCAGAGAACTAATTACCACTACTGCCATCACTGGCATTAGCACTACTACTATTTATATTACCACCACCACTACTACTACTATTACTACCACTACTAATATTACTACTAGCAATACTATTATTACTGTTACTATTACTACTACTACTACTGTTGCACCTACTAATACTGCTACTACCACTACAGGCAGCACTTTCCCTCTCCCACCACTCCCCACTCAGTCTACCTGGCCCAGCGTACTTGTTTCTATACTGTATTCATGACTTCCTGGTATCCCGCTGTGCTGTGGTAGAGAGGCCTGAGACAGGTGTGTTGGTACACCCAGGACTCTGTTTCAGGAGACTGTGTGTTAGAGAGTAGTGCCCTGGAGGGTAATGTCTCCGTGTCGCTCCGTTTGATCCTCCTCTCGGCGCTGTAGTAGTGAAGAGCCAAAGAAATTGCGAGAGGCAGCTCTGAAATACGATTGCCGGCTAATACTTTCGTTTTTTTCAGAGGGTGCTAAAATCTGTTATTCTCCATCTGCTTGATCAGAAAGAGAGAAGGGGAAAGGCGGAGGAGGGGATGGCAGGTCACAGATTGAACGTGACAGAGAAGCCCCCCCCCCTCCCCCGCCAACCCTCCGGCTGGAGAGGAGAAAACTCAAATCAAAAGTAATGCTGTGGTTTCCACCGGCAGACACCCCCCAGCCCCCACCCCACCCCCACCCGCGCAGCCTGCCTATTCTCATTCTGCCCGTTGTTTTGGCCGAGCAGCATTTAACGCGCATCTCCTTGGGAGTGCGAATGTGGCACTGGCCGCTTCAGGAGATGGCCTTCCTCTCTAAGCGACTGTCTTCATGGTTGAGGCGAGGTCTGATTAAGATGGAGTGTGTAGGTGTGTTTGCCCTTGTGGACTTACGTTTTGTACACAGGGAGTATTGGACTCTGGGTCTTTCCTTGAGACACTATTATGTTTTTGTTTGTTTCTTTTTTCCACCGCCCACGGCTACTCTTAAGAATGTGTTGGGCTGAGAGGGGCTATCTTAGGTCCTGTCCTTGAGACCCTGTTGTAAAGAGAGCATTATTAAAAGAGCGACCTCATTTAGCGGGCTGACCGGTATCTCTGACGATCCGATGAGTCGACATGAATGAGAGCCAATGTTGAGTAGGCCTGCGAGGCCCACCTGAGGTGGTGCTGGAGCGGACCAGACCGCTGCTATATTCGGTCCAGTGCTGCCACATAGCCGGTGACCCTGGCAGCTGTAATGACAATGGGGTTAATTCCCCGGGAGTGGTCCAAGTAGAAGACTACATGGAAGATGGGGGGGCACTGTCGCGGAACACGCAGTCCTCATTTCATTACGGAACAGACACTTATCTGTCTCCGGAATCCATTCTGATGGAATTTCACAAGCTGCCAATAATCCTCTGGTAATGGCGAGGAGCATCTTGTCCCCCCCCCCCCTTCTCTGACTTTACAAATAATGTAGTCACAGCCGACGGAGGGAGAAAGCTGGGGCTTTTATCCCTAAATCACAGCTGAAAAGTTTAGGAGGGTTTTCTGGCACTGTGTGGCGTGTGTGGAATTAGACTGTGACAATCTCCTACTCCATCTTAGGCGCGTATTAGACGAAGACGAAATGCCAATTTCCCCTGCTGCATTAAGTGATTTGCAGAGCTGCGTTTGACGGTTTTGTTCATAGAGAACACATGAGAAAACACCCATTTGCATGCCTTTCTCCCCTCACAGGTCACACACAATGCTGTTTTCTCTTCAACACTGTATAGAAAATTGCTTTCGTAATCAAGGTGCGGAGTACAAAAAAGAAGTTACTTTTGTGAGTCTCTAGCCTGTAATAATGGCCTATTACATCATACTGTATTCTGCACTTCATGCTTTTTCTTCTAAGTTGGTTACGTTATCTGAGGGCAGTAAGCATTGTAAACACGGTAGACCATAAGTATTCCAATTGCATTGTAATGAGATGGAGGCAGACAGACAGAGAGATGGAGAGGGAGAAGAGACGTTGCTCTTATGGATTTGGCCTTTTTAGATTTTCAGCAAATCAACACAAACTGAACTCCCGATTCAGACATGTCTGCTGTGACTGCATTTTCTGTCCCTGTGTTGATGAAAAGACTGCAGGTTGGAGGGTTTCCTCTGGGAAGGATAGGCTGAGGTATGGAAGGGGATTAGCAGACGGACACACCACCTTCCACCTGTTCTTACATAAGCTCCCGTATTGTGTGACCTACTGCCACTTTATCTTGCCCCATGCAGATTGCATCCCATAGTCTAAGCCAACAGATTTTCTTTAATGGAATCCCGTGAAAGTGATTGGAATAGAAATAAAATATAAAACTTCTGAATGAGCTGCTTTGAATATTTAGAGCCTTTGACTTTGACACTGTCAGGTCCTTTGGTTGGAAATGTGTTAAATGAACACTGCAATACTACAGTAAGTCGGTATTCACTAGTTTGTCTTTCCCATAATTCTACATCAGGTTTGGCGTAATTATCTTCAATGTTTTTGTGGTACAAAGATACTCCTGTTTAGTCTTTCGGGCTATCATTTGGGTCAGGTTGAGCATATTTGGTGAATGTTGTTATGACAACAACAAAAATATATGTAAAAAAAAAAGTGCACCAGGATTTAGAAGTCCCTTGAAAGCAGTGGCGACAAACACCGTCGTAACCAAAAATAAATGTCAGCCCAGCAACACACTAACAGAACAAAAGGCCTCCTATGGATCAACTGGAAGAAAACTGAGAGGCAGTGAGGGTGATAAAATATGAAACCATCACCTGGGGAAGACATCTATCCTGTAGACCAAATACATCATCTGAATAGAGTATAAACAATGAAGTGGGCTTTAATTACATCCCTGGAAAAGATTCAGAAACAAACAGGGAGTAAAAGAGAGAAATCGAGAGGGGGAGGAACACAGGAGGACGAGTTTGGAACTTCTCTCAGGAATTCCTCTGGCGCCACCGGCGTTGCCATTTGTGACTCCCGTGGTTACGGGGAGGGGGGTAGACGAAGGAAAATTGTATTTTCGGTGCCAGTTCTGGAGAGTCTAACGCACACCCCCGCTTTCCCTGTTTCTTCCTCTGGTTGATGTTGCCGTTGTGTGCATAACACTGGGGACCCCAGCTGCAGAAGTGTTTCCTGGCTAGCTAGCGCTTTAGCGGTAGCCCGAGGCAACCCCTCTCCAGGACTGCTGGGCTGATAGATGTATGTCTCCATACACCCCCGTCGTCTTTGCACTAGAGATCCAAGAACCACGTTAGCATTAGCGCTGAAATTGAAAAATACGTGCACCAGATTGAATATATATATATAGAGTTGAACTCCATACCTTCTCCTGTTTCGGTGTCTTGGTATCAATTACCCCAGGAGCCGAGGAGAAATCATTTACAGTATATGATTTTGATTGACGACACAAAGAGTTGCTGTTTGGGCACTTGTTTCATCACTCCCGCCCCCCACCCAGACGTAATGCACTCCCGCAAGGGAAAACACACCGACCAAAAACACAATGTGAAATTGTTTCTACAGACGTGACACTTAAAGTTCAAAAGCAGCTGGAGGCGGGACCGAAACATCATAGGTTTCCTACAGGTTTGAAATGCGTGTCGCCTGAGAAATAACCCAACTGTCAGTCATTCCTGTTTGTTATCGCTGGCGACACGTTTCCACCACATAGACCTAAGACAAGTGTCCTTGGACATCAAGCTGCCTCGTGACACAGAAGCAGGAGAAAGGCTCTTGGCCTTTGAGCAGTTCTGGAACAGGCAGAGGCTCTCTAATAACACGGTACAAGGAAAGGCGACCTGGTTTGTCACCATTCAAATGGAGAAAGTCTGAAGAGACTAATGGTGTAGTTAAGCGTGAATATAAGTCCAGCTCTTAGAACACTGACCCTGTGACTGCAGTGGTTGAGCACCCTGTTGTGGTGGATGGCTCTGGTATCAGCCGAGCTTGGGAGAGCAGCTCTTCTTTAGTTAGCTGCTACATTGACTTCTTGGTTTATATAATGTTAGGGGGATTAAGGGGAAACTTTGGGAGAATCCCCTCTAATCCGCAGGCCCTCCTGATCAAAGGGGCCCAGATAGATTTGACTTTAACGTACTTTATTTCCTCTTTTCTTTGCCAGAGCCGCACTGTAGATTTTTCCAATTAAATAATTCACTGTAGCGTGTGTTTCCTGATGGTTATACGGCGCTGTTCAGGGAGAGAAGAGACAGACAGAGAAGGAAATTATATTCTGTGTGACTGACTACTAGCATTCTGCACTGCTGTGATTCCTTGGCTGTGATTGGTTGATATATGGAAGTTCCTGAGCCATGTAAGTATGCCTGTAAGGTGTCTGGTTAATTGGCTACGAGCCCTTCAGTGGTCCATCTCCCCACACTTGAAATGTGAAATCGCCCAAACCTATACATCCCAAGCCTGCCGGGTCAGCAGATATTCTGGTGGTTAGAGATTTGGGCCAGTTACCAAAAGGTTGCTAGTTCAAATCCCAGAGCTGCCAATGTGAAAAATCTGTTGTGCTTAAGAAAATCTGCTTAGTGATTAAAATACACAATCTTCTCGCCAACCTTTTAAGCATAGAATACCTGTTAATAATAGTTCTATGAGATCCATGCCTCCCCTTCACATGCTGCTGAGGGGAGAGTTAAGGACTGTGGTTTGATAGATTGTTGGTTTTGGCAGAGGTGCAAGTTTGCTATTCTTTGGATGGGATCCAGATTTCATTACAGAGGTACAAGCAAGACTTTGAGGGAAGAACCCATACACACATTTTAAGTGTGAGACAGATCCCAAACAAAATTTCACAGTATCACATTGAGTTTCAGCCTGTGAGCCTTGAAAATAGTTGGTCTGTTGGTGGCTCTTCTCATATCGCCACGGCTCTACCAATCCGACTGATGGAGTACATCATACTCTGTATTGGATACTAGGCTGGTTCTGGACCGAGACTGATGAAATGTATATACATCAAATCCCAATGATCTTTTTGGTATATAGTCCAGGAACGAATAGCAAATCGTTCAAGAAAATCTTGAAACCAGTGAATCATGCATTATGTTACAAGAGGATGTGGGCAATGGCATGTGGCGATAATCAAACGCACTTGTTTTCACCATGACATTTCCGTCAGAGAGTAGATCACTGCACCCATCCCCTTATGTGATATGAGTAGGGGCCCTAGTCTGCATCTTGTGCGGTAAACATTTCCTCAAATGGCAGAACTGGAATGCACCATCCAAGCTACAGTGTCATAGAGAAACAAACAACAGCCCTATCAGTTGAGGGTGGGGGTGGTACAGGCCCTGCAATCTGCTTACAGTCCATACAGTAGTGCTCAAAAGTTTGCATACCCTTTGCGGTGGTCTCTTAATTTTAACCCTTCTGTTCCTCACTCAAAATCTTCCTTTTTTACTTTTTTGGAAAGGGAAAAAAAAAGGGGCCAGTGGTCTCTTAATTTTTTCCGGAGCTGTATATATGTCTCTCTATATATCTGCCTCTCACTATATACCTGTATTTCTGTCTCTATAAATCTCTCTCTATATAAACAGTAGTTCTCAAAAGTTTGCATACCCTTGGAGAATTAGCAATATATGTACTATTTGTAAAGAAAACATGAGTGAGCAGGCAAAACACATGTATTTTCTTTCTTATGGGATTCACATTCAACTGTAGGTCATAACAGAATTGCACAATCATAAAACAAAAATGGCAACAAAGAAAAAAAATTAACTGACCCCGGTTCAAAAGTCTGCATACCCTTAGTTCTTAATACTGTGTGTTGCCCCCTTTAGCATCAATGAAAGCGTTCAATGTGTTTTGTGATAGTTGCAGGTGGTATAGCTGCCCATTCATCTTGGCAAAAGAGATCTCCCAGAGTGGCTCGATGATATTGGCCACTCCAGAACCTTCACCTTTTTCTTCTGAAACCACTGGAGGGTCAACTTGACCTTGTGCTTAGGGTCATTGTTGTGCTGGAAAGTCCAAGAACGTCCCATGCGCAGCTTTCATGCAGAAGAATGCAAATTGTCTGCCAGTATTTTCTGAAAACATGCTGCATTCATCTTGCCATTTTCACAAGATTCCCTGTGTCTTTAGAGCTCACACACCCCCAAAACATCAGTGAGCCACCACCATGCTTCACAATGAGGATGGTATTCTGTTCTCTATAGGACTTGGTGACCCCTCTCCAAACATAGAGCTTATGGTTGTGACAATAATGCTCTATTTTGGTCTTGTCGCTCCAAATTACAGTGTGCTAGGAGCTGTGAGGTGTGTCAAGGTGTTGCCGGGCATATTGTAAGCAGGCTTTTTTGTGGCATTGGCACAGTAAAGGCTTCTTTCTGGCAACTCAACCATACAGCTAATTTTTGTTCAATTATCGTCGTATTGTGCTCCTTGAAACAACCACACCGACTTTTTCCAGAGCAGCCAGTATTTCTTCTGAGGTTACATGTGGGTTTTTCTTCATGTCCCGAACAACTCTTCTGGCAGTTTTGGCTGAAATCTTTCTTTCTTTGGGTGATTTATAATTATGGTTTAAAAAGGAGCCAAACAGCTATGTGATAATAAATGTCTTCATATGATCACTATCCTTAAATAAAAGGTTTTTGCATAATCATATTTTCAAAATCAATGCCAAAATGTCACAATTTCTGCAGGTTATGCAAACTTATGAGCACAACTGTATGTGTGGAAACTCCAGGAAGACAGGAAGTGAGCCGCTGTGATATTGGCTTGGAGGGACGATAGAGGTGAAGGAAAATCAAAGCAAAAGGTGGTTGAGGAAAAGATTGCTGTGTCCTTTCCTTTGTATTTTATAACCTACACTGCATAATAGGAATAGAGAGGTTTTGAAAAGAGAACAGTGTCAAAATAAAAGTAGACCACATTTTCGCAATGGATAGTTGGGGAATTCCACATTGGCTGATGGTTTTCTTAAAAATGAATAAAAAAACATGTTAAAAACAAAATCTTAATGGTGTTGTGTGAAGTCCTCTTCTGCTTCAATTCCCTGTGGCACTATGAATGAAACTCTCAATGCATGCATTTCCATCAGATACAGAACAAATGCCTTGAAGTAATCCACAAAACTCTTGCAAAAGCGTAGGCAATGGAAATATGGATTTTTAATTCGACAGCATTTTAAAATATGCCACATTCAGAAAATCGTCCTCACAGAATGGCTTTGGGTGGTTGTCATTGTCCCATCAGAGCTGAGCTGTAACGTATCTGCCAAAGAGATGCTAACAGCAGTTGTTACTCCTTCATTATTAACAAGCAGGTGGTCTCCTGGCAACAGCCCATATCAATCAATGGAGAAGAGGACGTATCCTCAAATAAAAGTTGAGTGTCCTTAAGCATTGTCAGTCAGCTGTGATTAGTTTGGTAGAGCAACACAAAACCATCCAGCCTCAGTTCTGTTCCCTGTAAAACCCTTAACCTTTCAACAGTTTGCTTTGCCGTGAGCTGCCATTTACCAAAGCTGTGGAGATAATATCCACTTCAATGTGGCTTTATTCTTACAGTCTCTGACCTAGGGTCCTATTGTCTGTCGGGCCTGGCTGTTCCTCCAAGGACCACCTCTCTTCACCATTGGCCCTTGAATAGTCCAGATATTGGCCCCCCCAGGAACTCCACTTGGCACCTCTACAGTTGCAATTACAGTTGTGTGATTATTGTATGTGTTCTACGCGGCAGCAGTGATTCCATACAAAGCCTCCCCAAGCCAAATCCATCCAGGCGCACTTCTCCCAGTTGTTTTCCTCCCTGAACGAAACAACAAGAAGGAACTCAGCATGTCTTTGTGGTTTTTATCTCTGTGTTTCCATGGTGAGTTTTCTCTCTCAGGCAGCCATGACAGGATATTGATGTGCCTGTTTCTCTGGAGTCCCCTCCATCCCGACTCCTCCTCACCCCCTGCCCACGCTCCACCCCACACATCCATTCCACTTCAGGACAGAGTTCAAACCCCTGGTGAAGGAGAGCTGTCTCGCTCACTGTCAACCTCCCCCCACTCCAGAGACCGCAGAGTTCATATGTGAAAGGGCTGGGGTGATGAATGAAGTTAGTTCAAACGGGAACGGTTGCGTGCTCCTCTAACATAAGTGAGTGCCTGTCACCATTTTTTTGGCATCAACACTTTCTCTGGGCGGCCCATAGGAGTAAGACGGGTTGCTGCTAGGAAGGGGTCCGTTGCTGTCAGTGCCATGGCTCTGAGGACAGGGTGCCAGTTTAGCGTCCGCATCGCTCATCTCTTGAGAGCGGATGGGGTGCAGACCGAAACAGACTAAAGCTGGAGATCGGCCCGCTGAAGTGAAAAAGAAAAAAGGGCACTTTAATCAAGGTCTCTGAGTAGAAAGCCATTCATGCCTAGCTCAGGGTGACATGAGGTCCAGGCAGGCAAGACTGGGCCCACCGCCATTTAGAGAGCAACACAGGTTTTTTTGGGGGGTGGGGGGGGCTCCTCTTAGTAGATTTTTAGCAGATGCGTTTTTTCAGGTGCACTTCACTGTGACTTCGTTCTTCAGAGAGAGACAGGAAATATTTGCCTTAATCTGCTAATGCCAAAAGGACAATACCTGAATAGACCAGAATACAAACAGAACCTACTTACTAAATCTTTTCCTGATTCCTTTCCTCACCCTGCCCCCCTTTTGAGCTCCCCAACTTCCTCTCTTCCTCTGTGCATCCCCTTTTATCCAACCCCATCTGTCTAAATGGGACCTACAATGAAGATTTTCTCTATTTTTGCATACTTCAACCAAAATCTCATATAAAAATAAATGAAATTTGAGTAAACAAATAACTCAAGATTTAAATAATTCATTTATTTAATGACTAAAATTTTGCAACATAATTCCCACTTTACACTTTTGGTTGTGCACAATGTGCCCAAATTCTTCATGTGTCCTCTTCATGTTTATTTTCAATATTTAAAATATTAGTCAGTCTGAAGCTAATCAGGCTTGTCCCCTGATTAGGAGTGAACAAAGCATTGGATAACCTGTTAATTGATTAATTTAAAATATAAAATAAAAATATAATAAATATCTGTATTGAAGTCAACACCAACAAAAGTAACAAGATCCATGTTGTTGAAGTAATCTCACAAATTCATGTTTGCCAAAATAAACTTAGAAACACCTGTCACAAATCCAGAAGAATGTTGGACGGACCAATCAGTCAGAAGTAGAGGTCTCTGCCTGACGTCCTTTTGTGTCTGGTAAAAACCAAACACTCCACAGTATTGGTGGGGTTTTGGTGATGCATGGTTGCATAAGGACCTGGAAGACTTGCCGTCATTGAAGGAACCAACAAACTCTGCTCTGTTTCATAGAATGTCAGGCAGTCTGCCAATGATCTGAAACTGATGGCCAACTGGGTCATGTAGCAATACAATAATCCGAAACACACAAGCAGGTCTACATCAAAATGGCTGACAATGTAAAGTTATTGAGTGTAAGGGCCAATCACATTCACAGCGGTGTATCAGGTGTTGCAAAACTTTCTTCATTAAATAAATTGAGATCTTATATAAAGATGAATTTAAATATTTAGGAACATGCAAATGTAAAGAAATAAAAAATCAGTAGAGCCAGGTCATTTTTCACAGGACTATATTTCTTCCACTGGCTGACCTCATGAAGAATAGAGTAAGAGGATTCCATCATTTATGGTGTCAAACTAAATCATATTCCTACTGCATATTGGGTAAAGAGCTTAGATATTAGAACTACAATGTGTGACGTAAACTTACAGCAATAAGCTTCTTTTTTATGTAGGTTATTCTTTTTTCTGTGTCACACTGGTGTTCCGTGCTCTCATCTACCAAACAATGTACACATTGTCTGAATCCATTGCCTCTGTGGCTGTAGCAGTTGTGGTATATATTTTTCCAGAACGATGACTTTTAAAGGGAAACGGTCAACTACCCGTGCGTATCCACACGGTGTGTGAGAGACTGTGTGTGTATTTTCTAATGGCCTTACTGTTGAAATTGTTGTTTTTGGTATATAGAAATTCAGCAATAAAAAAGACTACCCAATATAATCCCTCACAACAGAAATCCAATCCCCCCAGAACATGTTTCACTCTAATCAAAACAACAAACGTATTAAGCGAAGGACTTGGGAAGAGTACTGGACATCTGCAGTGGTTTGATAGGATCTGTTAATGACACACCGCTGACATGATTACTGTGTTGTTGACCCACAGACAACCTGGAAGTGTCCACTGACAACCTAGCGGCACAGCATACATCTGTTATTTTATCTGCCTTCCTTAAAACTGGATTCCACTGATGATGGTGATTATGGCAAAGGAGTAAACACGGGTCATGATTACACTGTTTTGCAGAACTAACTGAACAGATTGGGATTGCGGGTTTGACGCAGTAACTCCCTCTTTCCAAAAGAAACGGAAGGTGTGGCTTTGATTTAAAAAAAAATTGTACTACCTAAGAAATATGTGGAGATATTTGTGAAAACCAAAAGGAAAACAATGTCACTCGGACCAATTCAATATAATGGCTTAGAAAATAGTTGAATTCAGACTGTATTGACTCTTTGTAACAGTGTCATGGTACTTGAGCCAATCTGTTCTGTTGTTCCTGGCTCTTGTGCCATTTAACTGGCAGAACCTGATACCGTACCTGTAGTATGACTGCTGTTCCTCTGCCTGGCCTCTCACTCCTCCCCGCTCTCACTCCCCCTCTCACTCCTCCCCCCCTCTCACTCCTCTGCCCATCTCACCTTCATGTGCCTGCCAATCTGATTCTTCCCCCCACACAGCCATGTGGTAATGAACATCTCCCCGTTTGCCTCGACCCCTGCCCCCCCACTGCACCCTCCTCTTTCATTTCAGCATGCTTCCTCCAACTTTTCACAGATGTAATCAGTGTTATTTATTGTGATAGAATCAACCCCGCCACTGTGAGAAAGAGAGACAACTCAAAACCTGCCAGGCCCTCTGAGGATATCCTGATGAAATCAGCTCCACATCTCTCGCCGTGTGATGATGAACAGTGACAGAGCGACAAACATCAATTTGATCAGTGGCTGACCGTGGCTGCGTGACTGATTGTAATGTCGCTGTACTCCATTGACTGGTGAATGGAACGGGATTAAACACAGGTTAGACTTTATGACTCCGCTCAGTGGCGCCATCCAAACCTGAACTCATGACAACAAATCCGGGGCTAGGATTTCATTGCCCTGCTAGTATTATACTAAGAGACAGGTCCTCGGCTAGCACGGCGCTCACACTCCAGGGCTGTAGCGACGACGGCGTGGCCACACAAAGATATTATGCCCCTTGGAGAGTCTAACTCAGTATGTGTCACTTCCACATGCAGCTATCAGGAGCCACACAGCATCTGATAACCTCTTGATCCTCTGATCCCATCGCCATGGTAACAATCAGCCTAGAGAAACCTGTCAGCTGTCGGGAAGGAAATTCCCGTTGCCATCCGGCCTACATGCCTCTCGTCTTGCGGAGGAAGGAATGGCTCCCGAAGAAATGCTGTAATCAAGGCGACAGCTGAGCCCCATGCCACTTACCGACATATCCGCCAGAATATTGCGGCCCATCACGTCTGTCTGAAGGAATTGTCACTGTTCACCTAGACAAAAACACACCGCAAGTCTGAAAATAGAGTGCTGCTTTTCGCTGTCTGTCAGGGAGTTGGCATGGTGGGGCTCTGTGGCGTCTCGGTGGTGTAGCCTCGCCGGCTGTGTTGTTGTACCTTGGGGACTGTGGACTCCTCTGGAGTGCAGTGCTGTAATTGCAGCTCGAAACATCACAGGCTCACTCAACTGACTCCATTTGGGAAACGTTCCTCGCGTCGTTCTGCACGCCTGTAAAGTCTCGGAGTGGAGTGGCATGGAAACTGGCGCTTCACTGCGGTTCACGGGGGAGAGGCGCCGAGATGAAACGCTCCACGCCCTCTGGCTCCGTCTGTATCTCGTCACCATGGGAGACCATTATCTGACGTCGGAGATTGGTTCAGATTCAGGATGGAATCATGAGGGTATAGCATCGGCCGAGTCTGTTGGTATATTTCCTGGGCGAGGTAACCGGGGACTGAGGTCTAGTCAATCATGGGCTTGATCAACAAAGGAGAACCCTGCTAGTATTGGTCAGGGTCTATGTAGAAGGCCTGTTTTCACAGTGCTGTAGGCCATCTTTATGTGGATGTTGAGGATATTGCTATTGATGTGATGGCAGATCTCTAAAACACTTACGACTAATCACCTAAAAACTTTTCCAGGAATCCGTTGAAGATAAGAAATCCCCATTGAATACACCAATGAGAGCGATTAATTGGCGAAGGGCCAGACAGTAGAAAAGGACAAACGAATCATAAGCCATCGAAAACATATTTTTCCATTGAAAGTTCTCCTCAGCCTTGTGGATAAACATGTGTAGCCAATACATCCTACTGTTGGACACTAAATGAGGGCATTGATTGTTCCAGTGTGATTGGGCAGTGACTTGAATGTCTGAACTGCTAGTTAGCTGCTGTTAATCCATATGTCGACTCACACAATCATTTTCAATGGTGCATTGACCAAGGCTATTGGTAACTCGGATTACACTACTAACGATTCATCCCGCAGTCCCACGTGCGTCATACACCTAGCCAGATTAGACTAGTAGTGACACGAAACGATACAGTCGTGCAGGCGCACACTCAAAGACACACGCGAGGACAGCAGCTGCAGAGGACAGGGAGGGGAAGAAAAAAAAACATTCGGTTTGAGGTAAAACAAGACGGAACACGAATGCAGTGACACAACATCTCCTAGTTTAGTTGTGAACAGAAGCTGAATCCCTCTCACTGTTCCACTGCAGGGTTAGATGGTTGAGGTTACAATAAGCCCTTACCTCTGTACCGCCTGGATCCAGCAGGCTTTGATAGCACCGTAATTGGGTGTATGTTAGCCTCCGGTTCCACGGATACAACTAATTAGGCTCTTGTGCGAATAATTAAAATGATGTAACATGGCCGTTTTTAAGCAGGACGGGTATTTAACGAAGCAATTAGGCAATGTGTCACCTGGAAAGATCCGTTATCCATTTTTATCTCAATGCCTCAACCAGCCCCCTTAGTGTTTGTTCAATACAAAGGGATTTTCTTTTTCTTTCCACACTGAGAGTCTCTCCAAGGACTGGTGGTCGGTCGGCGAGGAACCGTTGCGGATTCGTTTTGATCCTCGGGGGCTATTGCTTATCTGTAAGAGTAGAGCTCTGATAGGGGGCTCACTAGCTCCTGTGAGAGCTCATTCTCTCTCTCCTCTGTCCTTCCCCCACCCTCTTCATTAAGCCCTGCATTAAAGGGGGAATCCTTAGTTGAAACAATAACAGAGCACAATCCACTGTTTCGGCAGCAAATAGAAAAATATATAGAAATAATGGATGAAATGTAACCAATCTTAAAATGCTATGACAGTGCTGAAGATACTGTATATCCATGATATTGAAATGATAGCCTTAAGCATATTTTGAAGCTATAGGTGTATTTTGATGCTACTTGCATTCATGTTTAAAGCAGTGGGAAAACAAGAGTTAAACATGCTTATATTTTGGGTTTTGTTTGGTTTGACAGTTGAACTAAAATCATGAGGGATATCACTTTTTAAGGCTCTTGGGGCTGTGACCAGTGTGGTCCAGTTGTCTTGGCTCTTGCCTCTGGTGCACATATACTGTCGTAGCACGGGTTCAAATCCTGTCCACTACTCTGTCAGCAAGATCTGTCTCCTTTACCCTCTCTCAGTTAAATAGAGCTTACAAAAACAATTTACAATGAGCAATTTGTATGTCCAAAGGAAATGTATGTAACAACTGCGGATTGTCCCTTTTAAATATTCATACTGTATGTACAGCGCATATACAACACTCAGCGCGCAGTGTTAGGCTCTTTATTTATTCCACTACATCAGTGAATTCTTCCTAATAAGGGTACTTAGAGTAAATCCTCTCAACTCCTCATTCCGTGGCGGATTAGTGTTCACACCCTCGGCGGAGAGAACAATGGTTGGAGAGCGAGGGGAAACAATGGGTTGCCTTGTTGGTGATGCTGTGCTGTTTGCACCAACACTATAGGCTTTTTCTGTCTCCTGCTCCTCTGGGCAAGCAGATTCGAAATGTGTGTTGTGCGTTTGTTTTCTCTCGTTCGTTTGACACCTCAAAGCGTAATTTTTTTGTAATGAATGAACTAATAATGGGTGCTTGTTTTTGTTCCGTTCCACTTACATACATCGTACAAGTGAGCTACTGGCCCAACGCACCAACCGCTAGACTGCCCCATCAGAGCTCGCAGTCTTCTATTCCCAAATGTTGTGACTCAGCTGTGGTAGTCGATGCCTGACTTCACGTAACCAGCTTCTTCCCCCACAGAAAGTAGTTTATGGAAAAGTCTAGTAAGAGAGATTGAGGCGTATCTTCCACATTGCTCTGCTAATAGGCCTACAGTCTATATGGCACAATTAAGAAAAGCAATGTATTTGCTAAATGAAAGATTGAGTTGCAAGAGGACATTTCACTCCTCGCTCACACATTTCGAAATGAAACCGTTTGGATTGGTCCCACCGGAGTCTTGGAGCAATTAGGCAGTGATAGAAAAACACATTAATCTAGTTATTATATCGAGCCTGGGTTAATTTATGGTTGGGTTTAAGAACAACTCCAGACTTTATTAATTGGCTGTGTAAAATGACACTGAAATTACTTTTGCATACATCATTTTTAAATCGCTGAACATCCAAAAGCAGCGGGTGAGTGTAAAACGCCTCATGGCATGTCAGTGTGAGGTATTTCTTTTTTGATAGTTTTAATTAATATTTTTTTGTTGGGTGTAATACAACTGAATGTTTCCCCCTTTTTCCATCTCCAGCCGTCCATCATTCACTGATACAGTGGCTGTATTGTTAACCAAATGTATCTCAACTTCAACCCTCCAATGCTCTGAGATAAGCCCATAGTTCCAAGTATTTTAACCTATGTTTAATATTGAATATCATGTATCCTTTTGCAATACATTCCTCCATTCTACTGTTGTGTCTCATTGCGGTACATAACCGACCCATCTGTATCTTATTTGCTGATACTGCTCAAAAAGTACATTAAAAACATTCCCAAGAACACAAAAACATTATTTTGCCAGCTCAGCTCATTTTAATTCAATAAACGGTTACTGGTCAGATACTTTAACTGCTAGGCTACCTGCCACCCATATTGCCTGATCATGATCCACTAGGTCTTCAAACCGTGCAGTATGATGCTGAATTTCACCCATATTTTATAATTTGACAACCACATACTGTAGCACTATAACATCCTGCATCCCAATCTTGCCTTTAAAGCTAAGAAGGGTTGGTCTTGACCCATGGGAGACAAGAAGCTGCTAGAAGTGGGGTTGGAGGTCCAGTAGGGGGCACTGTCTTGGCTGTCTGTGATCGCTGAATATTCAAATCCACTCATCCCACTGAGCGAGGCCTGGCAGGCATTCCATGAACACAAATAGGGTGAGGGAGTAATTAAACTCACACATACCGTTGTGACAGGGTGTCTGCGTTTTCTCAGGGCGGTTACCCGGTGGCAGTTAGGGAGGAATGGGCTCGGGTGAGCGTCTCTCGAACTGTCACTCTCCCTGCTGGCTGCTCCTTGAAGGTTCTAGAACTTCCGTACCTTATTTGGGGGCGTTGGTGCGATGCTAATGTGTATCAGGTATAGGCACGTTTGCGCCACAATACTAAACGTATGCGATGAATAATGTATTTAAGTCGCTCTGAATAAGAGTGTCAGTTAAATGATTAAATGAAAATGTAAATTACTGGACTTGACATACATGTAAATTAGCCACTGGCAGACAGTACCAGAAGAGATTAAAGCATTATTCTGAAGCTGTTCTTTCATGACAGTCTGTTACATCCAGACTTTTCAGAGTATTACCTATATCATATTTTACATTGAAATTCATGTACATATGTGTCTGGGTTTTTTTATACCCTATATCACATCTCAGACCCGATGTCATGGTATTGGTACCTGAAATATTTGTTCTCAATGGATTGAAATTTTGAATGATACTATTAGATCTTATGGTTTTACTGGTCAATTTGTGCCATGCCTGGTGATAGATGTTTCTTTTTTATTACAGTGTTGTAGTGGGGTTGCAATGAGTTGATTATACTTTTGTTAAGTACATGTGTTTCAATACACAGTTGTTAATTGGCCATGTTACATTCTCTAGACTTTTCATATAAATAGACCAATTTGTTTTATCCTACTTTCCATTCCAGGTACATTTAAATATTTTTTTTAATTACTTGAAAACCAGATTTCTCTGCAGTTGGTTTGGCCATGAATAAATATGTATATTGCAATATAACCAGACAAATGATCAAGATCATTTTTTCTGTATCTAGTTTGACAGAGTTATTTTGCTAATGGGGAAGGGAGGAAAATATCTTGCAACATTTTCTAAGTAGTGGAGCTTTCCAGGTGGATGGCGACCATCTCGCCCCCATATCTCCACAGGAGCGTAGAAATTGGCTCTACTCAGAGCACCAGGACCAAGATAGCAGGGCTGGGTGTCAATCCCAGAAAAGGACTCCTGAGTTTCATTCCAAAAATGGAATCGTCCATTTCTATTCAGTGAGCTGCTCTCCGGGATTGGAAATGATTGAGTGTTGCAGGAGCAAGTTCAGGAAAGGGAGGTTGGGCCAGTGAAAACGGGAAGGTGGACTCATCAAAAGTGGAATTGAACAGAGCCTGACCTCGGTGTGATGGCACCAGTGATAATACCTGTCCCTGTTCTCTGGCTCAGTGCTCTCTAGTGTGGCCGGCCGGCTGGTGGCTTGAGTGAGGCAGGCAGCTTTTGGGCTTTAATTATCAACAGAAGGCTAGAGAGATAAAGAGCAGGAATGTATAGCAGTACAACCAGCGCTATCTAAGCTTCAGACTCCTGATGCTGTGCGCACGTGTGTGTGTGTGTGGGGTGGGGGTGGGCTGGCATAATCACTTGTTTCACAATCAACTGTAATGGAGTTTTTTTTTTGGAGTACTGTGATTTTGTTTTGAGTTTTGGAATAATATTATGTAAATGAAATTTGCATAAACGTCGATAATTTATACTGCAGAAATGTATTAACCATTTACATTTATTCCGTTAATAGGATTCTGCATTGATTGTCTTTAACGTTCAGGTTCTGCCCATTGCACATGATTTTCACAAGTCATCCTACTGTTACATCATCAATGATGATAAGTGAGCCATTACCAGTGTCAGACATACATTGGTAAGCCAGTTCCTGCTTATTCTCCACACTTTCCTCTTGCCATCACTCTGGCACAGGTTAATAGTTCCCTCTGCATGCTCTTTTTGGTATTCTTTACGCCTACCGGGTCATTTGCCACTGCTGAACTAACCAGGGCTTTCTTCATAATGTACCAAACTATTGATTTTGGCACGCATTTTGTTTTGGCTATGTCTCTGATTGATTTATTCTGATGTATCCACTTTGTGATAGCCAGCTTAATTTGCATTGACACTTCTTTGGTCTTCATTGTCAGTTGCCAGCAACTGACTCCGCATAGCCTAGAATCATAACTAGATCCGAGGAGTATTCCAGAACTGTTTCAACAAATTCAGGATTGCCTGAACGTATCCAATTTCTTGCAACCAGATGAGGGTGTCACTGAGTTTTTGTTCCAGAATGGCTGGTTCTCGTTTAAATCAAGTGAAGTGTAATTTGGTTGTTCCAACTCACAAGTGCACACAAGATTTAAGAAGGTCCTTCTGACAATGACAGAACATGCAAAGTTGCATCATGCCCATCACAAAAGGTGAAGAGATGGAGCACAATATTTCAGTTGTTTGGAACAGTACATTAGTGTTACTGCCTACAACGATCATGTAAAGGTGATCTTTACATGATAGTTATTTTCTCCAAAATAATTTGTATTAGGTTTAATTTGGTAATTAGGTTTGAAAATATAATTAGTGTTACTAATAAGGTGCTCTATAAATGAAAAACATTATTAATAATCAATTATACAGTACTAGGCATCGGAAAGTTTGACTAAAGCCAATCATTTGGTATTGTATGTGTGCAGGGAAATTTGATAATTAAATCATGCAACTTCACTTATCAATTTACTCTGTTCCTTATTATATGACAGGCTTTCAATCTGGCTGTTGTGGCAGCGGTGGTTTTACTTACAACGTTTTTATAGTCAAAGTTGGACCATGTTGGTTGAGTAAATTTGCCATATAAATGTTTGAATGTGTGAAGAAAGTGTAATTTTCAAAAAGAAATGATCTATAGGATTACAATATATTTAAGGTCAAATAATCTCGAATGCATTTTGCAAAATGCAGGCAGGCTGTTAATTGGATTTTCCGCAAAGGGACAGACCATGGTGATGTAATAGAATCTCATTGGTGGATAAGCTAGCATTTTATTCTCTCGTACAAGATAAGATCAGCTTAACCTATTTGGTAGGAGGTTTGGTTTAAAGCATATGTTGCTATGGTTAATGATCAGGCTACACTTCCAGCTATCCTTCTGGGGCTGACATCTTAAAGAGTTTGCTCGAGATCTAGTTTCACATGGCTAATCGCACGTTCTGCCATGTGACTATTGTGGATGTGTACATTGATGTATTGTGCAGCCCTAATCCACCTTTTGGAATACTGAAGTTGGATGTAGGGTGTTTTCTGACACAATCTGTATTAGGGCTGCACAATACATCAATGTACGCATCCGCAATAGTCACATGGCGATTTAGTAAGGTAAACATATATCAATCTACAATATACAGTAGGGAGAACAAGTATTTGATACACTGCCGATTTTTCAGGTTTTCCTACTTACAAAGCATGTAGAGGTCTGTAATTTTTATCATAGGTACACTTCAACTCTGAGAGATGGAATCTAAAACATCCAGAAAAATCACTTTGTATGATTTTTAAATAATTAATTTGCATTTTATTGCATGACATAAGTATTTGATCACCTACCAACCAGTAAGAATTCCGGCTCTCACAGACCTGTTCGTTTTTCTTTAAGAAGCCCTCCTGTTCTCCACTCATTACCTGTATTAACTGCACCTGTTTGAACTTGTTACCTGTATAAAAGACACCTTTCCACACACTCAATCAAACAGACTCCAACCTCTCCACAATGGCCAAGACCAGAGAGCTGTGTAAGGACATCAGGGATAAAATTGTAGACCTGTACAAGGCTGGGATGGACAATAGGCAATCAGCTTGGTGAGAAGGCAACAACTGTTGGCGCAATTATTAGAAAATGGATGAAGTTCAAGATGATGGTCAATTTCCCTCGGTCTGGGGCTCGTTAATTACATGGAAATATTTCGGTGACAGACAGGATGATGTTGACCAAAAACCGGTATTTTGTCGGGAGTGCCTTGCAATTGTTGCCACAACACGACCAATTTGTTCGATCATTTAAGGCGGCAACACAAATCTTCGTATGACTAGTCCAAAGCATAAATCAATTTTGGATGCATTTGACAGTATTACACCATACGAGAAAGGTTCCAAACGGCAGAGAGAAATCACAGATTCAATAACATATAACAGGCTGGGGAAGAATGAAGGATACATACTGTCAGGTTGATAGCCAAAGCTCTTTCTGAAGACATCCTGTATTTTTTCATATCGCAATATATATCGCAGGAAAAACAAAATATCTCAATGTCAGTTATTTCCAATATCGTGCAACCCTATTCTGTATACATTTCAGGTTTTCATGTCAGAGGTAGTAGATTTTTTGCGACAGGACAGGTAATAGTGATGGAATAGAATCTGATTGGTGGATAAACTGTGTGTTACTGGATAACATCCACTTAACCTTGTAGGTAGGATTTGTGGTTCAGAGAATGTGTTGCTATGTAGTTTCTGATCAGGCTACACTTTCTGTATGGTTTCTGTAGCTGAAAACTCAAGGGTTTGCTCAAGGTCTGGTTTGACACAGTTTGCTAAATTACAAATCCAGCTTTCTGATATTTTGACAGCTTTCTTGTGTATACACTAAAGATGCAATGAAACACACCTGCATTATGAGTGACAGCTGACAAGTATTGTCCAAATACTTTTGGTAACTTTAAATGGTGGGACTGTATACAAAGGGTGCTGTTATTTAATAATGGTTCATCCGATACAGATGAAAATTCCATCACTTTTACCATATGGTAATGATATCATTTCAAAACGCAGTACAGAGACAAAACAACAAAACGTGTCACTGTCTAACTACTTATGGACCGCACTGTACACTTATGTTTGATAATGTATATACCAAGTTGTACACATATGGGGTGGAGGCGTAAGAACAGTGTTTTCTATAGGCCTACATAAATTCACACTCAATAATTCATATAATTACAGATTTGTATTGATAAAGTATGCATCTATCTAGATGAGAAGGGTTAGACAGAGTTTATTTACTGATCATTAGTGCCCAACATTTTTTTACAATATGACATGCTTGCTGTGATTATTTCCTATACAGTCCTGAGACAAATTCGGATCTGTTTGGAGATCATATATCAGTGAGGTCAAAGCGTTGTCTTTTATCAAGCTCTGGCAGCACGATGCGTTCCCTTCACGAATGCAAATTAGAAAGTGTATCAACAAATCTTTTTGAGATTAAGGCTTTCCGATAACTATATTTACTAATGTGAAAAAGGGTCAATGCCTGAAAGGTCAGGGGTCAAAGTAAATAGTCGTAGCAGAGAGTCATCCCCTGTATAGCAGAACGTACACTACCTAACACTCCCAGGTGTTGTTTACAATTCACACTTCCATTCAAGACAACTCTGGGAGAAAGACATGGAAGATGCAGTACCTAATTGTCGTCTCCTCAGAAATGAGCTGGTAGTTCTGACTTGCGTCTTTGTCTCTTGTCATAGCAGTCTCCAGTATGAGTACTGTTTTTGTCTATTAAACCTTAGAAGTATTGAAGTTGTTTGCTCATCTTTTGTATCCAGCATTTCCACACGACAGAACAGAATTATAGAACGCAACAGTGTGACTGTCTGTGTCCGTCCATGCGTGCGTGCGTGCGTGCGTGCGTGCATGCGCGCTAACAAACCACTGCCAACAAAAGCCCAGGCTTTGATGTCAGTCTAGGCCCATCTAAGGCCTGACAAAATGTCACAGCGTTCACTTGAAAGACTTGACACCTTTAGAACAAGGTGGCGATTCTATCTGTGACGTCCCTTTGCCTTAACCTTACAACGCAATGGCTTCATCACTGATGCCCCCCAGAGCTTATCAGGCCGTTGGAAACCTGATTAAACCGCTTTGCATTCGAGGGTGGGGGGGCTGCTTATTTAATTTGACCTTTGTTACTTTTATTAACAAAATGGCCGGCACAAACACACCAAACGGACTCACACACAAATACAGACACACACACGATCAGTCTTGGGGGCGGTCTATTTGCTAGTGAGCCCTGGGTTTAATGGCCTTGAGCCCTTAAGCACAGTACAGGTAGGTGATATAAAACGCCTCCTGCCCTAAAACAGCTTCAGGAATGCCTCAGTCCATTTTTCAAGGATTACCCGTCCTCTACGTGCTGCCCATGCCAATCGGAATTCATCAACAGCCATTGGAGTCATATTTATTTTCAGATTCCTCCTGGGTAACAAAGCAATCATCTGACGGAGCGCTGTGGTCTTTGGCCGGGATTTGGAGGCGCTATGTTTTCACTGTCCGCCGAAGCCTCAAACACAGGGCTGGAGAGAGGGAGTGTGTGAGTGCGTGTGTACTTTCATACACAAACACACTAACGCATGCGCCGACACACACAGGCATGTGACGAGGCACACATATGCACGCACAGACAAAAAATAAACACACTTTCTCTCTCTCTCTCTCTCTCTCTCTCTCGCCCACACACACTACACCTGTCAGACGGCGCGGCGTGGAGGGGAAGAGTGCGGGGGCCATCCAAACCCCCAGCAGCCTGACTGACAGCCCGCTGATCATCTCCCCGATTTCAAACTTAATTAACCTCGGCGTCGGTCTGCCGCGTCCACGAGGCCTGTAGATACTGAGACATTTCACTATCGCCGGGAACGTTCTGTGCCGGCGTGAGACTGGGGGAGGGACAATACTGTAGTTCTGCGCTCCGGTCTCACCAGGCCAGGCCGCGGGGATATAATTAAAGTTCAAATGTCGAGGCCGGACACCTAGGGGTCAGGTGTGCGACAAGAGACTCCGGGAACGGCGACGCACACTCCACTCCTGTGCATCAGACGCTGGGATACGGGCCTGCTACGTTGATTGGAGAGGAGCAGGAGAACGCTCTCTTTCCTCCCTACCAGTCTGACTCAGGTGCTCGGTCTTCCAGTTGTAGGAGAGTGGAGACTCAACGTAACCCTGGAACAGAGGGGCGTGTGTGTGAGTCTGTGAACAGGGGCCTGATATTCCCACGAGCCGCAGAGGAATTACAAAATCCCACACTTAGCTGATTGTCATGCAAACGAGATCAAAGGAACCGGGTCCGTCGCGGTGCAGCCAGATTGACTGGTGGCTGTGAGCCCGTCTGTCCGTCTGTCCCAGTCCCTGTCTCGGCGGCTCATTTAAGACGCTCAGTGACATTTCATGTGAAGTGGCCCATGAGCTGAGCTTTCACTGACTCATAAAAACATGTTGAGGAAAAGGTCAGCGCCGGTCTCCGTGGGCCAATCATCAGCTCTTAGCTCTCACTGCAGTTGAGTAGCTCACTCAGCCTCAACTTTTAGAGTGTGTGTGTGTGTGGGGGGGGGGATTGTGATAGGGCGTGTGTGTCTGTGTGTGTGTACATGTTTTACTATCCTGATGGGGACCAAAAAGATTATAAAATAAAATATATTTGACCACATGAGAACCGGCAAAAGATCCCTACCAAGACAGTTTCCCTTGTCTTATCATCCTCGCAGGGTGTCCTTAGGTTTAGAGTAAAAGTTCCCATTGTGGATAGTGTTAGAAGTAGGGTTAGGGGTTAAGTTAAGATTTATGTTTATAGCTAGGTGTTTGTGGTTAAGCTTAGGGTTAGGTTAATTTCAGGGTTGGAGGTTAGAGTAAAACATATTACATTTGACCCAGTATAGCTAAACGTGTGTGTGTGTTTCTGGGTGGGCAAGTGACAGGGTTTTTGTGTTTATGCACACTGACGAGTGCCAAGGTCAATTTTTGTGGTGTTTGCACGCTTTGGCCGAAGACTACTGAGGCTCAACCGAACACGACCCCACGTTCTCCTCACACCCAACAGCCCAAATCCACCGTGACTGATCATGCTGGAGCCATCTAAACCGGGAGCCATGTGGCTTTAACAGGCTCATTATTTTGTTCCCCTTTTAAGGAGAGCGAATCGGACGAGACGTTTCCCCCCGTTGTCCCTCCCGCGGCCCTCATTAGCGGGGACAGGGCTGGGATTAAGTAGGGCTGCTGTGGGCAGCACTCAGACGCGTGGCTCTGCTCCTCTCTGGTCTAGTCATCGCTGAGCTGTTCGGGGCCGGGCCATCAAGGCCGGATAAAGGTGTTGGTTTCTCCATTAGTCAGGCCCTATTTAATAGCCACTCTCTGCTCTGGGAGCTGCATGCCGACAGACAGACAGGCTGGCAGAGAGACAGACAGGCAGGAAGACAGACAGGCTGGCAGAGAGGCCAATAGGAAGAGAGACAGGCTGGCAGAGAGAAAGACAGGCTGTCTGATGGGAGGAGAGTCGGTGACTAGAATGGGCAAGGTGGATGGTTGTATTTAAGCAGTAATTCATTGATGGGTGTGGTATGGTTGATACCAGTGGTAAGTGCTGTCTTATGGTCTTATTGCTATCATAAACCACTTACCTAAGATAATTCAAAAAGTAAAAAGTACTTTTTTGCCAAACACATGGTACGTGGGCTGTCGTATAAAAACTTTCAGGATTCAAACCACCCAGTTTATAAAAGCTGATAGGCCCATATCATCTGATTGAATAAGACCTGGGTGAGTATGATAATATACCGTAGCCACTAGATTGTTGGTTTGGTTTTACTGTGCCTGGCTAGGGTCCACAGTAATGAACTTTTAGGGTTGATATCTCCTCCTAAAAGCCCAGTCTGTCAGACGGAGTACTGAGGCATCAGGGATGTGTGAATGACGAGTAGAAGCCCAGGCGTAACAGCAATTTTGACCTTCGGACTGCTCTGTCTCTCTTCTCTCTCTCATGTCAATTCCATTTCAACTGAAAGGGGCTTTATTGGCGCTGAAACATTGTACAAATACAGGCCAATTCACACTACGAGAATGTCACTGACTTGAGGACTTTATGCAAGATTTGTTGTGTCTTGCTCTTTGTCACACCTGAAGCTGCTAAGTTCTTTTCATGAGGCATTATTGAAAGTAGGAAAAACCAACAAAAATATTACACTTGAATGTGAACTTCACACATTCAAAAGTTTTGAGATGACAACGACGTTTCAAATGTTATATTAACCTGGCATTGTTGTAAAATTTTTACAAGTGAGGACAATGTCTGTCTCCACATACTCCCCCTGTTAACAATAAGATCTCAGAGCGTTGATGAGGGCAAAATGCTTAATACTGTGCCATTGTTTAGTATGGGCTGCGTCTGTACCACATGAATAGCAGGAATTAGCCCCAGTCAGGTTGGGATGTAACGTCTTTTTTAATCCAGCATCATGGGCACTCCCCATGGTACGTGCCACAGAATTAGAAAGGCCGGCAGGATGATATCATGGCATTCACACTACAGCACATGACTATTTAGTATACTTGCAATGGACTGTTACTCTCCTTGAAGCCCTGGAAACAGAGTGGGTGAGACTACAGCATATTTCAGCTTGCCGTCAAGGCTCATTGGCATTTTTGCCGGCCAAGTTAAATCATTACAACCAATAAGGTGTGTAATGGATTCCTTCCCTGACTTCTTAATTGTGAGAAGGTGTTGCCTTGTTTCTTAATGAACATAACGGCCGTGGGAGGAGTTGTTGGACGGTGTCTTCACTGCAGTGGCCCGGCGTTTCGACGTGGGGTTGGCGCTCGGGAGAGAGAGTGTGTGTTTCTGTTCTGCTGCGGGCCTGGCTGTTCAAGCTGTGTGTCTTCTGCATTAGGCCCAGCGCTTAATCAGGTTCCCTACACGCCAGCTGTGTCCTCAGCAAATAGCCACTCTGTCCCAGTGGAAAGGACAGCCATTCAGTGGGGAGGGGGGAGACCTGATAGAACTGGGAGATTAACCTGCTGCTTCCATGGGAGAGGGAGGAAAGGTGTGTGTGTGTGTGTGTGCGTGCGTGTGCTTGCGTGTGTGCGTGTGCGTGCCCATGCTTTTCTGCGAGTGCGTGTGTGTGCATAGCGTGCATGTGTTTGCGTGTGTGAGTGCAAGAACCAGAGACAGAGAGTGTGTGTGTGTGTGTACTGTATGTGTGTAAATTGTGAATCAGTGTGGCTGTCTGGAGTGGACTCTCCACTCAGGTGTCCAGCTGTCAGACGGCAGATAGTTAGGGCTTTGGGACCCAGGAAGATGCAGTCAACAGATAAACAGGCTATCATTTCTGATTAGGAGAAGTGCTGTATCTAAACGGAAAGGAAAGTGGGGACCACATCACCACTGTTGATCCCAGATGCACACACACCCACACACACACACACACGCGTGAAAGGCTTTTTCCAGTGTTTCTGTGTGCGTTGACACTCAGTGATACAAATACAACGTTCTACAACCCCTGACACGGCGCAGTACTTCACTAGGCTTTTTTGCTTTTGTCTTATGCAGGCCAACAATCTGGACGCAGTGTACTGTCAGCCCATGAAGTGGCCTAGACCTCTACAAATGCGCACCAGCTAACATAGACTTTGTCCATTTCAATGAGGGTGTTAATTACAGCACTGAGGGTGTTTTGCGCACTACCGAAGTGCCACATTATCCTTTGTCGGCAGAACCTGCAGACTCGACAGTTAGGGTGATGCATGTACAGGAAGACAGAGGGGTCAGAACAGTCCAGAACAGCGGGCTTTCCTGCCGCCTGAGGCCAGTCTAGTTCTGCTGTATCTCCACCTGTCTGACACGGAGCTGTGTTGTCCTCCATGTAGGAAGAGGTGTTCCGTTTAGAAAATCAAAACAAATGCTAATAACAATCATCCCTCATTTTACCAAAATGGTGGACTGGAAGCATTCTCATACCTGCGCGTCGGTTGGGGTTCAGAACAGATATCTTCCCCTGCCGACTTCAGGATTCATTCTAGCAACCTTTCGGTCACTGATAAGAGGCTGTAACTGCTAGGCTACCTGCCGCCCCCGAAATCCATCCAGGCTGTCAGAAGCCCCCCCCCCCGCAGCCACTCAGGGGTTTGCCACCACTGCATCAGAGGGCGTCATTGGCTCGGTCTGCATGTCAGTCCTTGTCCATCTGTCATCGCCACACCCACCAGCAGCCACTAACGTTGCACGGCAGTCAGCGTGGGTTCGAGTGTCCTGTGCTCGCGGGAGGTCTCGGTGGTTTGAGGTTGGGGCGGGGGGCTCACACATGGTCTGAAAGCGGCCGACAGGCAGAGGGCGAGTGGGCTCCATTTGAAAAACACGTCGGACTGTCCGCTTCGCCCCCCCCCTCGCTGACTGGAGAGCCGCGTGACCCGCTTGACGTGGACATCCGCTTGTATCTGCCGCCGCTCCTTGTGAAGCCGCCCAACAGTTCTGTCATAGCGCCGTTGACGCGTTTCACCGCGGACTTTCGGGAAACGCACCGACACACGCCAAGACAGGCGACGGCCAGGTGAGCAGTTGAGTGCCGACCCACCTCTCACCCCCGTGCCCCTAGGGAGTCGCCACTAATTTAATGGTGGATCACTTTTTCCCGCGATACTAACAGAGGTTTTAATATAAAGACGTCACCTGTCACTGTCAGGAGTGGCATCTTCTGGGCGGAGCGCTGCAGGAGGACTGAGTGGGTTGTCGGTATTCTATTATGTTTGCGGGGAGGTGGGGGGGGTGAGATGTTATTTTATAAATGTTTTAATCTTATCTGTTCTGGTTAATGAGTAGGTCTGAGAGCGGCTTTAAAGACGCCTGATCAGCAGCAACCAGTCCGTGACTCACCAGCTGCGTCCAATGCAGCATTCTGTCCCCTAGAATGTGCACTGGCTCGGCTGTGGCCCGTAGTGTACTAGGTCGGTAATAAGGCGCCGTTGGGCCTGCGTCCGTCGTTTTTCTGTTCGGGCATAATGGAGATGTAATCAGCAAGCCCCTCACTTCCTTCTCCTGCAGCCAGGCTGGTTGATAGAAGGGACGTGTCACAACGGATGATGGGCGGGGTACTGTGGGCCTCCTCCACTGATGTGTCCTGTGTCAGAGGAACCCCACTTGCTATCTGGGGTTCATCAAGTGCATCAGGGCGGTGGAAAGGATTATGCTGTCAGCGTGTCATGCTGTGTGTGTGTGTGTGTCTGTGTGTGTAGGTTCGTTTGTTCATGGCATGCTCGCACCTGCCATTTTTCAATTATCTTTCATTTTCATCTGCTGGGAGATTCTTTTCCTGTGCAGACATGTCCTGATGTGTTAGCAGGCTGGGTGGAGATGGAAAGCAGCCAGAAGTGTGAGGACTATCCAGTTAGGCCTGTACAAGTAGATTCTACAAAAAACACCCTTTCTACTATTGTTTTCCAAACTTTCCCGATGAGTCTTTGAAGTCGAGCAAAGTCAGCCGTTTGCTAAACAGTGACTTCTTGATAGAGTTTAGTTATTCAGCGGACAGTTTAGTCATTTAGCAGACGCTTTTAATGAAAAATGCAGGATGTTTATATTCTCTCCTCAATGTACCATAGGTAATGTCTCTCCTTGGAAACATCTTTTAATTTAACAGTCAGGGAAACCTAGGCTTTCTCAGGAGTTCCACTCTCTTCAGATGTGTCTGCTTCATTCGTGCCTTGCAGGTTTCTTTCTTTTTTAACCCTGGTCATTTGAGGCTTCACCAGGCTCACGCAGCACCCTGATTGACCAACTAGGTTTTGTATTCATTAAGAATGGCCCAGAAACTGAATAAGATGATATTCCCACAGCCATGTCCCTTACTGAGGCTGAGAGAGAGAGAGAGAGAGAGAGAGTGAGAGAGAGAGAGAATGGTACAGCCTAGAGACAAAGGGGCGGGGCTCCACCTATGTCACCATCGCACGGCGGTGAGACGCTGTGTTCCGCCACAGCTCTTTGAAGCCTCCTTAACTCCAGTGTTCTGGATTAAGCTGCTGAAAAAGCATGAAGAGCGATAAAGAGGAGACAGGACACATCCTGTGAGAGAACGAGCTCTTTAAAAAAAAAAGTGTGCTTATTCTTTACAGTGACCCACCCCGCTACATCTAAAGGAAATTTGTGTAACAGCAGTTTTTTTTTATTATTTCTCATAGGGAGTAAAAGATTTGCATGAATAGGCAAAAGAGTCTTTGAAGTTGTGGAAGTAAATCGAGCTGAGTTTTCTGTCACCCAAGTGAACGCTTCCTGACAATTCTAACAACTATTGTAGACTAGCCTACATCTCAGTTTGGAAAAGCTGCTTTTCTGTTTTCACAGTCTGTTTGATAATGCACTCACTGTACAAAGTCAGTGGCCCTAAATGATATGCTAGGCTAGAGAAAGCCGCCAATGACATTTAGAAAATCCCTTTTTTTGTGGGGGGAGGGATTTGCTACAGGAATGTGGATAGCTAGACTGACAGCAGATTATGGATGTTGTGTAAAAAATATCAATTCATGAGAAATGGAATACTCTCTTTATAGACATGTCATATAAAAACTAGTATCACGGCAGGGTCACAATAAAATGTGCTGTTTTAAATCCGAAGTTTAAAAAAGCCTTTATTAACCATATTCAAAGTAAGAATAATCCAAACAAAAGGACAAAACAAGAATAACCAAATTATTCATTACTCTGTGATCTACAAACTACATACCTCATGATTGTTATATAGAAATGCCCAACTATCCATTATGCTTATTGGCATTAGTAAGATTACCGGAGGCCATAAACGTACCAGGTCCCAAGTAACCCTGTAAAAGGTTCATCTCATGGGAGCTGAACTACATCCCAGCCTAGTACATGAACATGTCTATGATCTACGATATTTGTAGTGTGACCGGAGACACATTGAACCGAACACCGTTATTCTCTCTGTTAAAGACCAAAACACTCCTGTTGGGAGGGAGCTCAGGGAGCACGTTTCTAACACAGTTTCAATTTAAATGGAATTGTTTAAGGGTACGAATTAAAAAGGGCAGATAGGTTTACCTACACAAATGACGCTTCGAGAGGTTGTGAAATGAAAAAGTGAAATAAAATCAGGGAAATAGGGGAAGGACGGACCCTTTAATGCAAATGGGAGTAGGAGCTGAAATTAACCGGGCCCCGAGGGCAACTGTCTAATCAGTCCTCTCCTCACTTAGTGCTTTGAGAGAAGGCAGGTTAACGTAATAAAACACCAATTCACCAGAAGCCGTGCCCATGCCGCCTTCATCCTTCCCTCCTGTAAAGCTTCATCAGGGGTTTTCAATTTGACAAGTGTGGCTTTGGGCTTAACTGCCCGGGTGAATTGAGCAGGACCATATCTGTGCGTGTGCACTAGCGTGTGTGGTTGCGTGCGTGTTTCAGGACAACACAAAAGTGGGCTATTGCAGATTCAGCCACCTGCCGTTCAACATTAACCACAGTGTGGGCAATGAGTAGCAACGGTGGAGGATGCCTTTGTCTCCTGCTGTGTGCTAGTGCGTGGCTGTTTCGGGGTTTCAAAGGATGCTGTGTGATAATTTTACACCATTAAACAAAGCAACTTGCTTACTGAACATATTGCATTTTCTCTTGCTAAAGAGTGCTGAGGACGACCATGGTGGAATCCTGCCAAGCTGCATCGACTGCCAATGTTTGGCTTTGCGTTCTACTTCTTGGCCTTATTTTATTCAGCCGTGGGAGTTTCTCTGTAAAGTGTATCCGGTAATCATTTCGATATCAACTGAGATCATTTGAGAACGTGGCAAGGGACGTTGTTTTTTCTGATGTACTTACGTTAATTACTTTCCCTCATAACCTACTGCGTGACCCATGACCCAAGACCTACTCGACCGCTCTGAACGACCCCCTTTATCGTAACAGCTCCTTGATCGTCGCGTTGTGTTGTCTCATTAGCAACATTCTAACCAATGCTGTCCTGTTTCAGGTGTGCAACACCGCTCGTTTGTCTGGTCATTCAGTAACACCTCCAACCCTGTCTTTCTCTTTCTCTCTAGACATGGCAAGCCGGTTTCAGGCCGCTCCCTTACTCCTCCGTCTCCTCCTGCTCTGTCTACCCGCTGCCGGCGGCCAGCAACAGGAAGAGGCTGTCCTGCAATTCCTCTCCAAGACGCCCATCAACAACGTGGTCCAAGACCCCAGCAGTGGCCGTGTCTACCTAGGGGCCGTCAACACCATCTACCAACTGGACTCAGAGCTGAACGAGCAGGCCCGTGCCGAGACGGGCCCCAAGGAGGACGCCCGCACCTGTACCCCGCCTGTCTCGGCGTGCCAGGACACCAAGCCCACCCCGAACGTCAACAAGCTGCTGCTGGTCCACCCGGCCAACGGCTCCCTGATTGTCTGCGGCTCCCGTTACCGGGGAATCTGTTCCCTGGTCAACCTGACCAACGTGGAGCAGCAGCTTTACTACAGCGACTCCAAGGGCGAGAGGACGTACGTGGCCAGCATAGAGGATGGCGTGGCCGTGGTTGGCGTGATGTCCACGTACGTCAGAGACGGTATCACCTTTGACGTGTTCCTGGTGGGGAAGGGCTACGGCAGCCTGGACAGCTCCAAACTCATCAGCACCCGGATCCTCCAGGACTACCGCGATTGGGTGGTGTTCGAGAGCATCATAGAGGCGTCGACCGTGCAGGCCACCCCCTTCGTCCCCAGGTACATGCACGACTTCCGGCACGCCTTCAAGGAGGAGGGATTTGTGTACTTCCTGTTTTCCAGGACCATGGGCAGCACCGACAACAAGAACTTCAATTTCGTGTCGCGGCTGTGTGAGGAGGACCACCACTATTACTCGTACACAGAGCTGCAGCTCAGCTGCGGCCTTGGGAATCGGTACAACAAGGTCCAGGCTGCCTACGTGGCATCTCCGGGTAAAGAGTTGGCCCGGGTGATGACCGAGTTGGGCCAGTATGGCACAGTCCAGCCCGAGCACAAGGTGCTGTTCATGGTGGCTAGCCCGGACGAAGACAGCACTGACTCGGCCCTGTGCATGTACCCTCTGAACGCCATCAATGACAAGCTGGTGGAAATCATCACCGCCTGCTACAGCGACTCAGGCAAGATCAGAGATATACCCGCTGTGGACATCCCCTACTCCTCCAAGACAGACCAGTTCTGCACCTCCCGCATTAGCGTAAGTAGCTCAGCCATCATGCCTCTGTCGTCCGGCTTAATCATCCACTTCAAAGGGTACGCCAGAACAGAAGAGCGAGTCAGTGGTTTAAAAAGAATTTCCCTTTTTAATCAATAATGCAAATATGTGACACGTGGTGTTGGATTTTAGTTCATTGTTTTCCTGGGGGTTGGGGTGGGTTTCCTGAAAGGTTCATGTTGGCTACAGCTCTCATCACATTCCCTTGATAGATGGCTTGCTCTCTCCCTTTGCAGAAAGACACACTGAACAACTTTAAGTGTGGGGCAGACTTCCTTCCCTCTCCGCTTGCCAGTAAGCCGGAGTTTGCCCTCCAGGTAGAAGCGGTCTTCACCAAGAATGTCCTACTGACCGCTGTCGCTATCGCTGTAGAGAACGACCACACTATTGCATTCCTGGGGAACAGCATGGGGGAAGTGTTCAAGGTGAGGACAGTAGGGGGATGGGATGTGGACAACTTAGTAACTAGAGGAGGCGATGATATTGTTGTTGGACAGATTGTTTTGTCCAGGTTGTGTTCCATTAAATAAGCATAGCGTGTAATAAAAAGCAGCTGCCGTTTTTCAAGAAAGAGACTAGCGTGTGGTGTGTTTTGAGAACCGTCTGGATGTTTCTCTCTAGGTACATCTGACTGCCAGCCCGGAAATGTACGGTCGATGGCTAGGTGACCCCACAAGGGAGCGTGTCAACAAAAACCTCTTCTTCAGCGCCAACTACAGCCACCTGTATATCAGCACAGAGAAAAAGGTGTGGTTGGTCTCCATTCCAGATCTGCACAAACCTCCTGGCAGTACTCTTTGTCAATGTTGTTGACAGAAAGGGAACATCCCAGCGTGTATCAGGAAGTCGTAGGGTTTGTGTTGACTGTGCAGAAATAAATCACCAGAGTGCCTTGTGGATGTCTAAGTTACTGACATGCTAGTATCTCTGACGTCTTCCAGTAAAGATGTTTGTCACATGGATGTCTAAGTTACTGACATGCTAGTATCTCTGACGTCTTCCAGTAAAGATGTTTGTCACATGGATGTCTAAGTTACTGACATGTTAGTATCTCTGACGTCTTCCAGTAAAGATGTTTGTCACATGGATGTCTAAGTTACTGACATGCTAGTATCTCTGACGTCTTCCAGTAAAGATGTTTGTCACATGGATGTCTAAGTTACTGACATGCTAGTATCTCTGACGTCTTCCAGCAAAGATGTTTGTCACATGGATGTCTAAGTTACTGACATGCTAGTATCTCTGACGTCTTCCAGTAAAGATGTTTGTCACATGGATGTCCAAGTTACCGACATGCTAGTATCTCTGACGTCTTCCATTAAAGATGTTTGTCACATGGATGTCTAAGTTACTGACATGCTAGTATCTCTGACGTCTTCCAGTAAAGATGTTTGTCACATGGATGTCTAAGTTACTGACATGCTAGTATCTCTGACGTCTTCCAGTAAAGATGTTTGTCACATGGATGTCCAAGTTACCGACATGCTAGTATCTCTGACGTCTTCCATTAAAGATGTTTGTCACATGGATGTCTAAGTTACTGACATCCTAGTATCTCTGACGTCTTCCAGTAAAGATGTTTGTCACATGGATGTCCAAGTTACTGACATCCTAGTATCTCTGATGTCTTTCAGTAAAGATGTTTGTCACATGGATGTCTAAGTTACCAACATGTTAGTATCTCTGACGTCTTCAGGTGAGCCTCTCTGACGTGTCCCTGTAAAGCTGCTTTCATGTTGACTGTGTGTTATTGTCCTAGATCACCAAGGTGCCCGTGCAGAGGTGCCACTTGAAAAGAGACTGTCAGTCCTGTATGTCACTACGGGACCCCTACTGTGGCTGGTGTGTTCTACAGGGCAGGTAAGCAGATGTGCACGCTCCTAGTCATCTGTGCAGAGGACCAGGTAAGCGTGTCTTTCACACCCATGGCGCTTTAAACAGCCCTGGATAAATCCTGCCCCCGTCAGTGTAGCTGTGCACTCGCTTTAGTGTTTTACTGCTGACAGTCCCCAATTGTGTTTCTGCTCTACTTCCCTGTTTCCGTGGCACCCAGAGCAGAGCCATATAAGGAGAGTTGAACTCTGCCAGTGGCTGTACAATGCACAGTGCATTCTATCAGCATGGTAACTGATAACACTCTGACTTTAACTATTTCAATAGCAGGAAATTATGGCCGTTTGGGATCAGAGGTCACGGTGATACAGGAAGTATCGTCTGACTGACGGACAAACGGGGCAGTGAGCAGTGGCTGATGGGTGCTTGTGTTCCAGGTGTACCAGGAGGTCTGACTGCCGGCGAGCGGAGGAGAAAAATGGCTGGTTGTGGAGCCCCAACCAGCAGTGTGTGACTATCAAGTCCTTCCACCCACCCAACCTCAGCTGCAAGAAGACCCAGCAGGTAGTGCACATTACTGGGATTGGCCCCTGGAAATCTTCCCCCTTGATAAGAAATAATGAGAAATGTTTCCGTTTTCACTCAGAGACCCGATTGCTCTGAAACAATCTGCACCCTATTGATCCGGCATGGAAAAATGAAAACTGTCTGATTACTGAGCCAGGCTCGAGCTCCTCTGACTGTGCTCTCACTCCCCTCTGTCCCCCTACCCCTCTCTCTCTCTCTCTCTCTCTCTCTCAGGTGACAATCATCGTGCCTTCCCTCCCCTCCATTGGTCAGGCGGACCGTCTGCGCTGTGTTTTTCCAACCTTCATGAGCGAGGCCACCATGTCCTCCACGCAGGTCACCTGTTTCCTGCCCAGCCCTTCGTCTTTACCTGCCACACCCGACAACCAAGGTTGGACATCCCTCTCAGCCTTCCCTGGCGATGCTGTCCTGTAGGCTGTAGCTGCTTAGGGATCATAATGTGTTGTCATGTAATCAGGGAAAACTCCCAGTCCGCTGTGTTACAGAGGCCTAAACAATGGGAAATTCACTGTCTTTACACTGACACTCGTTGTTCCTCTCTGCGCCTGTAGATTTTGTGGCGGTGCCCATAAAGATCTTCTTTAATGACACTGTGGAGCTGGCGACAAAGGATTTCGAGTTCTACAACTGTTCTGCCACTGTGAGGAGGGCAGAGCATGCACCGTGAGTTAGATCTCTACACCCTCTGTTGAACTTCACCGCAGTGACGTATTTAAAAAAAAAAAAAACTGGTGTTGGCAACCTGGATGGAAATGAATAGCAGCACGTGAACAAATGAGAGAACAGTTTCAGGGGGTAAATTGTGATGCATGACTGATATTGGAATTGAATGCACCTCTTGCATTTTTGACTCTTTTTTCATTACCAACCAGAGAAAATTGCTTCAGTTTCATTTTCATTAATCAAAAAATGAAAGTCGATCTCCTACGTATGTTTTTTTTTTCTTCCTCCTTGCTTCCTATGCTGTTTTCTCATGCAGAGGAAGTGTTTTGATGAATGGGCTTTGTTTATCAGAAGTTACAGAGATATATTTTACCATAAACAACATGGGTACTTTTGCAGGAAGAGCAAAAAAAAAGACAATGTTTTTAAATGAGATTGCCCACCTGTTGTGTTTTGTATGCGTGTGTTTGTGTGTGTCGTGTGATTTGTGTGTGCATGCACATGCTGGTGCGTGCGTGTCAGGTGTATGGCGTGTGTGGCCAGTCCATGGGGCTGTCAGTGGAACATACAGGACCACACTTGTCAGGACATGGATGATTTGGTTCTTGGCCCTCATATCATCAAACACAGACAGGTAGGTGTTTATATACGTTGCCAAGGGGTCATGAACGCTTTTGTTTAAAATATCAGTTTAGTTAGACCACAGATGCGTGATGCCAACTGATTCATTTGCCAGTTTAAAACGAGTGTCTGCTCAATTACCCAAATGTGAAAGTAAAATCGGTATGTGCATTTTGGTTTACCGCTGTTTCCGTCTGTATTCAGGGGGCGAAGTGTCCCCAGTTTGAGAACCCCGACCCTTTTCTCATTCCCGTGGGGTTGAAAACCACCATCAGCTTTGAGGGCATCAATGTGAATGTGTACCAGGTAAATAAACCGGATGTTTTATATAAAAGCTACCGTTCATATGTTCCCACAGAGTAGCCCTTGAATGATCAACTCAGTAGACGCTCAGAATATCACAGTTCACAGAACAATGTGGACTAGTTAATTATGAATCGAATTTTAATCACCGTTGAGTGAAGCGCTAGATGGCCGATACTGAAGTGACCTCTGTGTCTCCTCTGTAGGGAAGGACATTCACCATCGGCACAGAGCTGATGAGGAACATGGAGGAGGACGTCAGGTTTGAAGCTGGGCACTTTTACAACTTCAACGGTTTTAACGTACGTCAGCGCGGCTTTATGCTCAACACTTTCCCGACCTCTGGAAGGGGTTCAGGGTTAATGTTGCATTGGTCCATATATCGCACAGTTTCTGATCACTTTACCTCGTTTGTATTAGACATTATAGCACCCCCCCATGGACAAAAAAATACGGTTATTTTGAAATCCTTAAAAACAGAATTACCTGTGATTGGAAAACATTTTGAAACACTACAGCGTTGGGGACCATTCCCCAACCCTTTTCAGACATTGATTTCTTTCGCTGCTCTTGAATGGCTGCCAAAGTGTGTTTATAGAAAAGTTTTCTCTGGCAGGAGGATCCCACATTTTGGAAATGTGAAGTGCCATTAATCACTTGTTTCAGAAACTATTAATAATTCATTTGGTTCCTGTTTTCTAGTTTTCTTTCAATAAATCACAGGAGACCAACGTTTTCTTCTACGTTAAGGACAAAGAATCAGGCAAGAAGATAGACAGCACACTAAATGGTAAATGCTACCTGAATACTACTGTATGCAACTCTGTTGCAAAGGACTAGGTGGACCGCAGTGACTTGTGGGGAGGACTGTCATAGTGATATATAAGTTAATACAATGACAAATTGCTACATTTAACTACATACTCTTTTGCAATTGACTAAGTGGATTTTCAAAATGCCGCTTCGGACAGGGACGGTTGAGATGAACGAGAGCAAAGCCAATGTTTTCTAAGGTGTCCCTGTCCTCTCTCCTCAGTGACCCTGTACAACTGCTCGGTGGGCCGGGAGGACTGCAGCTTGTGTAAGAATGCAGATCCTAAGTACAGGTGTGTGTGGTGCACCGAGAGGAAGTCCTGTGTCTATAAGACGCTGTGTACAAATGAACAGGGCAAAGAGGATCCCCAGGAAACCGAGTGTCCTGACCCACAAATCACTGAGGTGAGTATATCAGCCGCTATACAGTCTCAGCCCTTTGGTGACACTCCAAGAGCATTTGTGGACTTTCAGCCCAGGGCATTTTGATGGTAAAGCTGAAGAATACTCCACATTAGTTTACTATTTATTTCTCATGAAACGTCCTGCAGTTTGTAATGTTCACATCTTACTGTTTACTCGTTCCAATTCATACATTGTTACACATTTACTAAAAGGGTTTAAGATCCCCGAGAGTACCCAGAGACTATTAAACAGATATGCTAATTACTTGTCTTTGAATGTGCAACAATATTGACTTTTCATCATCGGGGCATTTTAAACAATCACTTCGTTCATTGGTTGTCTATTTCATCTATGTAGGCGCTGACAATTGGATCAGTCCACCGTCTTTTCATTTGCTATTGAAAGCCCTTACACAATAGGGGGCACCTTTTTAATTCTCAGATCTAAAGAGTGAAAGCAGTCTTTCACAGGCGGTCTGGTTACATCCTGCACACGCTGGTGTGTTATTTCACTGCGCTGCTCTGTAAGCTACTGTATATGATAATCTAAAAGCTGGGTACTGTTTAGTAATCCGAAAGCCTTAAGTCTTAAATCTGTTTCCCAGATCACCCCTCTCTATGGGCCCTTAAAGGGAGGCATCTCTGTAACTATCAAGGGTTCCAACCTAGGCATCCGCAAGGAGGACGTCAAGGCCATCCTAGTGGTGGGGGTGCCCTGTGAACACCAGAAAGACAAATACGCCGTCTCCACCAGGTAATGCACCGACCCGAGGGACAAATGCCCTTTGTAGTGGACTGCTTTTGCCCAGGGACCAACAGCCACACGCACGGCCCCCCTTTCTCAGAGGGGGTGTGTTTACAGAGGGTTGAAACGGCACCTGAATTTGTGACGTATTCTAGAGTGTCCTGTGACAACCCATTTGCTAATGTATTCTTGCACTCTGACGTTTGTCTCCATGGTTTCCAGGGTGGTGTGTGAAATAGACTCCCTGGACTCCCAGAGCGCCACCAGGGGGCAGGTGGAGGTGGAGCTGGAAGGAGGGAAGAGAGGGACGTCCTTGGCTGTCTTTACATTCCGGGTAACGGACCTATCACACTTCAGCCGCGGTCTTCCAAGTCGGGGTGGGGGGTGGACTTGTGCGGTGGAAAGTGCTTTTGCCGGACGTGGCGTTATCATGCCCATTGTTACGTTTTCAATTTCACAGCTGTACAGACACCGTGTCACAGAGCTCCTTATCATTATGTCACTTTAGTGTAATATCCCAACACGCTACCATAATGTTCTGTTGAATGAGCTACTCTAGCACCGCCACATTACGCTGGTAGGTCGTTCACAGAATGATAAGATGATGTAGATGCATGTGCATTATAGTTTAACAAGATGCTATATGGCGACTCTATTTCCTCTGGTGCCTTAACAGGCTACATTGGAGCAATTTCACTGTGTGTTTTATTCCTCGCACGGCTTACGCACCACCGCGGGGACCACTCTGCCTAACTATTTACTCAGCAAATTGAAGGAAATGCAGAGTGTTTGTGTGTGTGTGTGCGCTTTAAAAGCCTAGCGGGGTAAAGATAAAACAGGAATTAATACTCAAGTTATTTTTTTTATTCTCCAGGACCCCGAGGTCCACTCTGTGCATCCAGCCAAGGGCCCCAAGGCCGGGGGAACGGTCATCACCATTTCTGGCTCCCACCTGAATACAGCCACCAGGGAGGACATCACCGTCACTATCGAAGGGGTGGCGTGCACTGTGTAAGTACCACTGGCCGCTGCATTCTGGGTAGGCAACCAATGTCAAGCAGGTTTGCAGTTATCAGGCGGCAGATAGCCCACTGGTCAAGAGGGTTGTGTCAGTAAATTAAAGGTCACTAGTTCTAATCCCAGAGTCGAGCTGAAAAAAGAATAATGATCTGTCGTGACGCCCTTGACCGAGGCACTAAACCCTAATTGCTCCTCCTAGCCACTCTGCTATATAAATAAAATGAAAATCGGGAAGCTGGATTTGTATGTGTTCCCTTTCATCCAACTGTTTGACACGATGGCGGGCAAAAGAAAAAGGGCCGTGAAGTAAAGTGAACAGAACTAACAACGAGAAGGTTAGGGTTGGGGGTGCATTTGAAATTCAACTCATGAATAAAACATTTCGACATGGATTTCTTTAATAACAAGCAAACTAATTACCTCCGCTGTCATGGTTCTGTCGCGTTGGTCTCCTGCGCAGCGTTACCCCAGTTGACCTCTGGTTCTGAGCGCTGCGTCCCTGGCTCTGACCTTGTCCACAGGGAGAGTTTCGGTGCGACCATCACCTGCAAGACCGGAGAGTACCGGGCGGACAAGGTCCCCTCTGACCTCCTTCCGGTCACGGTGAAGTATGGGAAGAGCACTACCACGACCGTCTCTTCAGCCTTCCAGTTCTTGGAGAACCCAAACATCCAGGACCACCAGCCCAGGGGAAGCTTCGTATGGTGAGTCAGAGCCATGTTAGAGTCTTCTGCATTCTCACATCAGACAGCAGTCTGTCAGCACTGAGACGTGACGCGGTAGAATGATGCCACCTGTGAAAGAAGACGATGAAAGCTTCCCTGGAGTCTCATTTAATGGCATTCATTTTCCAACACACCTGGCTCCCTCTCCTGAAACCAGTCAGGAGCCTGAAAATAACATGCAGTGTCTTCTGTGGGTGAAAGTTGATTTGAGCCTCACAGTGGGTTAAAACCATATCTTCAGAAGGGTGAAGTTATCAGATAAGCCACATGGTGGGTTAAAACCATATCTTCTGAAGGGTGACGTAGTCAATTAAGCATATTACATATTTTTCTTAGTATATTTTAATTAATCAATTAATGCTCAGTCTACTGTTTGTATGCTGAGTCACTATTCTTATCCTTATTTGTTTTGTATTTCTCTTGTACAGAAATTGCAGCACCAACAGACCAGAAAAGACTCCTAGTTCGTTGTGAAACTTACTTTGCAATAAAACTCTTTCTGATTCTGATTAAAATCCTTTGTCCTTTTGTGGTGGTGATGTTGTTTCAGTGGTGGGAGGTCTGTCGTGGTTACCGGCTCTGGATTTGACCTGATTCAGAATGCCATCATGAAGGTCAATACCTCTACTAACATAACTTCTCAGGTATGGCTGTCTTCCTCTTTCTCCCATCTTCACTTTCTCTTCCTGCCCGCCTTTCTTTTTTTTCCTGCCTCTTTCTCTCTATGAATTAATCTGTCAATCAGACTAGACTGGCTGCAGTTCAGCCATAAGCCGTCCCTGTATCTCAGAGTCCCTCTGGAATATTACGTGCTCCTCATAAACTAACTTTCCCTGATGAGGAAGATGCCATAAGCCCACATTACTGCCTCATCCTGTTATCCTCCTTACACACCATATTTCCTTAAACCTGGACGATTGCCGTAAAAGCTCTGATTCACCCAGAAATAATCAAGCGAGTTGGACTTAATGTCACACAGTGCAACCAGAGCTGCTGTAGGGCCTTGCCAACGCAGACTCCTGGCCCTGATGCCTTGGGAAGGATAAGCAGAGATTTTATTCATTTCATTTACAAGCTAAATTTAATACAGGAATTAAGGTTCCAGCAGATTATGTGGTTAGGCTAGGCAGCTCTGCTCCTCTCTCTCCCTGGGTAGCAGGGACTTGGGGCCCCACAAACTGCTAGCTGATAAAGTTTACTTCTTAAAGACCTTGGCTGGAGTCCTAATCCTTCCATGGTAATATTCTGTAAATTCTCAATTAAACATGTAATTTAGGCCTGCAGTGGTGGCCTCGCCCTAAAGGAAATCACTATGGAGATACATGAAGTGATTAATAAACAGGCGCGCATCATCCCTTCATTTCTGTGGGTCCACCCTTCCTTCCACAGTACGTCCAGAAGGCCGTGAGTAAGAACGACACGGTGCTCCAGTTCCTCTCCCCTGCCGTCAACGCTTCCTATGAGTCGTTCAAGACCTACGTCCAGCTGGACAACTACGAGAGGGAGCTCACGCCCTTCGATTACCACCCCGACCCTGCCTTTAACCTCTTCGCCAAGCCCATCATCATAACCGAGACCTCCATCATCTCCGTCACTGTGAGTAGTAACAAAACTGAGAGGGTCCATGCAGTGACCGTGTTATGGCGAGGTTCAGGAGTATCCCAGATCTCTGTTCCAGTTCAGGTCCATGCTGAGGAAATCCTCCCGTGATCATAGTTATGTTGTCTTGAATCATGGCTTCTGGTACCCGCCTCTCCAGGGTCGGGGCTTCTCCAAGGCCATGACAGCCAAAGAGGCCCAGGCGTTTGTAGGGGACGTCCAGTGCATCGTCAACACCCTACAGGATAACAAGCTGTTCCTGGACCCCCCCTCCAGCCAGCCACGGGCCCGCTCCAAACGTCACCGTAGACGCAGAGACACCAGCTCCAACTCTTTGGACCTGCTGGTCAGAACAAACACACACACACACCGATATGAATCTCTGTGGTGATCAATCTCTCTCTCTCTCTCACACACATACACACAGATATGTATCTCTATTGTGATTGGTATTTCTGTCTCACGCGCACACACACACACACACACATACAGATTGGACCACACAGATACATGGATCTGTCTTGCCTATCTTTTAACTTATCTATAGTCACTGAAAGAGGGGATATTAAAGTCTGCTTTCAAAAATAAGATTCAGATTAACTTGTCAGGTCAACATTTGTTTGATGTTGTTCTCCCATCTACAGTATTGATAACTGCTTGTCTTGTGTGTCCCAGATTAAGTTTGGAAATGGAGAGTGGTTGGTGGGCTCGGTGCACTATGAGAGCAAGTATGAGGTGCCTTTCTTCATCATCATCCCAGCAGTCATCGTTCCCATGTTACTCATCATCCTCATCTCGCTCTACTGCTACAGGTAGGCTACACAGCTATCCCACAGGCACTACAGTACAACACAGCTAGCAGACAGGACACTACAGTACAACACAGCTAGCAGACAGGACACTACAGTACAACACAGCTAGCAGACAGGACACTACAGTATAACACAGCTAACAGACAGGACACTACAGTACAACACGGCTAACAGACAGGACATTACAATACAACACAGCTAACAGACAGGACACTAAGGTACAACACAGCTAGCAGACAGGACATTACAATACAACACAGCTAACAGGCAGGGCACTACAATACAACACAGCCAACAGACATGACATTACAATACAACACAGCTAACAGACAGGACATTACAATACAACACAGCTAGCAGACAGGACACTACAATACAACACAGCTAACAGACAGGACATTACAATACCACACAGCTAACTGACAGGACACTAAGATGCAACACAGCAGACAGGACATTACAATACAACACAGCTAACAGCCAGGGCACTACAATACAACACAGCTAACAGACAGGACACTAAGATACAACACAGCTAGCAGACAGGACATTACTAAACAACACAGCTAACAGACAGGACATTACAATGCAACACAGCTAACAGGCAGGACACTAAGATACAACACAGCTAGCAGACAGGGCACTACAATACAACACAGCTAACAGACAGGACATTACAATACAACACGGCTAACAGACAGGACATTACAATACTACACAGCTAACAGACAGGACACAACAGTACAACACAGCTAACAGACAGGACATTACAATACTACACAGCTAACAGACAGGACACAACAGTACAACACAGCTAACAGACAGAACACCACAGTACAAACATTTTAAATAATGATAATAATGACGATAGTTTTATTAAAATGTTATATTTTTCACTCAATATAAGGTTAGATTCAAATGATTGTTTCAGTACAAGATCATGCTGGTCAAAAATAAAACATTTGTACAGCCTTTTTTGTCCATATTTATCAATGGTGACAATTATTGTGGAGAACACCGTATGTTTGTGTCTGATTTATTTTTCCTTTGCTCGTCACTCGGCCTGTTTGTGTGTTGTGTGGCCAGGAGGAAGAGCCAGCAGGCTGAGAGGGAGTATGAGAAGGTGAAACACCAGCTGGAAAATCTGGAGGAGAGTGTGCGAGACCGCTGCAAGAAAGAATTCACAGGTACTATATTATAACAATCGCTGTTAAGCACTATATCTCATCAAACGTTATTCTACCTGAGGTAAAATGCCTCACCTAAACGTCTAGGTGTTGTCACTGGGACATTAGAGTGTGTATTAGAGTGTATTTAATCGTAAGAGTTTTAGGATGACATACTGAGATGTTTCTCCTCCATCAGACCTGATGATCGAAATGGAGGACCATACCAATGACGTAAGTGAGGGTCGAATCCCCTTCCTTGACTATAAGACCTACACCGACCGGGTCTTCTTCCTGCCCTCGAAGGACGGGGCCAACGACGTGATGATCACAGGCAAGCTGGACATCCCCGAGGCACGGAAGGCCATCGTGGCTCAGGCCCTCAACCAGTTCTCCAACCTGCTCAACAGCAAGACCTTCCTCATCAATGTAGGTCCACTTCAGCCTTGCCAAACCAGCCGTGTGTGTGGAATCAGTTAGAAGCGGTCCAGGGCATTCATATTGAAGGAAAGGAGACAAAAAGAGAGATTCAACATTAATGATAGTCACCTACCATTGTTAAACGCGCAGGATTTAATAACAGGCTATGTCAACTGGACTGTCATTAACTGGGTCTCCTGTCGATCTCAACTGTGCATGTAGTTCATCCGGACGCTGGAGGGACGTCCAGACTTCACTGCCCGAGCAAAGGTATACTTTGCCTCCTTGCTGACAGTGGCTCTGCATGGGAAGCTGGAGTACTACACTGACGTTATGAGGACCCTGCTGCTGGAGCTAATGGGGAACTACGTCGACAGCAAAAACCCCAAACTCATGCTGCGCAGGTCAGGGGCCTTCCTCTGTAGCTTTAAGACTTGTTCTGGTAGCTCTACCTATTGGTACTTAAGTTCTGGTAGCTTTTGTAGCTTCACCTTTGTTTTGGTAGCATAACTTTTGGTCGATTTTGTTCTAGACAAATTCACAAGTTTGCAGCAGAAAGGAGGTTCTGCACAGTGTTTAGTAGCCTAGACTAAAAGTTATTGGGTTTGTGTAACATGGACTGACAGCTGCACTCAAGAGTGTTTGTGTTCTACAGTACAAAGTGTGTAATTATCCCCAATAGAGAAGCTAATTATACTGATTAGTCCTATGTGCTAACATACTCAACCTACACATGACTGTTCATTAGATGTGCTAATGCCTTACAATGGGTCCTGTGAATGCAGAGTGGGTACAGCAGTTAATGCTAAATGTTGCTTTGTATTAGTGTTTTGGAAATGTCAGTCATTTATTTGTTCTGTAGGTCGAGGTCGGCGACCGTCAAAGTGACGCAGAGAAGGCATATGTCACTCAGTCCTGTAATTTGCCCTGTCTCTAGGTCGGAGACAGTCAAAGTGATGTGGAGAAGACATATGTCACTCAGTCCTGTAATTTGCCCTGTCTCTAGGTCGGAGACAGTCAAAGTGATGTGGAGATGACACATGTCACTCAGTCCTGTAATTTGCCCTGTCTGTAGGTCAGAGACCGTGGTGGAAAGGATGCTGTGCAACTGGATGTCCATCTGTCTCTACCAGTTCCTCAAGGTAACAGCATGTTTCTTTGAGTCATTGATTATTACATTTCAAGGTTGCGTTCGAGAGGAAGTATGAGCCCTGACATTTTTGCTTGTACGACTGTGCGCGTGTCAAAGGGGTTGAGAGAAGCGATGTATACTTAATGTCTCATAGCTTATATATTTTCACTTTAATGGATTAAGTGTGCCAGAGTGCTCTGTTTGTCCTCCGTCTGTGTGTGGTGGTCAGGACTCAGCAGGGGAGCCTCTGTATAAACTGTTCCGGGCCATCAAGCACCAGATAGAGAAGGGACCTGTGGACGTACGAGTGAAGAAGGCAAAGTACACTTTAAACGACACAGGCCTTCTAGGAGACGATGTTGAATACTGTGTCCTGGTGAGTGGCGCCACACTGTTACCACGGTTACATAGAACCCCCCCCCCCCCACGTTCCTCTGAGTTTGTTCTGACAGCCCTTTCAATGTTTGTCCTCATCATAATTATGTGTCGCATCCCTGAACCCTTTATATATTTTAATACGGTGCCTAAACTGGAGCAACTCACTACCCTTTCTCATCGTTCTGTACTCTGGCTACCTACACAGAGGCAATTTTAGTATTGAGTCAATTATGTGTCACATCCATTAACCCTTTATTTTTTGTACTGTGCGGTGCCTACACAGAAGCAATTCAATACCCTTTATTGTTATACGAAACTGTGCCTACCTACACAGTAGCAATTGAAGTTCTGACTCACTGTACAGTATATATGCTGAACTCTGTGTAGCATTTCTCTAATGCCAGATCATTCCCCTGTAAGTATCTCTAAATGGAGGAACCCTGCGGTAATTCATTTTCCAAGGACATTATTAAATTATACACAGCTACAGATTCAGTTACCGTATAGCTTCTATTCTTGTTGAGTTGAACAAGAACGGCGCCTTGTAATGACAAAGTCTTCCACATTGTACTTATTCAATTACACAGAATCCCTATATAATCGGTAGTGTCTCACTGGAAGGGTCCCTCATTTTAATGGTCTGAACTATGAACTGTGTCACCTGGTCAGAGTAAAGCCAGGGAGTCACCTGCTGACAGGTGACTGCTCGTTAGTCAGCCTAGGACGACAGCACCTGTCAGGTGTCAAAGACCACATCCTGCCTTCTGTAGTTGCCACGGCAACGCTGCCCCAGCGGGCTCCCCTGACGGTGTCGGCTCTGTTCCTCCAATCAGACACTGCAGGTCCTGGTGCACGGGGAGGGGCCGGACGTGACGCCTGTCAAGGTGTTGAACTGTGACACTGTGTCTCAAGTGAAGGAGAAGATCATTGAGGCTGTGTTCAGGAACTTGCCTTACTCCCTCAGACCCACGGTGGACAGCGTCACTCTGGGTAAGAAGAGAACTCAGAATCCCAAACAACACACAGTGGGGAGAACAAGTATTTGATACACTGCTGATTTTGCAGGTTTTCCTACTTACAAAGCATGTAGAGGCCTGTAATTCTTATCATAGGCACCCTTCAACTGTGAGAAACTGAATCTAAAACAAAAATCCAGAAAATCGCATTGTATGATATTTAAATAATTAATTTGCATTTTATTGCATGACATAAGTATTTGATCACCTACCAACCAGTAAGAATTCCGGCTCTCACAGACCTGTTAATTTTTCTTCAAGAAGCCCTCCTGTTCTCCACTCATTACCTGTATTAACTGCACCTGTTTGAACTTGTTACCTGTATAAAAGACACCTGTCTACACACTCAATCAAACAGACTCCAACCTCTCCACAATGGCCAAGACCAGAGACCAGAGAGCTGAGTAAGGACATCAGGGCTGGGATGGGCTACAGGACAATGGGCAAGCACCTTGGTGAGAAGGCAACAACTGTTGGCACAATTATTAGAAAATGGAAGAAGTTCAAGATGACGGTCAATCTCCCTCAGTCTGGGGCTCCATGCAAGATCTCACCTCGTGGGGCATCAATGATCATGAGGAAGGTGAGGGATCAGCCCAGAACTACATGGCAGGACCTGGTCAATGACCTGAAGAGAGCTGGGACCACAGTCTCAAAGGAAACCATTAGTAACACACTACACCGTCATGGATTAAAATCCTGCAGTGCACGCAAGGTCCCCCTGCTCAAGCCAGTGCATGTCCAGGCCCGTCTGAAGTTTGCCAATGACCATCTGGATGATCCAGAGGAGGAATGGGAGAAGGTCATGTGGTCTGATGAGACAAAAATAGAGCTTTTTGGTCTAAACTCCACTCGCCGTGTTTGGAGGAAGAAGAAGGATGAGTACAACCCTAAGAACACCATCCCAACCGTGAAGCATGGAGGTGGAAACATCCTTCTTTGGGGATGCTTTTCTGCAAAGGGGACAGGATGACTGCACCGTATTGAGGGGATGATGGATGGGGCCATGTATCGCGAGATCTTGGCCAACAACCTCCTTCCCTCAGTAAGAGCATTGAAGATGGGTCGTGGCTGGGTCTTCCAGCATGACAATGACCCGAAACACACAGCCAGGGCAACTAAGGAGTGGCTCCGTAAGAAGCATCTCAAGGTCCTGGAGTGGCCTAGCCAGTCTCACAACCTGAACCCAATAGAAAATCTTTGGAGGGAGCTGAAAGTCTGTATTGCCCAGCGACAGCCCCAAAACCTGAAGGATCTGGAGAAGGTCTGTATGGAGGAGTGGGCCAAAATCCCTGCTGCAGTGTGTGCAAACCTGGTCAAGAACTACAGGAAACGTATGATCTCTGTAATTGCAAACAAAGGTTTCTGTACCAAATATTGAGTTCTGCTTTTCTGATCTATCAAATACTTATGTCATGCAATAAAATGCAAATTAATTACTTAAAAATCATACAATGTGATTTTCTGGATTTTTGATGACAGCAAGCCTGAAACACCTAGCACTATGTATTAAGTGGTGGGGGATGGGGATTTGAATGTGAGTCGTAGTGGTGGTGGATAGAGATTGGAATTTGAATCATAGTGGTGGATGTTCAGACTGATCTGCTGTTCTTTCCCCTGCCACAGAGTGGCGCCCCGGTTCCACAGGGCAGATCCTGTCAGACTTGGACCTGACGTCCCAGAAGGAAGGCAGGTGGAGGCGAATCAACACCCTGGCCCACTACAATGTGAGTCATGTTTCTCCGGGAACTGACTCTTGTAATGTCTCACAGAAGCCCTGATTCTGTCCTTTAACGGCTCAATAATTAAATAATTTGTGTGTGTGTGTTCTAGGTGCGGGACAATGCCACTCTAGTCTTGTCAAGGGTTGTTCACACTCATCACAACTACAACCAGAACCAGGATTACCAAGAGGAGAGTAAGTTTTCAATCTGAGATGACGTTAGGACATTATAACAGGTCTTACAATCTTCATCATCATCATCATCATGCATTATCCCTGAAGAAGCTAAGTATGGTGTTACTAAGAAATACCTTAATCTGCGGCGTATACTGCCTCTTCTGTCAACTAGGAAACGCCTTGTTGGAGGATGATAAGGTGTTCCATCTAGTTCGGCCGGATGAGCTGGATGAGATGAAGTCCAAGAGGGGCAGCATGAAGGACAAGTCCATGACCAAAGCCATAACTGAGATCTACCTGACACGCCTGCTGTCTGTCAAGGTACCCTAGCAGGAAGAACAGCAGTAGTACACAAGAAACAGCTTACAAAGTTTGAATAAGGAAAAGTCCTCACTGAGATTCACCTGAGTCGGCTGCTCTTTGTCACAACGGAACTGCTGTTCCTTGTTTCAGTGCATAGTTGCATTCCATTTCTGCATCAAAAGAGCTTTGAAAAAGCGCCTCGGTCTCGGAAAGGAGCCTTGTGTCCAGGTTTCAGGGTGTGCGTTGACGATGCGGCCTGGCTCCGTAGAGACACGGTGGCTAACGACGGGTTCCCTGACCTCGGCCCCATGTCTCAATGCGTCCGTCGGCCTGTCTGTCATTCCAGGGGACCCTGCAGCAGTTTGTGGACGACTTCTTCCGCAGCGTGCTGTGTTCAGGTGCCGTAGTGCCGCCCGCCGTCAAGTACTTCTTCGACTTCCTGGACGAGCAGGCGCTCAAACACGACAACGTGGACGAGGAGACGATCCACATCTGGAAGACCAACAGGTAAACGCGCAGACATGCACGGGCACATACACAAACACTCACAAGCCTACGTCTTTGGTTGGCTCTAAGGAGCACGCAGACTATGTAGTCATTAAGTGAATCGCAAATGTTAAATGTACTTCTCTCTCTGTGTCCTCCCACGGCAATCAAGTACATGCAATTAATGTCAAGTTGGTTAAAGCTCAAGCATCCGACCCAGCGCGTCGTGTGTAGATCTCAGGGATTGACGTGTGGATGGGAGAGCGGGAGGATGAGAGATGAGCGGTTTAATTATGCTGCACCACAGTCAGTCAGTGGGCTGGGCATGTACTTTGTTTTGTTCGTCAAACCAACCGAGGCTGCTCGGATTAAATATGAATGTGTGTATCAGCCATAACGACAAACAAACATGGTAATTATGTCCCCAGCTAATTTGATTGTAGCGTTATATCGCGTTTTCTTTTTTTCTTTTTTTCGCGAGTTGTTTTCTCCGCGTCCCGGGAGGCCTTAAAAACCGGCAAGAATTCCTTTGCCAGTCAGTCTCTATCGACCCAGCCTTTAAAGTGATCAGAGAGAAGTTCTCACAAGCTAATTTAGGATTGTTTTATATTCAAGACCACCCGTGCATTTCAGGGTTTATATGGACCTGTGTTTGTTTTCGGGAATTCTCATTAGCGCATTTATTTGCCTTTTTTCTTCCTTTACGTGTAATTTACTGATATTTTGAAGCCACCGAACCTTTGAAAGGGGAGGGTTTTGCTGTAGTCATTGAGTTTGAAACTAAACATGACACAACCTTCCTGTGAATGTGACCTTCACAAATGAATGACTGAATTGCTATGTTTAAGATGTTTAAACCGAAGTTGATAGATTGTTGGATGTAATTACTTTGCTCCTCCACCAGTTTGCCTCTGAGGTTCTGGGTGAACATCCTGAAGAACCCTCACTTCATTTTTGACGTCCACGTGACAGAGGTGGTGGACGCGTCACTGTCCGTCATTGCTCAGACCTTCATGGACGCCTGCACCAAGAGTGAGCACAAACTCAGCCGGGTGAGTCCAGAAGAGGATGATGAGGGAGATGTTGAGTCGATCGAAATATCTTGAATGTCTGTGAGGACAATACTATGATTTACTTATTTACCCCCCCCCCCCCCCCCTCCTAGGACTCTCCTAGTAACAAACTACTCTATGCAAAGGAGATCTCCACCTACAAGAAAATGGTTGATGAGTATGCATCACCAGCATTTCCCATGATGCATTTATTTTGATTCTTGCTTACAATGCTGTAAAATTGCGGGCTTGGCTGTATGTAATCTATAGTGATTGTAATCTTATCGCTCTGTCTAGTTACTACAAGGGCATCAGGCAGATGATATCAGTCAGTGACCAGGACATGAACACTCATCTGGCAGAGGTGTCTCGGGTAAGAAGCGCCTTGCTTTGATGTATGCTAGCATCCTAAATAGTGCACTCATCGCAGCATAGTGGACTACCAATGGGCCCTGGTCAACTATTGTTCCCTATAAAGTAGAGTGCTATCATTTTTTTCCATCTTCCTCTTCAAATCCCAAATATAGTCAGGCCCGGTCAGTACAAGTAACTTGCAGGTATAAACAAACCCCCCCCAAAAAAATATTGTTTGGTCCTCCAGGGCCCGTGTTGAATAGCCTTGATTTAGGAAATGCGGTTCCATTCGGAGAACAGCCAATGTCAATGGGTGCAGTGTTATTCAGTGTAAGTGAAGGTCATATTTTGTAGTCTTAGACTTGGTTCATTTCATGCCTGTCTGAATCGTTTGTTGTGTCCCCAACCAGACTCACACAGACAAGCTCAACACTCAAGTGGCCCTCTATCAGCTCTACCAGTACGCCAGCAAGTACTACGACGGGGTAAGAGGCCATTCCCTTCACCTTCCAGGGAGGAGTGCTCCCACAGCCCTGCTGCGCACAACCGCTCCTTTTTTCCCCCTTCATATTTTCAAATCGCTAGCTAGAGTGATTACGGAGACTTTTAAATGAAAATGGTCCTTTGGTTCTCCAAATGGCAAATTGCGCTGGGAATTGATTTTTTTTAAGCTTCCTCCGTCATTAATTGAAGCCACACTAAGAGGGCGCCGAAACAAAACAAATGAACAATTGAGATAAAATAGCCGTTTTTTCTTTTTTTTTTTCTCTCGCTCTCTCTTTTCATGAGTGCCCGTGCCAAAGGTAGTCCATTACGCCGTGACTGCCGATCTAATGACAGCGGCCCCTCCCTCTCTCCCCCCGTCTCCCTACAGATCATCCAATCCTTAGACGAGGACCCGGCCGCCCAGAGTAAACAGCTCACCCTGAGGCTGCAGCAGATAGCAGCCGCCCTGGAGAACACCGTGACCGATCTGTAACCACCGGAGGGGCCGGGGAGAACCCGCGAAGGGACGAATGGAGAAGGAAAGAGAGAGAGGGAGGGAGATGGGACCGCTAGTGTCCATGGGGGCTTATTTCTGCTGGCGGAAGAGAGAGAACCAGAGGAGGGCAGCCCTTGAAGGGCCTTGATGTTGATGATGTTGACACTGTCAACCCAGCAGGCCAAGAGTTAGAGGAATCTCAGAGTCTCCAGGGTGGAGCCCTGTGGGACCAAGGAAGCAAAGCGAAAGATTGTTTGGGAAGGGTCATGACGCCTTAACTTAAGTCCACTTGCCAAACTGAAATAGGTGGTTTTCAAATGCCAACTCTCACCGTACCCACAATGCAACATGGGCCCAGCCTTGAGAAATAAGCCCCTGTGACTGTCACTGTGCGGCATAAAGAGATAATCAGATGTTCAATTTCTTCCTGTGTAGAGACGTTTTTAAGAATTGTATTATATATATTTTTTATTGTGCAGTCTTTTTGCGGAAAGCTTTATAAGGAGAAATTATCTTTTTAAATGGACCGCCTTGTGGTGTGAATTGTGCGTGTATAGCCTGTGTTTGAATATGGGTTTGGGTGCGTGTGTGAGTGTAACGCCCTATCTGTCATTAGTGTCCACCAGTCACCCAGACACAAGAGTCGGTTCTCCCATTGAACTCCTCGTCACAAACTACAGGGTCCTGACTGAGGCAGGTTAACTAATTACATGACGTTCTTAGAAATCACAGGGAGAGATTTCGTTCTCTCCAATGATTGGTTGTTATTTTATATTCACATTCCTCAGAGCTCAATCGCTGGGTGTGGCTACCCATACACCCTTAGGTCCTTCCACTCAAAGATCAATATTACACATGTTACCCTGCGTAATTATTGGGATGGTAAACATTTAGTTGTTTTGGTTTTGTTTTCGAAATGTTTGGATTTGAAGTCAAGCGATTACATTGAGATTAAAGTCTACCAATTCTCCCCTGTTAATTGAGGGTATTTGTTTATGTTGACTTGTAAATTGACCATTTAACACATTATACCAACACATTATAGAAAATCCTCTGTTTCAGAGCAATGATAGCAACTTGGGAGTTTTTCTGGCAAAAACTTTCCTGATTGACCATGTCAATCTTCAAAGTTAAATTGAATTGAAGATACCTTTAATTGGCTGGATTTGAAACTTAAGGCAAACAACAACAAAATAAACAGACACTGAAGATTTGCAGTACAGGCCTGGCAGAGTTTCACCATAAAAGATTCCCAGTGGGGTCAATGGGTCACAGAATTTAGGTAGTTATTGTGTGCAAATTATATGGGGGCAAATACTAGGTAGTTGACTATGTATGGAAAGTGTTGTCCTTTCCATATGGTGAAAACAATGTACAAAAATACAATCTAAATTGTAGAATCTGTACTTTAATCTTTTGTAGTTGTTTAATCTCAAATTTCAGGGTTTGTAGTATAGAGCCAAGAGAAAAAAATGCTTATTGTCCCAAATATTACAGAGGGCTCTGTATATGTACCCCATGAATAAATACTGGTATTTGAGAACTTGTGAACTTGAGTAAGGAGAAATGTTCTGCCATTTCAACTTGTGTAAGGAAACAAAATCTGCCATTTCAACTTTTGACCACTGGTATTTAGAAAACAGTTAGTTTTCAGCTCCAATGTATTTTTATTTTTTGAATCCTCCAAATTATTTAATATATTCTAAATAGCATTAACTTACATTTTGTTTTACATGAATTGCATTTTACTCTGACACTAGTAAAGCATAAATCCTGCAATACCTTTAACATTTCTCAGACATTCAGATATTAATATTTCAAGGTGTCACTTCTATATAATATTACATTAGTTTTTTTTATATTTTATATAGAGTAGCGAAGCAACAATTCTTTATTACTTTGTGAAAAATAGAGAGAAATATACATTTTCGTAGGAATTCTCTTACAGTAGCCAACTAATTATTAGGACCATGCAACAAACTGTTAATATTGTTTTGTGTTTCTTTATGCCATTGGGTGCCATATTACCGCACTAATAAAATGATATTATTAGGTGCATTTAAGCTTTGAAAGGTACTAAAGAGAGTGGTACGTGTTTTTATGTTTTTAATAATATTTTTACAACATAAACCATCATTGGTACAATGTGGCACATGTCAAGTCAGTTCATATACTTAATAATGAATTGCAATATAAATTATGGCATTCTAGTTACCCAATGGTTATAATAATTGATTCCATTTGTATCACGCTTGTAATCATACAAAAACAATCTCAAAGTGCATGCGTTGACTTGGTGCCTGGTATGATTTGTTAATTGCTTTATAGGATTTTTGCCATTGACATCCGTTACCCTGCACCTTATCTAGGGACGCTTTAAGTACTCATCATACACTTCTGACCACTATTGTTTGAATTGACGAGCTCCCTGAATTCAGTCAGTGTGTGTGGTCTAGTCTCGGTTTGGACCTTTCAGTCCCGGACCCCAGAATGTTAGCGCTATTCCTGCCTTTGGTAGAGTTAGGTTTGCACAGGGCCTGTGCCTGCCGGCCTTCCTGCCTGCCACCACCGCGGCTAGCATGGCATCCTGGCACCCCGGCCAAGCCACATTTGGCACTGCCCACTCAGCACAGAACAGAGTGGCACTCTGCATAATGGCGTCAGCGGGGGTACGTTTGATCTTAATTGCATGCTGACTGCAGACTGCGTCCTCCTCTAACACTGCTCTTGTTTACCACGGCAGACTCCACTCCCGACGGAGTGATGCAAAAGCTTATTTCAAGCCTTTCTTTAACCAAAATGTGCCTTAGAGGATAATATTGTTTCTATTGTTCTATTGGTGATTATAACTAAGCGATTATAGTAATAGAAGACACAGCAATGTATTTGCGATCGTGATATGTGTGTGTTGTCAAATACTAGAAGTCTGCTGCAGCCTTTCCTTGCCAATCGGCTGGACACATTTCAGTATCATTTCCGCGGTTGCAGATTCGATGTGTATGTTTAATTTGGGTGTCTGTGGTGTGTGCTTATAGTAGGACTATGATGGCTATGGCAACAGCCCGAATAAACAAGTGTAAAGCAGAGGCCAACCGTAGACTGGTTTCCCCTAAAATGTCTGGCATTCCTAAATTAGTCTTAAGACAAAACATTTACAAACGTAGAGCATTGAGTATAGCGCAAACTGTTCCAATGGTGTTTTTTGCCACGTGATTCTAAGCTGTTCCTCTGTGTGTATAATAAATGACTGTATCTATACTCGACAATTACCTTTCTTACTGCTGTGCAGTTATTATTTTTATTTCTTGTTTCTTATAACATATACCTTTGTAAAAAAGAAAATAAACATGTTCAAATACTGTATTCTAACTGTATAATCCTATGCATTGGGAAGAATCCTGTTTGTTGTGCTGTTGTCGAGATCTTTCCTTTCCATGTGAATGTGCCGTGACATAAGAAAAATGGGACAGTGTGGAACCTAAATGAAAGCCAACATTTTTCTCATTTAAGGCAGCTCAGAAGACATTGATCATGTTACCTGATCTGTTTGTCACTGGATTACTCACTTCTCAGAGGCTTATGTGGATGGAGCAATTACGTACAGATTGCATCATACACTCCTCCATTAATAAACAGAGACATCCATGTCCTTGTCCTTGCCCTTCTTTATTACTCTCATGACCTCTGTGTTTTTCGATAGGAAAGTTCCAGCATTGATTACATTGGTTCTTCAGCTTGTATCCACATTCACACACCATGAACCTGCAGATGCGATCAGTTAAAATTGAGACGGTACTGGGTAATGACATCCCCCTTGTTAACTAAAAAGGATTTATTTTAACCCTTTCATCACCACACCCGAAATACAAATACAATAACCCTTGGGTGCGTGTCGACCTTTCCATAAGCTTTCTGTAGGTACCTGAGTTAAAAATCATTCAAGATGGCTGAATGTTCCATGTTATTTTTTACAATAACAGCCTGTACACAATACACCACAACACGTTATGTATGATCAAAGTTCAAAACATAATAATAAGAAAAGACATATTGCAGTACTCAATTCATTCAAGTCCGAGCACATTTTGCAGCTTATTCTACATATGTGTGGCAGGAAAAGCGATCCTATCGTTGGCGTATAAAGTATCAACCAATCCTGTCTTCTTCTGCTATAATTAATTGTTTTCACTTTGATAAGTGACGTGAGATATATTGGAAGATTCTGCAAGAGTGCCTTGTATATGAACAGAAGAGAGTGCTTTGCTCTCGTTTTACTTTTAGATGCCTATCCTACTTTTTAATGCAAAAATGCAATGATGAGTGATGGTCTAATGGTTTAAGCGTACAAGCTGCTGCTTGCATAGATTATAACCCCATTAAACAAAACATATATAAAGTGGCTTGGACTATTTCTTGTCTAGTATCAAAAATGAATGCAATTTGATTTTCAAATCTTTTACTAAATTAGAAATGTGTTTTAAAGAAAAACGTGTCAGTCTAGCCAAAAACCAAGTTATTGTTTTTATAAGGAATTCATAACATTTTTGATTTGTTTGAGTAAAAATGTCAAGATTACTTAAATCTGAGTTACTGAACCTAGGGATTTGTAGGATCAATGTGCCATGCAATACAATAGTGTAAAATTTTTCACAGTATCTCCAATATAATTTACAGTGCAATTTTCAGAAAGTATTCAGACCCTTTCACATTCCCAACATTTTGTTGCTTTACAAACTTCACTTATAATTCATACATTTTTTAAAGAACAAATGCCATCAATCTACAAAAAATACCTCATAGAACTTGGTTGGATTCTACCTGTGGTAAATAACATTGATTGGACATGATTTGGAAAAGCACACACTTGTCTGTATATGGTCCGAAACATCACAGTATGAGTCAGCGCAAAAAGCAAGCCTGTTCAAGTTCAAGGAACTCTCCGTAGACCTCTGAGAATTTTGTTGTGGCATAGATCTGGAGATGGGAGAAAATGTCAGAAGGACAATGATCTTTGTAGCACTCTAACTACCCAGGCTTTTATGGTATTTTATGGTGGAAAGAAGCAACTCCAAATAAAACACTTATGGCATGCCCCCAGAAGGACTATAAGATTTTGTCCAATGAGACAAAAATCTAACTATTAAGCTTGATTGCCTAGCGCTACGACTGGCAAAAAACAAGTTACTGGGGGAAGTTTGGTGGAGGGAGCATCATTATATGGGGATGGTTCCCAGGGGCTGGGATTGATTTTATTTAATCAATTATAAATGAAGTCTATGACACAACAAAATGTGTAGAGAATTATGGGGTCTGAATACTTTCCGAAAGGCACTGTCTATTTGGCGTGAACAACAGTGGACCCAAAATCAAGCCCTAGGTTACACTGAAGTATGCACTTCAAGAAATTAAAACGTGACCTGCAGTTACAATCGTCTAAGTTCAATTACAAAGATAGTTCTCAAACCACAAACAGGTATTGGCCCTCCGGCCTAATATTTACTTGAGTCTCAGCCATTATGAATTGGGTAGGACATGAGCTGCCTCCTATACTTTAAGAATAACCTCAGACAGAGTTAGATTTAAAATATGGGTCACTGAGCCAGCAACACATGGTGCTACACAAACAAGTAAACCAGGCTCCTGCTTGTCATCCCTAGTCGACTTCCTCATGTTGATGGCTAGTAAGGCATTGTGGACTTAATCTTCTGTGAACTGGTAAAAACAAAATCTTGACCATCGTTTTTTTTAGATCATTTTCCTAGAAATACACCATGGGTTGAATTTACTTCTCACTCTAAATGTCTCTAAAGGGATATTTGCAATATCCCTGAACATTTTATACTCAAGTTTAAGTCAGTTGTTTTTCGTCTTATAGTCAGGTGGTGCCTGACTAACCTAAAACCTTTATTTTAGCATGGCTGTGCTAAGATCGTATGTCCTGGCTCATTGTAGAAATAATTTTATTGCAGGTCACTGTGAAGTCCATGATCCCTCTGAAGAGTATGAAAGGTTTTTGGAGAAAGTTTTAATTCTAAAGAATCTGCCTACACATAACACACAGCCACTGTAGGTCAAAACGGTGCTGGTAAACCTTGATGAAGCATGGGTGGATTTCCTTAAAAATAATTTTTTTATTATTATTATCATAATGCCTCCAGTGATGGCCTTACATACAAAAATGCTGTGAAAACATTAATTAAAGCACTAACCTCTAAGAATGAATTTGGTGAGTTGAAAAGATGAAAGAAAAACCTTAGCTCATCTAGTTGCCTACAAACCTCGAAGCAGGGGTGGGGATATCAAAGGAAGGCCGACTCCCATTGAGGCCAAGTCCTAAACACGCTGAGAGATCTCAGAACTAGATATGCACACACAGAGAACAACTTCAAGAGCTGCTGCCACTGCAAGAGTGATTACATTTCATTATCTCAACCCCCAAATTCCTAGGACTCACTATCACTGATTACCCACACTTAAAAAAAAAAAAATGTAGAGTGTGAAATCTGTTTGCTGATAAAATATGTACATAATATAGGAGTCCATTTTATTCGGGGAGTATCATGTTGATAGGATTTGGAGTTATCATGCACCCCAGTGCACCTGTAACTGCCAGAATGATACACATCGTGAGTAATAGCATTAGAATTGCCAGTCTGCCTCTTCACAGCTTGTCTCCTTCCAGAGCAGAAATTGGGTTAAAATCTGCATGCCCCTGGTCTCTCTGCTCCTGCCTCAGCTCCCACGCAGCACAGCAGTGGGCCGTGCCAGGCTCCACTCAGTAGGCGATTGTTTGTGTTTACCAGCACTCGCAAATGTTTCACCTTAACATGTTCCATAGCTTCTAATGAGATTTGAGACTTTGATTCACACCACCACCTCAGGGAAGGTGGAATCACATCTCCATTTTGGCCTACCGTAGAGGAGGAGACTGGTGAAAATCTAATTAAACAATCCTACAGTGAATAAGTCAGTTGTAGTGATAATGAAATACTGGACCAGGTGCTGACAATGCAGCTGTAAGGGGAAGAGGCTGACCTGTAAAAAGACTTTGTAAATGTTCTGATATGTAAACTTACGTTTACCTTTTAGATTGCAGACTTCATCTGGAACCTGCATGAATTTACTCCATTGCAGAGTAGGTGGACAACTTTAAAATACCCTATTTCGATGAATCATATTTAATGTAATTTAGAAAGGGCTCTCAGTGTTTGATTTCTCACTCACATTAGTAAAGTCATGAAGCTGGGATTTTAAGGAACCAATACTGACCATAAGTGTTTTGTGTGATTTTGTGAATATACAGTGAATGGGACAAGCCAAATAGCATTCATAATGTTTGTTAGGACGTTTCTATGCAACATTTACCTTTCATGTGATCATTTGACACTTTCTCTGAAAGCCAACTTTCCTCAATGTCTATAACATTATCTATAATTGGTTTCTTTCTTGATATCTGTAACATCCATAATGGTTATGAATGTAATGGATAATAATGTATCTTGCTTCAGAAGCTTTTGCATTGCACATTTAGAATACTTTTTTAATGTATTATAAAGAAGCAATATATAGTATTTGATGTTTGCTACTGGTAATAAACGCAATCCTAAGGTGCTATTCCTTCTATTAACCTTCCAAACATTTTACATATTTCTCCAAAGTATGATAAATTAGAAATCCACCTTTTTGTTATACCCTAGGGATACTAATATATACTAGACACACAAAAATGTAATAGAGTCTGGTACACCATCAGGGAAGTCCTAATGATTTATACAAATATGTAGTTTTATATAATATAATTTTCTATTATTTCTTTATTTTATACATTTTAATTGTCTTCCTATTCCATTTATTCAGTTTGTGTTGGAAAGAAAATGTGTATAGGCAAAAGAAAAGAATATCCAATGGGAATCTTTCTTTGGTGGTCTCTAGGTAGACAAAATCTTAGGATTTGGAAAGAAGCTAAATGACATTCAACTCGGTTAGAGCTGCATTTTGGAATGAAAGTAAACATAACCAATCACAATTGGACTATTAACACTATTAACTATTAAACTGTTTTGGAGGAGACTAATGACCTGTTATACCTTGTATAAGGGCCGAAAACAAGTCAGTAATTGAGAGCAAATAGCTAGCATTAGCCTGGTTTGCAAAAAAAAACAGAAATGTCCTAGTTTGAGCATACTCTTTGAGCTGATAGACATGGGAGGCTGCACCAACAGATGTTTTCAACAATAACATTTGCTAATTTACTTAACATCTGCCTTTTCAAACTAAACTTTCAATATGAGGTTATATTTCAAATGATCATCATCTGTTAAATGTCACAGTTTTTCTTTTCAGCAACAGCTTTGAGTGCAACTAGTGTAGCTACTGTATTCTATAGCTAACCTGTAGCTCCGAAGAGGGAGGCTGACACAAATGTTAATTACATGGAAAGTCATTAAGGCTGTGCAAAATGACTTTCTCGTCAACAAAGCCGAGGTATAATCTCAATGGACACTATTTACAATCCAGGTTTGAATTTGTTCCTCGTTATTAACAAAGTTGTTAAAAATTGATTTTTTTTGCCAGCTGGTGCCATCTTTTTGCAAACTTGATTGCTTAAAGAAAACTTAATAGAAAAAAAGATGAACGACAAAAACTGAGAGCAATTATTCTTTGTGTGTTCTTAGGTGTGCTGTTTAGTGTTGGGACTGAGAGAAACAATTCCAGTTCCCAGAGTGAGAGCAGTAAAGTAAGGCTTCTTGCCAATGTGTGTGATCTCTTAGGTCAGAGGTGTCAAACCGGTTCCACGGAGGGCCGAGTGTCTGCAGGTTTTTGCTCTCTCCTTGTACTTGATTGGTTAATTAGGTCACTGATTGGTTAGTTTCTACCCTCACCTGGTTGTGTAGGTATGAACTAGGAACCAATTTATAGGAAAAACCAAAAACCTGCAGACACTCGGCCCTTTGTGGAACCGGTTTGACACCTGTGTCTTAGGTCATTTGCATTACAATAATTATTCCCACGCAGGTTAAGGTATGGCTTATCACTAATATGTATTGTTTCATGTATCTTTAGGTCCTAACCATTGTTGAAACTTCCCACACAGGGAGCAGTAGTAAGGCTTCTCTCCTGTATGTATTTTCTGATGTCTCTTCAGGCCCAGATGAAACCTTTCTGAGTCTGCAAGTGGAATTTGAAGTGAACAGGACAAATACAATTCCCACAGCAATCTCCCCAAAGTTTGCATGCGTGACTTCTCAAATCCTCTGGCTCAATTAAACTACTGAAGATTCTAATTTAGTTTACCTACCTTTAAAAAGTGTGTTATTTAGTTGTTTGGTGTTCATAATATATACTAGGTTCCGATCCTACTTAGGACTATTTCCTAGCCACTCGGCATCAATTTATTGCTACTACTTTCTGTTGGGGGTTTTAGAATGAGTTTCTGTGACAACTTAGTGACAACTAGTGTTGTAAAAAGGGCTTAAAATACATTTGATTGATTCATTAATTATTATGGTAGTAGAATTTACACCAAATACACGTTTCATTTTATTACATAATTGTTTCCAGTAGCTTCAATGTACACTAAGATAGAAAAATATATCGCTTGAAGGACCATGTCATGGCATGGAGAAGCCCACCCAACCTGATTGGACAGCCCTCAAGCTAATGGTGTTTATTTCTGACCAGCAGGTGTCACTGCTGTGCACTGTGTTTACAAGCTTCGAGCTATTAAAGGTTTTTCGACATGAGCCTGAAATATTTCAAAAGGCCTCGGTAGCCCGTCATCAGTTTAATGTGAATTATGTGATAGTTAGATAAACAGGTGTGGTTAATTTTCTTTTTGGATTTCGGTTTGCTGAGATAAGCGGCACCAAAAGCGTTTGTCAACTGTTGAAGTAACGTTTTCAACTCGTCTAATGTAATTTACCGCGCAATCATTGTTACCGGAAGTATGTCATACAACCGTAAAAGAGTTGACGAATTACATTTCTTAATCCAGTACCATGTCCAATCAGGTTGGGTGGGCTTGTCCAACGTGTAGCTTACCAGTAGTTATGTGGAATGTTCAAGATGTTAACATAACAACGTAGCTATATATTGAGCCAAAGTTGTTGGCTTTAAAACGATGTAAATATCAAATAGCTATACTTGGAATTTTCGTTCTAATTAGAAGCGCTTCCTCCGTTGCTGATCAAGGTACTGTAAAAGTAACGTTAGCTAGCTAGCAGCAGCATCAGCATAAACGTAATGTATTAGAACTGATGTGATGGGTGCAACAACTAGCATCTGAAAACCAATGTCTAAATTGAAGGTACTGTAGCATCATTACAAAGCACTGATGTAGCCTGGTTCTATAGATGGACGGTGAAAATAATATATATTTTTGTTGCTTAAGATTAAAGTGCAATGTCTGTTATTTTTTCATTTCTAAAGAAACGTTTGCTAACATTGTCGGCTACAGACTGGCAACGTTTGCTGACAGTGCTTATTTGTTTACCGTGTCGTTAGGGAGTAGGTACACATAGCCAACTAGGCAAAGCTAACCTTGCTAGCCATGCACATTAACTACTATAGGTAGCTTCTAACTAGCTACTCGTCTAACGTTGGTTTGTCGTTAATTACGCAGCATTTACATGAAATGATAATGTTGCCCAAACTCAACTCCTTAACTGTAATCTTTAAGTGGTGTTAATATGTCTGTTTCCACAGGCCAATAATCAGTCACGTCATAAACAGACATACAATTTACAAAGACATGTACTCTAGCCCGGACGTCTGCCTAAAATCTGGCACTCAACACAACAGCCGAAGTAACAGCATCACTGAACTGCTGGGCTCCCTGTGTGACAGTAGCCTCACTGGGGTGTCATGGAAACGCCGTGCCCTAGGAGGTGTGTCCAGAGAGGGGGTCCGCCGCACTCTCCGAAAGCGTGCTTATGGGGCCCTGCTGTCCAAACTTTTCCAGGAGGGCTCCCCGAAAGCGTCCTTTTCAGTACATAGTGCCCTCTCTACCACTCCACCCAGAAACAAGCTTCTGATGATTTCTTTTGACCTGCGTGTGGCGGGGTGTCAGGATGAGGCAGAGAGGCTGGAGGAGCAGCTGGGGAAGCTGGGTGAGGGAACCGCCTCGGGCCTAAAGGAGCTGGACTCTGTGCTGGAGCTCCTGGTGCATCTGACTGGCTCCTCGCCCCCACCACCGGCCTCCTTCAGTAGGGACTACATGCGCAGGGAGAGACCAGTGCTGAGGCGCCCTCCGCTGGGCGGGTATCAGAGTGAAGAGCTACAGAGGTTGGAGGCCCGAGCCTGGGCCCTGGTGTGTGGGGAGGAGTGGGGGTCCTTAAAGGGTCTGTGTGGTACTCTGGGTTTGATGGACGCCCTTCCGGGCACCGGGCTGCTGGCGGTAAGGAGGAGGTCGGATGTGGAGGAGAGGTTTGAAAAGGAGACCAGGATGTCTCTGTTTGGAGCTCTGCAGCACACCCGTACCTCAGACCTGGACATCCGGCTGGACCTGCCCCCTGTGCCCAGCAACGCTGATGTCACTGGGCTAGTCATAAGGGTAAGACTGACTGATGTCACTGGGCTGGTCACAAGGGTAAGACTGACTGATGTCACTGGGCTGGTCACAAGGGTAAGACTGACTGATGTCACTGGGCTGGTCACAAGGGTAAGACTGACTGATGTCACTGGGCTGGTCACAAGGGTAAGACTGACTGATGTCACTGGGCTGGTCACAAGGGTAAGACTGACTGATGTCACTGGGCTGGTCACAAGGGTAAGACTGACTGATGTCACTGGGCTGGTCACAAGGGTAAGACTGACTGATGTCACTGGGCTGGTCACAAGGGTAAGACTGACTGATGTCACTGGGCTGGTCACAAGGGTAAGACTGACTGATGTCACTGGGCTGGTCACAAGGGTAAGACTGACTGATGTCACTGGGCTGGTCACAAGGGTATGCAATGTTTTATTTTAATTTTATTTTTTGGGACAGTATTTGATGGGGGGGAAAAGCAGAGCAATCAAAATGTTGGGTGCCAAATTATTGGTATTGTTTGGGGACTGGAAGAATAGTCTTAATAATCCGCAATCTCTTGTTGGTTTTTTATTCAGGTGCCAGCCGGTTTGGACCAGTCAGAAGATGAGGGCTTTCAGTCAGCCTCCAATTTGACACCCGACTCCCAGTCGGAGCCCAGCCCCAGCCCGGAGTTTGATGTCTGGGATGCCCTCCGGACCTTTGAGCCGGGGAGACGTCGCTGCTGGGAGTCAGTTGGCTGGTAAGGAAGTCTTTTGAAGACTGGAACATACTGGCTAGCTGTGATGTTAGAAAATTCCACTCTAACAATTTCAAGTATTTCGATTGTAGTGGCTACAGATTCTAGTGTTGTTGGTTGTCAAGCATAAATGTTTCTTCCATCAGCCCACCAGGGAAAAGGGAAGCCCTGTACCTGACTGAGAGCGGCAGGGAGGCTTTTGACCAGCTCTACAGGCTCTGGGAGGGGGAGATGAGGGTGGTCAGTTCGGCACCTCTCTCGCCCCTCCTGCCCCTGCCGCTGGACTCCCAGACCCAGCTGGTCGGCGACCTTCTTAACGTACTGATCGGTGTGGCGTCGACTACCTTCCCTCTCAACTCGGTACCCCAATCCCCTTCACAAATCTGGAAGCCCAAACTCAATTTCATCCTGTATAGGAGATGTAATATACACATTTATACAAGGTGAAGAGTATGTTGGCTGATATTAAATTCCGTTTTGTATGGGTTTCATTTGTCTCCCTTCAGGTGTGTGTGAACTTTGACGTCCGTCCCGGAGTGTGCGTGTCGGGAGCCTCGCCGGAGAGTGTGTCTCGTTTGCTGGGGGAGCCGGCTCAGTATGGCACCCATTACCTGAGACTTAGCCGCTTCGTTCTGCAGAGTACCCATAAAAAAGGCCTTGTGTTCCAGGTGTGCTCCTCCCCACTACCATCTCACTTCTTACCTGGTTCATATTCATTAAGTAGGCGTGCCGGGTTGGGCTATGTTGTGGTGTTAGAACAACTAGCTGGCTTGGTGTGAACACGATCGGTTTTGGGGGCCTTTGGTAGTTAGACATGAAGGAAATCCACAAATGAACTTCAGCTGAACCCTGCCGGTACTCTGTTGCAGTTATAGTTAATGGTTGCCCTTATGAGTCTGAACCCTGCCAGTACTCTGTTGCAGTTATAGTTAATGGTTGCCCTTATGAGTCTGAACCCTGCCAGTACTCTGTTGCAGTTATAGTTAATGGTTGCCCTTATGAGTCTGAACCCTGCCAGTACTCTGTTGCAGTTATAGTTAATGGTTGCCCTTATGAGTCTGAACCCTGCCAGTACTCTGTTGCAGTTATAGTTAATGGTTGCCCTTATGAGTCTGAACCCTGCCAGTACTCTGTTGCAGTTATAGTTAATGGTTGCCCTTATGAGTCTGAACCCTGCCAGTACTCTGTTGCAGTTATAGTTAATGGTTGCCCTTATGAGTCTGAACCCTGCCAGTACTCTGTTGCAGTTATAGTTAATGGTTGCCCTTATGAGTCTGAACCCTGCCGGTACTCTGTTGCAGTTATAGTTAATGGTTGCCCTTATGAGTCTGAACCCTGCCAGTACTCTGTTGCAGTTATAGTTAATGGTTGCCCTTATGAGTCTGAACCCTGCCAGTACTCTGTTGCAGTTATAGTTAATGGTTGCCCTTATGAGTCTGAACCCTGCCAGTACTCTGTTGCAGTTATAGTTAATGGTTGCCCTTATGAGTCTGCGTTTCCTGTATCCCAGGCGTTCACAGGTGGGCTGCGCAAGTACCTCCATTACTACCGGGCCTGTGTTCTCAGCACCCCTCCCACACTCAGCCTGCTCACCATCGGCTTCCTGTTCCGCAAAGTGGGCCGCCAACTCAGGTGAGCCTCCCTCTGTGACGGAACCACTGAGGTCTGTACGTACCTCGACTTGACAAACTAACACTGATCACAAACTGCGGGGGATGGAGGGTCCTGCGGTTTGAATACCGTTGTTAAGAAGACTCAGGAATCCACTCAAATGACCTGTTTGCAGTGGATGAAGGTAGTGGTGAAATATCAGTTAATACAATCTTTTTATCTTAAAATGCTTTGTTCGTTTATAGATAATTTTTTTTAGCAGCAGATAATTGGCCTCATTTATAATGCCAATTATTCAACATCATTAGGCTGTGTTATTGTTCTAGATTTAAATGCAAAATTCATGTGTGTGTTCTTTTCCTGACATTTTGGGACAATGTAAACAACATAAGAAATTGTAAGTATTACCAGAGTCTGTTTGAATGAAATAGTCCGTTATGACAGCATAGCAACGTTTAAAGACAGCCAAATTGGTGCTCTAAATAAAGCCCTAGACCTCCTCAACACAATGTCTAATATAATAAATATTATAATAGGCCTAATTGAATAGTCTTCATTCATCTTATTTGCCTTGCACAGTGTACAACCACATGCAAAGTGTTTTTTAGAGTTGTCATCGGGCTTGAAGATTTGAGCCCGGTCCGCCAATTACCGAAAGTCCACCCTAAAAATAATGTCCCGATTAAAAAAGCCTAAAAACCTCAGGATCTTTATGTAGGCCATGTTGCAGTTTTCCTAACAAAGCAGATATTGCAGGAAGCAAAGTGTGCTGAGAGAGGGGACCTTGTCTTTTATAAGTGAAGAGGGGAAGATGAATATAATCAACTGATTGATTCTGGGAATGTAATGCGTCCATAGCCTATATGTCTTTGTTAGTCTGACAGGCGCTGCGTCTGCTGCCTGTGTCATTTGATTCCGTCAGCCCCATCTTCAACAACATCACCCAACCAACATCATATCAACTGTCGGAAAAGGGATTTCCTGAAACGTTTATTTATGAATCGGGCTCGACCAACACGTGTTGCCATCCACTCTTTATAAATGTTATTCTTAACTGTTCCAACCTTCCTATCCACAAACAGCTTGTGTAACTTAGTGACTATAATTATAATACAATATATCATTATAAATGGAAACACATTGGTTTCATTTATTTTTCATTCAGAAAAGTAAAATCATTAAAGGGATTCCAAGAATTGCTAAGGAATGGTTAGACTAATAAACAACTAATGATTGCTGAAACAAAGACCTGAAATTCACTTTTATAGGGAGTGTAGCAGATAATTTTTGCAATTTACAACAGAGTCTGGTAAACATGAATGGCAGTGGCCCACCACAGGCACATAATGCATTATTCACATTGTTCCTCCCCTGTGTGGTTGTGTTAAGTATCTCTCCCTCAGACTGTCTCCTGTGTGGCTGTGTGTTAGGTATCTCTCTCTCAGATGGTCTCCTGTGTGGTTGTGTTAGGTATCTCTCCCTCAGACTGTCTCCTGTGTGGCTGTGTGTTAGGTATCTCTCTCTCAGACTGTCTCCTGTGTGGCTGTGTGTTAGGTATCTCTCCCTCAGACTGTCTCCTGTGTGGCTGTGTGTTAGGTATCTCTCTCTCAGACGGTCTCCTGTGTGGCTGTGTGTTAGGTATCTCTCTCTCAGATGGTCTCCTGTGTGGCTGTGTGTTAGGTATCTCTCTCAGACGGTCTCCTGTGTGGCTGTGTGTTAGGTATCTCTCCCTCAGATGGTCTCCTGTGTGGCTGTGTGTTAGGTATCTCTCCCCCAGATTGTCTCCTGTGTGGCTGTGTGTTAGGTATCTCTCCCTCAGACTGTCTCCTGTGTGGCTGTGTGTTAGGTATCTCTCCCTCAGACTGTCTCCTGTGTGGCTGTGTGTTAGGTATCTCTCCCTCAGACTGTCTCCTGTGTGGCTGTGTGTTAGGTATCTCTCACTCAGACTGTCTCCTGTGTGGCTGTGTGTTAGGTATCTCTCCCTCAGACTGTCTCCTGTGTGGCTGTGTGTTAGGTATCTCACTCTCAGACTGTCTCCTGTGTGGCTGTGTGTTAGGTATCTCTCTCTCAGACTGTCTCCTGTGTGGCTGTGTGTTAGGTATCTCTCTCTCAGACTGTCTCCTGTGTGGCTGTGTGTTAGGTATGTCACTCAGACTGTCTCCTGTGTGGCTGTGTGTTAGGTATCTCTCTCTCAGACTGTCTCCTGTGTGGCTGTGTGTTACGTATCTCTCTCTCAGACTGTCTCCTGTGTGGCTGTGTGTTAGGTATCTCTCTCTCAGACTGTCTCCTGTGTGGCTGTGTGTTAGGTATCTCTCTCTCAGACTGTCTCCTGTGTGGCTGTGTGTTAGGTATCTCTCTCTCAGACTGTCTCCTGTGTGGCTGTGTGTTAGGTATCTCTCTCTCTCAGACTGTCTCCTGTGTGGCTGTGTGTTAGGTATCTCTCTCTCAGACTGTCTCCTGTGTGGCTGTGTGTTAGGTATCTGTCAGAGCTGTGCTGTGTGGACGGGGCTTCTGGTGTGGGCCAGGCTACCTTCCCATCGGTGAGTTATATTACACTCCTGTTCTCCGACTTAATTTCTCTGTCTTTTGGTTTCTGTTTGTCTACTCCTGCCTGCCTCACTGTCTGCCTGATAAGGATGAAAGAACCATGCCAAGGAGATCCATCCTCCGCCCTACGTTCTGTTCGCCTGCCTGTCTCTGTCTCTCTTTGTCTGTCTGCCAGTAAGTGTCTACAACTTTATATAGCTCAACTGTGTTCTCTACTTTAGGGTGTAAAGCTGCTCTCCTACCTGTACAACGAGGCCCAGAGTAACTGCAGCAATGAGAACTACCCTGTGCTGCTGTCCCTGCTGAAGAGCAGCTGTGAGCCCTACACCAGGTCAGTCAGTCACCCCTCCACAGACACTACAGACAGCTGTGAGCCCTACACCAGGTCGGTCAGTCACCCCTCCACAGACACTACAGACAGCTGTGAGCCCTACACCAGGTCGGTCAGTCACCCCTCCACAGACACTACAGACAGCTGTGAGCCCTACACCAGGTCGGTCAGTCACCCCTCCACAGACACTACAGACAGCTGTGAGCCCTACACCAGGTCGGTCAGTCACCCCTCCACAGACACTACAGACAGCTGTGAGCCCTACACCAGGTCGGTCAGTCACCCCTCCACAGACACTACAGACAGCTGTGAGCCCTACACCAGGTCGGTCAGTCACCCCTCCACAGACACTACAGACAGCTGTGAGCCCTACACCAGGTCGGTCAGTCACCCCTCCACAGACACTACAGACAGCTGTGAGCCCTACACCAGGTCGGTCAGTCACCCCTCCACAGACACTACAGACTGACCCTGTACACTGTGTTCTCTGTAGGTTTGTGTCAGACTGGGTTTATAGTGGAGTGTTCCGGGACGTGTACGGGGAGTTCATGATCCAGGTCAACGAGGACTACCTCAGCTTCAGAGGTCAGAAAATTAAAATTCCCCATGACCGTATTCTGCAAGGACTGATTTATATAGATTTAAATGAAACATCTATAGTGGCATCAAAGAGGTTTGAGTCTCTGACGATAAGGTATTTGGACAGGCTTCCTTGGAGAACTTAGTTTGAGTCCTGGTCGGGTTTTCAGTGTGTTATGAAAAAGTTATAGAACCTGTTAACAAATGGGTTAATCCTACATACAACTACATTGAAATAAAGGCAGTATCGCCTTAATACTGTGTATTGTGGTTTACCACACCTCAAATACTGAAGGAAACTTCCTAGCAGGGACATCGCCAGGTCTATTTTACGGGGCTTTAGCCCCCCTAAATGATTAATTGTATATCAATAATAAATCAATATATCAGGCAATGTTTTTTCTCAGTGATTTCTTTTTTCGTCACACGTTCCCTCACATCTTAAACTTCTTACAAATTGTATAGAAATGTTATAGAATCGTGTTAATTTGGCAGCATGTTCGGTAGTGTGTGATACTTTGAATGCAAATCATCTGAAGCGCCCTCTCTTCTGTAAATAGTAGCTAACATCTCCCTACCATAAGTCACCCCCATTATTGGCCGTTTGTAGTGGTCCGAGAAGTAAATCCTCTCAAGTTCAAAATGTAAATGCGTACGTTTTGCTAATCAATATACCCTTTCAGCTAGCCCACCACCATTTTTTTATAGAAATGTATGTAGGTTAAAGCATTTTTTGAGATTGTTTTAGACAATTTGTTGCAATTTGTGAAATTTGACGTCATGCAATATTGAAGTGATCAGTCTTTTTCTTTACCGGAAAACAAGAACGCTAGCTACAACTTTCCAGTAGACACTTCATTGATGACTTGATCAAATGATTACCTGGTACAAGATGTTGTTCAAAATTGCTGTTGGAAATGCCGATTGTAGGGGGTTCTATGAAATTTAAGTTCAATTCTTCAATTTTAACAGAACACAGTAGCAAAACTGTGCGTTTCACAGATGTATGTTTGTTTGGGCTTGAAGTTAACATATATTTCAACCTATTCTATTCAGAGGAAGGGAGAGCCGGTTATTAAATGTTTCTTTTTTTTTTTTATTATGATCAAATGACTATGTTTAGGGGAGTATGCCCAGACCCCCCAAAGCGAGCCTTAGCCCTCCGATCCATGTATTCCAGTGATGTCCCTGCTTCCTAGGGTTCCTCATGTTTTAGGGGTCTGCTAAAGAAGCAGTCAGTGAATCTTGATTTTCAGTGACACACTAATATGTTTGCATTTCTACATGATATATAACTCCTCATTTTCCAAAAAGGGGCTGAAGTATCCCATATTAATATGCTGTATGTATCATCAGAAATAAGATTAATAAAAATCAGTAACTTCCTTACGTATGTTTATGTTCAATAAATCAGTCCTTTGGTTATGCGGCAGTAGCATTACATTTGGTTATGCGGCAGTAGCATTACATTTGGTTATGCGGCAGTAGCATTACATTTGGTTATGCGGCAGTAGCATTACATTTGGTTATGCGGCAGTAGCATTACATTTGGTTATGCGGCAGTAGCATTACATTTGGTTATGCGGCAGTAGCATTACATTTGGTTATGCGGCAGTAGCATTACATTTGGTTATGCGGCAGTAGCATTACATTTGGTTATGCGGCAGTAGCATTACATTTGGTTAAGCGGCAGTAGCATTACATTTGGTTAAGCGGCAGTAGCATTACATTTGGTTAAGCGGCAGTAGCATTACATTTGGTTAAGCGGCAGTAGCATTACATTTGGTTAAGCGGCAGTAGCATTACATTTGGTTAAGCGGCAGTAGCATTACATTTGGTTAAGCGGCAGTAGCATTACATTTGGTTATGCGGCAGTAGCATGGAGGATTCAACATCCATAGCAGAAATACGTCTGTGGAGCTGTGTGGTTCACCTAACTTCTAAAGCCTATTCTCTTTGGGTGCTGTAAAGCAACATGTGCTAACAGCCAGTAGATGGTTCATACTGTGATGACAATTTCTAAAGTCCAAACGATTTACGAAAATTGCACAATAAACAGTTTTATTCTTGCAAGGAGAGAGTACACAGGTTACAAAGTAACGGTGAATAATCTCTAAATGAATACAGTTACAATCGTCAGTACTTAAAGGGGAAAAAGGGGTGCGGTAAGATGTATGTTAATAAAACACATTCCCATTGTTCCATCACATGTCCTGGGCTTCACACAAGGGACAGTCTGTCCTCCCTCACATGGGTAACCTTCTCAAGTCTTGAGGAGTCACAATGTCTGGACAAAAGACAGAGACACTAAAGGGATTTATACAGATTTACTGATTTACAAGTAACCCTCTAATCCGCTGGTGCCGGACAAGGATGTCCCCTAGGCAAACACCAGATCCCTCTCTACCACGTTCCTTTTCTTATCCAAACATGGGAACTCAGTCCTTTAATCAGTAGGAATACATCAATTCAAGAAAATTCCCTGACAATACACAATTACGTGATGTTAACAGAGAGGTGTACTAGGGGATTTGAATAATAACAGACTGTCATAAAACTGCCCAACAAAAAGCTTCTCCCTGTAAACTAGCGCTGGTTCATAGTTCAGGTCTTTAACATCAAGGTGTACCGAGGTGTTGGAAAACAGTGGTGGAGCTAAATCATCCATGCATATTGATTTATTCTATTAATTATGGAAGCATATCTACACTTATTCAAATGCCTGAAATGTAGTAGCTGTATCCAGAGGTGAGGTGGGAATAAAATCATTGGTAAGAGTGGAATTAAGTCCCATTACAACTTAGGGTTATGATGGTATTGTTTGCTGTTTGTTCATAAAAGACAAAGACATCAAGTCAAACAGAGGCAGAACACATTCAATGTCACGTTTGTCTCTACACAAATCCTAAGAGTAACATACACTCACCAAAAGGATTATTAGGAACACCTGTTCAATTTCTCATTAATGCAATTATCTAATCAACCAATCACATGGCAGTTGCTTCAATGCATTTAGGGGTGTGGTCCTGGTCAAGACAATCTCCTGAACTCCAAACTGAATGTCAGAATGGGAAAGAAAGGTGATTTAAGCAATTTTGAGCGTGGCATGGTTGTTGGTGCCAGACAGGCCACTCTGAGTATTTCACAATCTGCTCAGTTACTGGGATTTTCACGCACAACCATTTCTAGGGTTTACAAAGAATGGTGTGAAAAGAGAAAAACATCCAGTATGCGGCAGTCCTGTGGGCGAAAATGCCTTGTTGATGCTAGAGGTCAGAGGAGAATGGGCCGACTGATTCAAGCTGATAGAAGAGCAACTTTGACTGAAATAACCACTCGTTATAACCGAGGTATGCAGCAAAGCATTTGTGAAGCCACAACACGCACAACCTTGAGGCGGATGGGCTACAATAGCAGAAGACCCCACCGGGTACCACTCATCTCCACTACAAATAGGAAAAAGAGGCTACAATTTGCACAAGCTCACCAAAATTGGACAGTTGAAGACTGGAAGAATGTTGCCTGGTCTGATGAGTATCGAATTCTGTTGAGACATTCAGATGGTAGAGTCAGAATTTGGCGTAAACAGAATGAGAACATGGATCCATCATGCCTTGTTACCACTGTGCAGGCTGGTGGTGGTGGTGTAATGGTGGGGGGGGATGTTTTCTTGGCACACTTTAGGCCCCTTAGTGCCAATTGGGCATCGTTTAAATGCCATGGCCTACCTGAGCATTGTTTCTGACCATGTCCATCCCTTTATGACCACCATGTACCCATCCTCTGATGGCTACTTCCAGCAGGATAATGCACCATGTCACAAAGCTCGAATCATTTCAAATTGGTTTCTTGAACATGACAATGAGTTCACTGTACTGAAATGGCCCCCACAGTCACCAGATCTCAACCCAATAGAGCATCTTTGGGATGTGGTGGAACGGGAGCTTCGTGCCCTGGATGTGCATCCCACAAATCTCCATCAACTGCAAGATGCTATCCTATAAATATGGGCCAAGATTTCTAAAGAATGCTTTCAGCACCTTGTTGAATCAATGCCACGTAGAATTAAGGCAGTTCTGAAGACGAAAGGGGGTCAAACACAGTATTAGTATGGTGTTCCTAATAATCCTTTAGGTGAGTGTATGTCTGAAGTCCATACTTGTGTTACAATTTCATGACCAACAGCTGTATCCAGCATATTCATTTTTCTTGACTTTTTGGACAAAAGTTATTGATGAAACCAAATTGAATCTTCACAATTTTTTTTCCTCGTCCGAGTCATTAGGAACTCATAAGTGTTCATCCATGACTTTTGGTTTAACTGGAGGTTAAATATGATGTGACACATTTGCCAATGATTAAGGATGGTATCGATCAACATTGCCACTCTTAATCTCTCATATCATTAATCTGAGTCCAAAGAAAAGTGTCCTTAAACATGGAAAGAAGAGAAGGTCATTTCTCTGCCTAAGAATTTTTAAGCAGCCATCAGTACAAACAGCAGACCAATCAGCCTAATGTCGGCTCTTGGCAAAAACTTTGTGACCAAATAGAATGTTATCGCTCTATAAACAAATTAACAACAGACTTTTATCATGCCTATAGGGAAATGCACTGAAGTACTTCACTAAGGCAAATTACTGATGATTAGAAGAAAGAAATTGATTAAAAGTAAATTAGTGGGAGCAGTCCTTTTAAATTATTGTCCGTAATCTAAAAAAACAGATGTGTTAAGGCTCCACAACCATAGCCCTATCATCGTTTCAAAGCTATTTATCTAAAAACCACAATTGTTTAATGGTAGTGGGTAGAGGATATTACTACTGATGAATCAGTAAAACCTTGAACTAAGAATTGCAGTCAGTATTAGAATGGGTCATTAGAAAAGGTTGGTTTGGCTGTTTATGCCACTGCCTCCAGTGCACACATACCACTGAAGCATGGGTTTGAATCTCTAGCCAATAAAATGCAAGTAAACATATCAATTTTAAGAATAGTTCACCTTTACATACCAAAACAATGAGCCCTGTATTTGGAACAAGTCATTATATAAACTCAAAATGTCATAGCATATTGATTGGTGGTTGCAAAGATGGGGATATGTCTGTCTATCTAATAAAGAGATGCTCAGTATTCCTAACACCGCATTCAACCAAACAACTCCTATAACCACGTATTTTATCTTCTTTTGACTACTCCCCGGTCATATGGTTGAGTACAAAAGAAGACCTTGGAAAGCTGCAGGTTGTCCGGAACAGAGCACATCTCGCCCTCCAATGTAATCAGAAAGCCATGTCAACAACATAATTAACTGCATCATTTTTTCGAAGAAATATATACCGATCAGCCATAACATTATGACCACTGAGAGGTGAAGTGAATAACACTGATAACCTGGTCATCATGGCACCTGTCAGTGGATGGGATATACAGTTGTGCTCGCAAGTTTGCATTCCCTGGCAGAAATTGTGAAATGATGGTTTTTTTTTGTCTTATTTAAGGATAATAGTCATAGGAAGCCATGTATTAAAACATAGTTGTTTGGGTCCTTTTTAAATCCTAATGAGAACAGAAACCACCCAAATGGCCCTGATCAAAAGTTTTCATACCCTTGAATGTTTTGCCTTGTTACAGACACACAAGGTGACACACACAGGTGAAAATGGCAATTAAAGGTACATTTTCTACACCTGTGGGTATTTAGATTGCAATACGTGTCTGTGTATAAACCCATACGGAAAATAAATGTATTTTAAATATATTTCCGAACACATTTGGAAAATATATTCCTGAATGCATTTGGTAAATATAAGTCAAAATATTTGGCCATGTAAATATATTTATAAATAATGTATTTAATACATATGTCTAAATGTAGTGTAACATTTGGCAGGCTGTGTTTCAAACCCACAACCTTAGGCTCCTCAGTCAGGTGCACTAACCCCTACTCCAAACAGGATTACCTCTTTTAGAGGGTTGAGTAGTGGCCTTACCAAGGTCGCTATGGAATTTCAGAATATAATTTGTGGCCTTAAGATGAAATGTACTTTGTTAATGTGTATCTATAAAATGTTTCAACACCTAACAGTGATATCATCAATATGTCGGTAATTACATTTAATCTTTTTACTTTCACTGGATCAAAAAAATATATAATTTTAATATGGGCCAATTAAAAAAAATAAAAAGTATTTTCTATACAAAATGTATTGTAATGAGATCATTTTTAGGGTGAAATACATTTGGACAAAATGTTTATATATTTATGTTTTCAAATACATTTCAGAATAAAAGGTGAAACACATTTTGATACCTGAAATGTATTTTGAATCAAGTTAAATGTATTCCACATATGCATCACACATTCTTCATTGTAAAATTATATTTTTTTTCCAGATGGGAATAGTCAATGAGTTTGTTAGCTCTCACGTAGATGCACTGAGCAGGCTCGATACTGAGCCATGGGGAGCAGACAAGATGTCAAAAGACCTGCGTTACAAGGTAGTGGAACTTAATAAATATGGAAAAGCATATAAAAAGATATCCAAAGCCTTGCAAATGCCAGTCAGTACTGTTCAATCACTTATTAAGAAGTGGCTGCTCTGGAAGAAGATGGTGTGGTTGTTTTAAGGAGCACAATATGACGATACTTGAACAAAAATGAGCTGCATGGTTGATGCCAGAAAGAAGCCATTACTGCGCTAGTGCAACAAAAAAGCCTGGTTCCAATATGCCCTACAACCTGCAAAAATTAGGGGCCTCATAGACAACTATTACAAAAGACTGCATGCTGTCATTGATGCTAAAGGGGGCAATACACAGTATGAAGAACTAAGGGTATGCAGACTTTTGAACAGGGGTCAGTTCATTGTTTTTCTTTGATGACATGTTTTGTTTTATGATTGTGCCATTCTTTTATAACCTACAGTTGAATATGAATCCCATAAGAAATAAAATGTTTTGCCTGCTCACTCATGTTTTCTTTACAAATGGTACAGTGGTACAGCTGCTTGCCTATTGACCTGTAGCCCATCCCAGCCTTGTGCAGGTCTACAATTTTATCCCTGATGTCCTTACACAGCTCTCTGGTCTTGGCCATTGTGGAGAGGTTGGAGTCTGTTTAATTGAGTGTGTGGACAGGTGTCTTTTATTCAGGTAACGAGTTCAAACAGGTGCAGTTAATACAGGTAATGAGTAGAGAACAGTAGGGCTTCTTAAAGAAAAACTAACAGGTTTGTGAGAGTCGGAATTCTTACTGGTTGGTAGGTGATCAAATACTTATGTCATGCAATAAAATGCAAATTCATAATTTAAAAATCATGTGATTTTTGTTTTAGATTCTGTCTCTCACATTTGAAGTGTACTGGGACTGTCATCGAAATATGATTTTTGGATGAACTATCCCTTTAAGGTATCTACAGTATACAGTATAGAGAAGAATAGGGAATGGTAATACATGGAAGTCAACAACATGGCTACATAAAAATGTGTTGAAGTTTACAGTAAACTTTATATTGTATAATAAATGGAAGTTGACAGAGGATGCGTTTTGCTCTAAGTCTCTACTGTGTAGAAAACAATGGACTCGCCATCTCTGACAGTCATGGCGTAATCCGTCAGTCAGGGCCGACATAAGCAACATCAGTGGTCGCTTAGGGCCCCCGATCGCTAGGGGACCTCTGACTGCTAGGGAGCCCCAGACCGATAGGGGAGAGGGGGCCCTAAGCAACAAACAAAATTTGCTTAGGGGCCCCCAAAAGGCTAAACCGGCACTGCCATCAGTATCGTAAGGAAAGCTTTGCTGGGCAGGGACTGCTCGACCATAAACAAATTCCATGAGAACGAGGAGTCCACCAGTTTGGTTGTGCCAACGTTACGTTGACGTGCAACTCAACCGTGCGATCTTGGTGAACGGTTTCTCATTTAAAAAACGCCAAACTAAAAACGGAAATCTTTCAAAAGGTGACAGTGACACACATATTTTAGATTTAACTTTTGTGCTGATTGTGCTGATCCCTCTTCCTCCTTTTCTCAAAATTGCTTCGATGTGTTTTTCACTCGGGCTCATGCATCACAGTCATGGTCTCTTGCCTGGGCTTCGTACATTTTGCCGCAACATTTTCTTTTTTGTAAGCTGAACACGCCTAAGCACTGCTGTAACTGCAGCCCCTGCCATCTTTTATGTTCCCGCGTCCCCTGGTATTGTCTGTGTGACGTTGTCTCTGCACGGCACTTGTCTGTTGATGTATTGTCATTTAAAAAATTCATATGTAGGTCTGTCTTTGCACCGTGCTTGACTGTTGACGTTCTCTATTGTGTCATGATTTATGGGGACCCCAGTAAATGTAGCTGCTGCTTTTTCTAGCTAATGGGAGTCCCACTCATTGATCCACCATTGTTCTAGTTGTTATTTGGCCCCAGTTTGTGAGGGTCAGGGAGAACTCTGCATAGTGGTGATGGTGGTCCCTCACAGCCTTCTCCTCTCCCCACTAGACAAGCACTTCTGGGTGCAGGGCTACACCTTGATCTCCCGGGAGGTGGAGGACTGTGTGCCTGTCTTCCTGCGACACATCGCCAATGACGTCTACGTCTGCGGGAAGACGATCAACCTGCTGAAGATCTGCTGTCCCCAGGTCAGCATTAGGTCAATCACACACACGGAGTTTCAGTCTAGCCATTTGTTTTGTTTAAACACTTCATGGTTGATGTTGGGATATGGGAGTGGTAAGCTGGTCCTAGATCTGTAACCAATAACTTCTATTTGGACCAGCTCAGCAATTCTCTATTTAAAATCAGCTCCTCTGCTTGTTCTCTCCTGACGTTATTCTTTTGTTCTAAATCCAATTTGGACATCTTTAAAATAGACAAGATGGCAGCACATGTTAGACTATTTCTTAAAGAAAAACAAACCATTAATTTGTTTATAAATGTAGAATGTAGAGCCACATTGGTGGCGCAGCATTCTAATGTGCTCTTGTTCAGCAAAGGAAACAGGCTGTCAGTGGAGTGAGTGTGCCCTCACCCATTGGCAGGGCAATGTTGGGGAAAAACCTGGAACGGCTTTGTGTAGAAACCTACAAAGAAGACTTGTTGAGATCGTCTTTTCCACAAGTCCATTGGAAGTGTTTGTTGTGTGATTATTGAAAAAGTTAGATGCAACAAAATTGGAGAACAAGGAAAAGGGTAAAAAAAATAAAATAAATATATATATATATATATATATATATATATAATTGCAGTGACAGTACCCTGCGACTCACAGAATGTTTCAGAGATTTCAAGTTATGTTACTGATATTTCATCATATACTCACAGTAAAAGAAAACAATATTGGGCCCCTCTGGTTCTCTCCCTCTACTTAGTCCAGACTGTTTTCTCACCTGCAGTGAAGTGCTTTGTTTACTGCCTAAAAGCTTTACACTGTCCAAAACTACTGAACAGAGGGGCCAAACATGCCACAAAATAGTTAAGGTGTGATGAATGCTTGGATGATTTCCTAGCAGCAACGTTAAGTCACTATGAATTGAACGTTCACTGATTTCACTGCTGTGTCCCCTGTAACCACAGTCCCCCAGGGCTCCTGATGTCAGACTTCTATTAAAAACAGGTGCTAATTGCAGCCACCTTGTTCTTCCTCAGTAGTCCGTGTCTTCTTTAAGTACTCACTGTCTGATGAAGTCACCGAAGGTACAGAAAAAACGTAGGTACAAGTAGGCGTTTCAGAACGTACATTTCAATGTATCAACTGATCGCAGATTAATATTTTTGCTAGCGAGCGTTCATCACAACTCAACACCGTCTCAATAAGAGCTACTGCCATGATGCTTGTAACGTCAGGGTTGTGCGTTTGGTTCCTACATGTGTAGAAAAATAAAATAAAATTGAGTGCACTCACTGCTGTAATTCTGGCGAGAGCAGCAGCTAAATTACTGAAATATTAAATGTTTTGTCGGTTGTTATCTTTCTGCAGCATTACATCTGCTGGTCGGAGCTGCCTGTGCCTCGCATTGCTGTCACCTTCTCTATGCAGGAGGTAGAGGAGATAGAGAGGGACTGTGCTGTGTACCGAGGACGCATGGAGAGGATTGCCAAGCACAGCGCCACCAGCAGGGAAGAACAGGTACTGCAGAAACAACTATTTTGATAATTGAATAATCTCTCAAATATTATTTTGAATAATTGATTAATCAGATAAAAAGATTACTTAAAGCATTAAATGAAAGTTTTATTTATTATGTAATAGATGAGTCTCGCACAGTACTCTTTAAAACAACCTGAGGTAGCAGCAATAAAACAAACAAATGCAAGGTTAATGAAGTGCATATAACAACAGGTGCTTATCAAAGATTTTTTAAGTTTGAAAGGTGCCATGTCAAACTGGTCATGAATGATTAATAAACAGCAATTAACTAATTACCCCTGCTGGATACTTCGTTGATATCCTTTCTATAAAATAGAATGTAATCTCTGGAAATTTTATCATATTTGAAATTGACCAGAATTGCACTGTTTGAATATGTACAATACACTATGGCACAGTAGGGGAAGGAAAGACATTGCAGAGAGTCAAACTCCCTGTATTATAATGTATTGCGTTTGACTGGAGATGCATTTTACTCTTGACACTTATGGCCTGATTCATCAAATAGGGAATGCTTAGCTGGCAAACAAACTCCAAGCGTTTTGTTGGTGTTACAAATAACTTAACGTTAATGCACAGCCCAACAATGCATTAGAGAGAATGTTTTCACTTCAACTTCAGGCATGATGACAAACTAACACTAACAGAGCACAGCAGGCTTCTGCATTTTCCAATGTTTTCTTTAATGATTTTTTTTTTATTGTCAACATGATGGTTTTCAAAATGTTTCGGATAGTTTAAAATATCCTAAAAATGTAGAAAACTGGAAACCGTCGTGAAGGCAACATGCATTAATAAAGCAGGACTTCTCAGGTCTTTTTAAAAACCCCACACACCTCAATGTGTAGTGGTTTGATGGGGTCGCAGATTTCTGCATTTCCCATTCAACTTCAGAGAGAGGGAGAATATAAGAGGGAAAGCAACGATAATGGGCCATTAATCGGACATACAAACTGGTAATTAGAAAGCCTGTCCCTCTGATCTACAGTGCAAATTCATGGTCTATTTTTCACCCAGGACACAGGAGGACCAGGTGAACAGAGGGAAGCCAGAGGGCAGCAGACAGACGTCTGGTTGATGACGTTCTCTGTTCTCTCTCGCTGCGCGGCAGATAGACATCTGTTAATGATGGTCTGTTTCTGTTCTCTCTGTCTTGGTGAAAGGCCTTACGCACGGAGATGGCACGCCAGGAACTGATCAATCAGGTCAGAGAGGCTGCCGCCAAAACCCTGGAGAGCATCCGTGGTAAGAGATCCCCGCACGCACACACACACACACACACACACACACACACACACACACCTCCCTGATTACACCATCCAGGACCTGCACAGCATCGCTCACAACACTGATTACCGCCCAAAAGGGCTCTTGGCACATGACTCTTAAGAGCCTTCTATAACCCTAAGGATTCTTCAGAGACAGGAGAGAGAAGGCTAGCTGATATGAATGGGGGGGAGACTTTGAACAGCTT